>NC_086250.1:73320701-73620701 GCF_021018805.1 Prinia subflava | reverse complement strand
GCTGGGAGCACTGGGATCAGCTGGGATCAGCAGGATCACTGGGATCAGCAGGATCACTGGGATCAGCTGGGCTCAGCTGGGAGCACTGGGCTCAGCTGGGAGCACTGGGCTCAGCTGGGAGCACTGGGATCAACTGGGATCAGCTGGGATCAGCAGGATCAGCTGGAATCACTGGGACCATTGGGATCAGCTGGGATCGCTGGGATCAGCTGGGATCCCCACCCACCTCTCGGCCGCGCGCAGTTTGTCGGCGCCGCGGGTGTAGACGGCGATCGACCAATCCACGCAGCGGGCAAAGCCCTCCCTCAGCAGCAGCTCCGTGATGTTCCCGTTCTGCAGCAACCACAGGGCTGGGGTCAGCAGGGTCCCCCCAGGGCCAGCAGGGTCCCCCCGGGGCCGGCAGGGTCCCCCCGGGGCCGGCAGGGTCCCCCCGGGCCCTGTCCCTGCTGGGGGGGATCTGCACAGCCCCTTCGATGTCCCCTGAGCTCCCAGTGCCACTGGAGACCCCACCAGTGACACCCCTGGGCTCTGCCCTCCTCACACAGACTGGGACCTCCCAAATCCACTGGGAAAGAGCCCACGAATCCCAGTGACACCCCCAGACTGGGATCTCCCAAATCCATCGGGAAAGAGCCCACGAATCCCAGTGACACCCCCAGACTGGGACCTCCCAAATCCACTGGGAAAGAGCCCACAAATCCCAGTGACACCCCCAGACTGGGATCTCCCAAATCCATCGGGAAAGAGCCCACGAATCCCAGTGACACCCCCGGACTGGGATCTCCCAGCTCCACCACTCCCGGCTCCCCCCCGTGCCCCACGTGCCGGGTGCAGGATGGTGCCCAGGATGTTCTGGTTGTGGCAGCTCTCCAGGACGATCTGCACGTCCCTCTGCAGCAGCCGTGACTCCGTGAAGAACTTGGCCTCGGCCGCGAAGGGCTCGGGCACCTCCGCGTCAGCCTCGCGCTTGAACGTCGGGCACTGCGGGACAGGGGACACGGGGGGCACGGGGTGGGCACGGGAGCCTCGGCAGGAGGGTGGGGAACACCCCTGGGAGGGGCTGCCCCATTCCCTGGCTCCAAGGGGGTGTGGGGGGCTGAGATCGGGGAATTTGTGCAAGGACAGAGCCCCTTGACTGCCCTGGGAAACAGAGACCACCTGCAGCCCTGGGAGCCCTGGACAGGGACCTGGAGCTGCTGCAGAGCCCAGAGGGGCCCCGGAGCTGCTGCAGGGCTGGAGCCCCTCAGCTCCCAGGGATCCAGGCTGGGAGAGCTGGGGGGGCTCACCTGGAGAGGGGAAGGATCCAGGGAGAGCTCAGAGCCCCTGCAGGGCCTGGAGGGGCTCCAGGAGAGCTGCAGAGGGACTGGGGACAAGGGACAGAGGGACAGCACACAGGGAATGGCTCCCACTGCCAGAGGGCAGGGCTGGGTGGGATCTGGGGCAGGAATTCCTGCCTGGAATGGAATTGCCAGAGCAGCTGTGGCTGCCCCTGCATCCCTGGCAGTGCCCAGGCCAGGCTGGACCCTGGGGCTGGAGCAGCCTGGGGCAGTGGGAGGTGTCCCTGCCATGGCAGGGGTGGCACTGCAGGGGCTCAGGGGTCCCCTTCCCACCCAAACCAGACTGTGGTTCCTTGAACTTGGACATCAGCAGGAATTTCTCCATGGGAAAGGTGATCAGAGATTGGAAGGGGCTGCCCAGGGAGTTCAGGGAATTCCTGCAGGTGGCACTCAGGGCTCTGGGCTGGGGACAAGGTGGGCACCACAATCCTGACCCGGATTGTGCCCTGACAGCCCCAGCCCACCCACGCCTGTCCCCACCCCACCGGGCTCCTCCCAGCCTGGCACTGCAGGTCCAGCAGGTGACAGGGATGTCACCTCCCCCCTCCCTGCTGTGGCCTGGGACCCAGAGAGCGGCGGGTGCCGAGGAGCTCGGACAAGGAAGGAGCTGGGCAGAGGAAATCTGGCAGGGGGAATCTGGCAGGGGGGATCCGGCAGGGGGAATTCGGCAGGGGGGATCCGGCAGGGGGAATTCGGCAGGGGGGATCCGGCAGGGGGAATTCGGCAGGGGGGATCCGGCAGGGGGAATTCGGCAGGGGGGATCCGGCAGGGGGGATCCGGCGGGGGGGATCCGGCAGGGGGAACGGGCTCACCTTGATCCCCGAGAGCATGACGGTGACCAGGTAGAAGTCGGGCAGGAGCAGGGCCCTCACCACGCTGCCGTCCCGCACGTGCTCGATGATGGCTGTGGAGAGACACCGGAGCTCAGCCGCTGGAACGGGGCACGGGGACAGGGGGACAGGGGACAGAGGGACAGAGGAGACAGGGGGGACACCTCACCATTGACAGGCTTCTGGTGCAGGGAGTCCACGAAGTGCCGCGGGTTCTCTAGGGTGTACTTGAGGTCGCGCACGGTGTGGGCGCCCGAGCCCTCGCTCCACATGCCCTTCTTGGCGCTGCGGGCCTGCTCCTCCAGCTCGGCCAGCCGGCTCTGCTCGGGGCTGCGGGACACGCCGGGCTCAGCCCGGGGGGCTCCCTCCCCTGGGCGCCCCCAGACCCGCCCCGTGGGAACCCCCCAGCTCCTCCCACGGACACGGGGGGTGAGCCCAGAACCCTCCAGAGGCTGCTCTGAGCACCACGAGGGAAAGGCAGCAGCGCTCCCAGCAGGGCAGAGCAAGTTTGGGGGAGCGGGGAAGGCACACCCCGTGTGGATCCATGGATCACCCCAGCCCTGCACGCACAGGGGGCCACTGAAGGGCCACAGGGTGACCACGATCCCCTCCCAGCCCTGGCACAGCAAACGCTGCGATATTGAACAGGGTGCCCAGAGCAGCTGTGGCTGCCCCTGTCCCCTGGCAGTGCCCAGGGCCAGGCTGGACCCTGGGGCTGGAGCAGCCTGGGGCAGTGGGAGGTGTCCCTGCCATGGCAGGGGTGGCACTGCAGGGGCTCGGGGGTCCTCTCCCACCCACACCATTCCATGGCCCCACAGATGAGGCCACCCCTGCCCTGGAAGTGCCCTGAGCCTCTGGAATGGATCCCTGTCCCCGTGGATGCAGCATTGCACAGCCCAGGCCTCTCCCATGCCTCGGGATGTGAGGGAGCCCAGGAAAAGCCTGGCTCTGCTGGCACAGGGGTCATCCAGCCAGATCCAGCACCAGGAACAGCCCAGCACCTCCTCTCCAGTGGGAATTACAGGGATTCAGCCCCACCCCAGGGGTGACTCCAGAGGCTCCAGGGAGTCCCTGCTCCGCAGCCTGTGGACACAGCTCCGGTGCCTCGGCAGCCCAGGAGAGGGGGCAGCCCCTGCCCAGCCCCTGCCTGCACAGCCCACGGGACACACCAGGGACTCCTATGGAACGTGGGCACCTCGGGAGCGCAGGGAGCCCGGGATGGGGATGGGGTGGGGGCTGTGCACGTACTTGTTGGCTCGGATCCCCTCCCGCCGGGACGCCAGCCCTTCGGCCACCAGGGACTCGGCAATGTTCTCACCACTGGTGTCTGCGAGAGAGGAGAGGAGCACGAGGGTGAGAGGGGCCCGAGGGGCACGGGAATCGGGCAGCACTCCCAGTCATCCCAGTAAGCAGTGCTGGGACAGCCCCAGAGCTCCCCCAGGGACACCACTGCCCCTAGCCTGGGCTCCCTGGGCAGCTGTGCCAGAGCCTGAGCTCCCTTTCCATGGGGAAATTCCTGCTGCTGTCCCCCCTGAGCCTCCCCTGGCCCAGCCTGAGGCCGTTCCCTCTCCTCCTGTCCCTGTTCCTGGAGCACAGCCCGACCCCCCCGGCTGTCCCCTCCTGTCAGGGACTTGTGCAGAGCCACAAGGTCCCCCTGAGCCTCCTTTTCTCCCTCTGAGCCCCTTCCCAGCTCCCTCAGCCCCTTCCCAGCTCCCTCAGCCCCTTCCCAGCTCCCTCAGCCCCTTCCCAGCTCCCTGCCCTGGACACGCTCCAGCCCCTCCAGGGCTCTCCTGTTGGGAGGGGCCCGGAGCTGCCCCCAGGGTTCCAGGGGGACCCTCAGCAGGGCCAGCACAGGGGACAGTCCCTGCCCTGGGGCTGTGCCCGCCCTGGGGCTGTGCCCACCCTGGGCTGTGCCCGCCCTGGGGCTGTGCCCGCCCTGGGGCTGTGCCCACCCTGGGGCTGTGCCCGCCCTGGGGCTGTGCCCACCCTGGGGCTGTGCCCACCCTGGGCTGTGCCCACCCTGGGGCTGTGCCCACCCTGGGGCTGTGCCCGCCCTGGGCTGTGCCCAGCCGCTGGCTCAGCCCCCCCAGGACCCCTCCCAGCTCTGCAGCCCCTCTGCCCCAGCCCAGGGTGCTCCAAAGGCAGCCCTGGCACCCGGCCTGGCTGTCCCTCACCCATGGGTGCAGCCTGTCCCCAGCCCCTGCAGGGCTCCCCACCCTCCCCATCCCGGAGCCGCCGGCAGCTGCGGCAGGGCTGGCAGGGAATCTGTCACAGCATTCCCACATTAGCGGTGTTTAAGCCCTGACAAACTTCATCAGGAAACGTTTTCTGCCTCATTTCTCCCGCCCGCGCTGTTCCAGGCTGGGCTGGAGCAGGGATGGGGACAAGGACAGAGCCAGCCCCGCTCAGGGGGCTCCGGGGGAGCACAGCAGCAGCTCCCCAAACCAGAGCTCCAAATCCAACATTGTGTTCTGAGATCCAGGATCCCGGGGGTCTTTCCCAACCAGAACCATTCTGATTCCAACCCCTCCCTCTGCAGGAATCCCAACAGGCCCCCAGTCCCCAGGAGCTCAGGAATGCAGCATGGAATATCCTGGGTGGGAAGGGTCCCACAGGGATCACCAGCCCAGACCCTGCCCCTCACCAGGAGATCCCAAATCCCCGCAGTGCCGAGGGCCCTGTCCAAGGTTACTGAGGTCCCTTTGACACCCAGGGCCTGGCGGGGGCCTCGTGCTGCCCCTGGACCGTGCCAGGATGCAGCAGCAACGGGAGTTCAGCCCTGGCGTGGCCTGGGAGCAGGGACACTGCTGGGAAGGGCTCCAGGCAGGCACTGCCCACCTCAGCCACATCCAGTGAGCCCAGAGAGCTCCCGGGAGGGAGCTGCAGCCTCCCCGGGAGCCACGGACACACCGCAGACCCCCGGGATCCGGGGCATCCCGAGGGGATGAGAGAGAGAATCCTCCGAGCCCGGGGCAAAGGGAGCCCCTGCCCCACCCCGGGCCCACCCCACTGCTCCACCCTGCCAGCCTCGGGATCAGCCTGGGATCAGCCCAGGACCAGCCCAGGATCAACCCGGGATCAGCCTGGGACCAGCCCGGGATCAGCCCGGGACCAGCCCGGGATGTCAGCAACTCCAGCTGGATGATCCCTGCTCCTGCTCTGGGAAAGGCTCTGAGTGCCATGGAACGGTCCTGGGTGCCAGGGGAATGCCAGGACAGATCCTGAGTGCCAGGGGAATGCCAGGAAAGATCCTGAGTGCCATGGGAATGCCAGGAAAGGTCCTGAGTGCCAGGGGAATGCCAGGAAAGGTCCTGAGTGCCAGGGGAATGCCAGGAAAGGTCCTGGGTGCCAGGGGAATGCCAGGAAAGGCTCCAGGTGCCATGGGAATGCCAGGAAAGGTCCTGAGTGCCACAGGGAGCACACCTGGAGCACATCCACTCCCCCTTTCCAGCCCATTCCCACATGGAAAATGTGAGTCCACAGGGATGTGGGGCTGAGGGCACCCAACCCCCCCAGTCCCTTTGGGGCTCCCCAGGGACTTCTCCCAAAATTCAGCAGCCCCTGAGCTCCTTCCCAGCCGCTTTCCTGTGCCTGCTCCTCCCCTCCTTCCCGTGGGGCTGCAGGGCTGGGGAGCCGTGTCCAAGCACATCCCGCGCGTTCCCAAACACCCCACGGAGCATCCCCCGGCCCCAGGGAGCCTCCGGAGGGTGGGCTGGGTCCTGGGAGCTTTCCTGGAGCCCACCCTGCCCATCCTTTGAACCCCCAGGACCCCGGAATTCCAGGCAGGGACAAAGCTGGTGCCTCCAAAGGCTGAGGGGGGCCCCAGAACCCACCCAGAACGCTCCAGGCAGATTAATTTTGGGATCTCAGACAAGCAAGAGATTTGTAACAACAAAAAGGATGGAAAAGGGAAAGCTGTGGGAATTCACCCAGCGCTGTTCCCGTGTCCGTGAGCTCCGGCTCAGCTGGGACCAGCACCGGGCACTGCCCCCCTCCCAAAACTGGGAATCCATGGAAAAGTGGGAATGCATCCCCCAGCTGTGACAGCGTATCCCAACACCTCCCCCCTCCCACCCCATCCCCCAAAAGGGGCTTCCCAGCTGCATTTGTGCTTAAGAAGCTCCTGGAGCAGGGGAATGCAGGGAGCTCCTGGGCTGGAGCTGTGCAAACCCAGGGGGCTGGAGCAGGAACCCCCCCTCCCCTGCCAGACCCGGGGGGCCATGGAAAAGTCATGGAAAAGCAATGGAAAAGCAGGCAGGGACCCTCCTGTGGTGCACATCCCAACCCACCCCAAAGCTCCCCTTGTGCTCCCCCCAGACCCACCTTTTCCAAGGAAAACCCGGAATCCCAGACCCACCTTTTCCCAGGAAAACCCCGAAACCCAGATCCACCTTTTCCCAGGAAAACCTGCAAACCCAGACCCACCTTTTCCCAGGAAAACCCGGAATCCCAGATCCATCTTTTCCCAGGAAAACCTGCAAACCCAGACCCACCTTTTCCCAGGTAAATCCCGAAACCCAGACCCACCTTTTCCCAGGAAAACCTGCAAACCCAGACCCACCTTTTCCCAGGTAAATCCCGAAACCCAGACCCACCTTTTCCCAGGAAAACCCCGAAACCCAGATCCACCTTTTCCCAGGAAAACCCCAAAACCCAGATCCACCTTTTCCCAGGAAAACCTGCAAACCCAGACCCACCTTTTCCCAGGTAAACCCCAAATCCCAGACCCACCTTTTCCCAGGAAAACCCCGAAACCCAGATCCACCTTTTCCCAGGAAAACCCCAAAACCCAGACCCACCTTTTCCCACATAAATCTGCAAACCCAGACCCACCTTTTCCCAGGTAAACCCCAAATCCCAGACCCACCTTTTCCCAGGTAGACCCCAAATCCCAGACCCACCTTTTCCCAGGTAAACCCCAAATCCCAGACCCACCTTTTCCCAGGTAAACCCCAAATCCCAGACCCACCTTTTCCCAGGTAGACCATGCCATACTCGCGGCCCTGCGGGGTCTTGTACTCCACGGTGAAGCACACCCTCCTTCCCGATCAGCTTCTTCCGCAGGAATTCCCGGGCCGGGAAGCCCCAGGGCTGCGGGGGAAGGCGCCGTGAGCCGGGGGTCCCGGGCAGGGGGGGCAGTGCCCCGCTAGGAACCAGAGAAACGCCCCCACAAAGGAACCCCCAAACCCGGCGGAGCCCGGGAACGCTCCCGGGACGGCCCCAGCTCCCGGGAATGCACCGAGGGCTCCTTCCCGGGAACTCCCGGGAGCGGGATGAGCCCGGCCGGAGCAGCCCCGCGCTGGGCTCGGGAGGCTCCGGAGCGTTCCCGGAGCGTTCCCGGAGCGCTCCCGGAGCGTTCCCGCTCCAGAGCCGCGGGTGGGCGGGAGCGCGGCCGGAGGTGGGAACATGACGCGCTCATAAACAATTAGCGGGGCTGACAGGCGTCACTTTGGCAAAGAGTGACATTTAGAGGCTGTTTGGAAGACAAAACTCCCCAGGGAGAGCAATTATCTGCCAGCGCCGCTGCCGCCGCCCCCGGCCCGCAGGAGGAGCGCTCCGGGACCGCCCCGCGGGCCCTGAACCCTCCCCCGACCCCAAACCGGCCCCGGGTGCCCCAAACCACCCCCTCACTGTCCTAAACTGTCCTATACACCCCAAACCGCCCCTCGTGCCCCAAAAGAGCCATCCCAAACCATCCCCGAGTCCCCTGAGCCCCTCCAGGTACCCCAAACCATACCTCATGTATCCCAAACTGTCTCATATACCCCAAACCAACACCCGGGTGCCCCAAACTACCCCCTGTGCCCCAAACCATCCCCCCCCCGCCCCAAGTCCCCTGAGCCCTTCTGTGTGCCCCAAACCATCCCCCTCACATATCCCAAACTGTCCCCATATACCCCCAAACCAACACCCGGGTCCCAAATCACCCCCTGTGCCCTAAACCATCCCCACCCTGAGTCTCCCAAGCCCCCCTGTGTGCCCCAAACCAACCCCACATGTATCTCAAACTGTCCCATAAAACCCAAACCAACTCCTGTGCCCCAAACCAACTCCTGTGCCCCAAACCATCCCACCCTGAGTGCCCTGAGCCCCCCTGTGTGCCCCAAACTATACCTCATGTCCCAAACTGTCCCATAAAACCCCAAACCAACACCCGGGTACCAAATCACCCCCTGTGCCCTAAAACCATCCACCCTCGAGTCCCTTGAGCCCTTCTGTGTGCCCCAAACCATCCCTCATGTCCCAAACCATCCCTGTGCCCTAAACCATCCCCACCCTGTGCCCCCACAGCGCCGGTCCATCCCAAGCGTGGAGCAGCAAAGAAGCAGAAATTCCCCCCAGACCCCCCCGGGGGCTGGAGCCGGTGCTCCCGGTGGCTCCGGCCCTGGGGGCTCCCGGTGGCTCCGGCCCCGGGGCGGTGCCCACCTCGTCGGGGGTGTCCCTGGCGTCGGGCTGGCTGGCGGCGCCGCGCCGTGCCAGGCTCCCCGCGCGGATGTTGCTGAGGTTGATCTGGCGCTCCGGGGGGGGGCCCCCCGCGGGGCTGTCCCCGCACGATGATGGCACAGCCCGACAGCACCTGCGGGGACACCGAGGGACACGGGCAGCCGTGGGGACACCGAGGGACACGGGCAGCCATGGGGACACCGAGGGACACGGGCAGCCGCGGGGACAGCGAGGGACACGGGCAGCCGTGGGGACACCGAGGGACACGGGCAGCCGCGGGGACACGCAGGACTCCAGGGATGCCCTGGGAACTCGGCCTGCAGAGCCGGCAGCTGTCCCAGCTGGAGACGCGGCCAAAATCCGTGTCCTGGGCTTGTCCCCAGCGGGGAGGGGCCCCTGCCCCGTGCCCAGGTGAGGCCCCACCTGCAGAGCTGCCCCAGCCCTGGCACACGGCAGCAGGGCCTGGAGCTGCTGCAGAGCCCAGAGGGGCCCCGGAGCTGCTGCAGGGCTGGAGCCCCTCAGCTCCCAGGGATCCAGGCTGGGAGAGCTGGGGGGGCTCCCCTGGAGAGGGGAAGGGTCCAGGGAGAGCTCAGAGCCCCTGCAGGGCCTGAAGGGGCTCCAGGAGAGCTGCAGAGTGGCTGGGGACAAGGGACAGAGGGACAGGACACAGGGAATGGCTCCCACTGCCAGAGGGCAGGGCTGGGTGGGATCTTGGGCAGGAATTCCTGCCTGGAATGGAATTGCCAGAGCAGCTGTGGCTGCCCCTGCATCCCTGGCAGTGCCCAAGGCCAGGCTGGACCCTGGGGCTGGAGCAGCCTGGGGCACTGGGAGGTGTCCCTGCCATGGCAGGGGTGGCACTGCAGGGGCTCTGGGGTCACCTCTGTGCACTCAGAACACCAAGGAGGATTTGGAAAATCGGGATTTTACTCCTGGTGGTTTCCTAGCCAGGCCGTGTCCCACCACAGCTTTGGCTGCCCAGAGCTCTGAGCTGGGCACCCCCAGCCATTCCCCTCTCCCGGGCTTCCCTCACACCTCCAGCCCCACATTCCCAGCCACGGCATCTCCCAGCTCCGGGCCAGCACCCACAGCATGCTCGGGGTCTCCCTGTTCCCAGGGGATCTCCCAGCCTCTCGGGGGGTCTCCCTGTCCCCATCCCAGATCTCTGGATCCAGCCTCGGGGTCGGGTTCCAGCCCTGTCCTGGCTCCCTGCCACCCGAAATCCCCACGGACGCTCGCAGGGATCCCAAAGCCCTCCAGCTCTGTTCCATCACCACAGCCAGCCCATCCCCATGCCCAGGACACCAAATCCCTCTGGAATGAGCCCCACTGAGCCCACCCTGAGGGTCTGGGTGCCCCCAGCACCCGGAGCCGCCGGGAATCACGGCCTGAGCCGCACCCAGAGCGAACCCAGCAAAGGCTCAGAGCTGTGTCCTTAACGACTGAGATGTTCCATGGCTGTAATTAACCTTAATCTTTAATTTATAGGGCACGGGGATGCTGGAGCTGCTCTGTTCAATCCCCAGCACGGGTCCTGATCCCGGGGTGGGATCCCTGGCGGAGCTGCTTCGTGTTCCAGCTCAGTGCCGTGCTCTGGGAGGACATTCCAGATCCCAGATCCCTGTGACCCTGTCCCTACCCAGGGGAGGCCACACTCCCCGTCTGTCACCCACCCGCCCCGTCTGTCACCCACCCGCCCCGTCTGTCACCCACCCGCCCTGTCTGTCACCCACCCGCACGGGGCCGTCGGGATCCCAGCTGGGGAACTGCTCCAGGGACGGGTCAGTGACAGCAACGGGACTGGGACACTGTCCCAGCACACAGGTGACACTGTCCCACCACATGGGTGACACTGCCCTGGCATGCAGGGGACACTGTCGCACCACACGGGTGACACTGTCCCACCACATGGGTGGCACTGTCCCGGCACATGGGTGGCACTGTCCCACCACACGGGTGGCACTGTCCCGGCACATGGGTGGCACTGTCCCACCACATGGGTGACACTGTCGCACCACACGGGTGACACTGTCCCGGCATGGGGTGACACTGTCCCACCACACGGGTGGCACTGTCCCGGCACATGGGTGGCACTGTCCCACCACATGGGTGACACTGTCGCACCACACGGGTGACACTGTCCCGGCATGGGGTGACACTGTCCCACCACACGGGTGGCACTGTCCCACCACACGGGTGGCACTGTCCCGGCACATGGGTGGCACTGTCCCACCACGCGGGTGACACTGTCCCGGCACATGGGTGGCACTGTCCCGGCACATGGGTGACACTGTCCCACCACACGGGTGGCACTGTCCCACCCTGCCAGCCAAAGTCACCCAGGTCCCATCTGCCCCACAGGGCCCCATCAGAGAAATCTGGGCCTAAACCAGGCTTGGTGCAGCCAGGAAGGGGCCTGGACACGGCGCAGGCACACGGGGGACACGGGGGATACACGGGGGGCACGCGGGGACACGCAGGGGACACACACGGGGGGACACACACGGGGGGACACACACGGGGGGGACACACACGGGGGGCACACATGGGGGACACACACGGGGGACACACACAGGGGACACACACGGGGGGCACACACACACCCGGCCCGTGCTGCCAAGCTGGCTCCGGGGGATGGCACTGAAATCCCATGGGCACACCCAGAACCCAGAGCTGCCCCTGTGGGGCACAAAGGGTTAAAAATCCTGCCAGGAGCAGAGGACAATTCCTGCTCCTCATTCCCACCGTGCCCCCCAAACCCCACAGTCCCGCCGTGATTGCAGGGAGTGCGCTGTGATTGCAACAGGAAGGCACAAAAACCCCAAAACCCTCCGAGCTGAGAGGGAACCACAGCAGAGCACGTGGCTGGCACCACCCCCGGGCACCCAGCAGCACCCTGGGGTGCCAGGGACCCCCCCGCTCCCCGGGGGAATTTCGGGCTGGCTGGCCTGGAAAGCGACCACGGAGCACATCCCAGGGCACGGGGCACTGCCAGGCACAGCCGCCTCCCCGCCAGCAGGCCCCAAAACCCTCCCCAAAATCCTGCTGTGGATCCTCACCCCGTGGGTGCAGCCAGGCGGGCACAGGCACAGGGGAGGGTTTTCTGAGCACACCCTGACCTCCAGAGCCCATCCCCAAACTCTGGGATTCACCCAGACCCGTGCCGTGTGTGCCCACACTTCCAGGGACCATCCCCAGCCCGCGGTGTCCCCAGCCTGTCCCCACACTGCCACAGGCTGCGGGCTGCAGTGACATCCCGGGAAGGGTCTGGCTCCGAGGGCAGCAGCGGCTGAAGGGCTCAGCCGAGACCCCCCAGACCCACCTGGGCTGGGCACAGGAACCGGGGCGGTTCGGGGACCCGGCAGGGACCCGGCTGAGGCGGGACAGGCACCGGCAGGGGACACGGCGCGGGGACACGGCGCGGGCACGGGCGCCCGGGACTGAACCCGACCTTCGCTCTCCGGGCCGCGCTGCCGGCACACGTGGGGACCCGACACGGGGCACTGCGGGCCCGTCCCGGGGGTCCCGGGGGAGCCCACCCCCAGCCCGTCCGTGCGGACCGGCCCCGGGCTCGGGATGCGCTCCCGCCGCTCCGCCCCGCGGGGCCGGCCCGGGCGGGCAGCGAGCGGAGCACGTGCGGCAGCCCCGGCACGGCCCCCGCTGCCCCGCGAGGGCCCCGCTCCGCACCGGCCCGGGGCTCCGGGACCACCGGCGGAGCGCGACCACCGGCGGGGCGGGACCACCGGCTCCGGCCCCCGGACCCAAAGCTCCTCCTGCCCCATCCCGGCAGCCGGGACGGCGGCACCGTGCAGCGCCCGGTCCCGGGACGGCGCGGGGCCCCGGCCCGCAGGGGGATCGCGGGCTGCGGGCGGTAACGGGTCAGCAACCGCCGCGGGAAGCGGCCCGCGAGCACCGGAGGGGCTGCACCGGGGCTGGGGGACTCGGGCACCGGCCGGGGAGCGGACAGGCTCCCGGTTACCGGGAAGGGAGCGGGGCAGAGCGGGGTCCCGGGCCCCGGAAGAGTCTGAGGGAGATGGGGGTCCCCGGTCACCGGCGAGGCGCGGGGTCGGTGCGGGGAGCGGCGGGCACAGCCCTTACCATCTTGACGATGCCGCGCTGGACGACGGGCGGCGGCGCGGAGCCGCCCTGGCCGGGGTTGGCCGCGGAGGCCATGGCGGGGCCGGGCGGGCGGAGGGGCCGGGTCGGGCCGGGCGCGGGCGGCGGGGAGCGCAGCGGGGCCCGGGGCGAGCGCGGAAGGGACCGCGGGGCGGGGCCTGCGCCGGGGGGGCGGGGCCTGCGCCGGGGGGGCGGGGCCTGCGCGAGCCCCCGCCCCGCGCGCGGCCGGCGGCCAACGGGCGGCAGCTCCCGCCGCGCGCGCCGCTCCGCCCGCCCGCGCCCCGGCCAATGGCGGCGCGCCGCCGGTGACGTCACGGCCCTCGCAGCCCCCGCCCGGCCCGGCGCGCGGGAGGGGGCGGGACTTCCGGGGCGCGCGGCGCCAGGGACACGTCGGCAAAGGCCGCCCGCGCGGACACGTGGCCTCGCGCCGCGCCGGGGGCGGGGCCGAGCCGGGACACGCCCCCTCCGTCACGGACGGGGCGGGGCTTCGCGGGGACACGCCCCCGCTCGTCAGCGGCGCGCGCCGCAGGGGGCGGGGCGGCCCCGGGGTTGGGGTCACCCGGGAGGACCCCCGGGAGGCGGCCCGGAACCGAGAGCCGGGGACTGCCGGGACCCCCGGGGATCCCCGGGACTGCCGGGACTGCTGGGACCCCCGGGACTGCCGGGGACTGCCGGGACTGCCGGGGACTGCCGGGATCCCCGGGACTGCCGGGGACTCCTGGGACCCGCCGGGACTCCTGGGACCGCCGGGACTCCTGGGACCCCCGGGGACTCCTGGGACCCCCGGGGATCCCCGGGACTGCCGGGGACTCCTGGGACCCCCGGGGACTCCTGGGACCCCCGGGGATCCCCGGGACTGCCGGGGACTCCTGGGACCCCCGGGGACTCCTGGGACCCCCGGGGATCCCCGGGACTGCCGGGGACTCCTGGGACCCCCGGGGACTCCTGGGACCCCCGGGAGCTCATCCCGGCCGCGGGACCCCCCGGGAGCCCCGGCGCAGCCCTGCGGGGCAGCCTCGGCGGGGTCCGCAGGCAGGGACCCCGGTACTCTGTGCAGCCTGTCCGTGACACTACAGTGACCTCCCCGGGCCACCGGAGCCTCCCGGCGCCGCTCCCAGCCCGGACCCCGCGGGTCTGGGGGAAAAGCGGGAGAATGGGGCACCCCCCTCCGGCTGCTTTGGGGGCAGTGGCAGGGTCGGTCCCGCTGCCCCGGGGTCGCTCCCATCCTGCACCCGCACCCCAAAAACGCCCCGTGCCCACGGGCACCCCCCCATGCCGGGGCCACCCGCGTCCCGCTCGGGAGCCGGGAGCAGCGGCGCCGCCAGGCGAGGTGGCCCCGAGCACCTGAGGTCACCCCCTGTCACCTCGTCCTGGCAGGGGACACTCGCAGTGCGGACACAGCTCCGGGGTGTCCTCCCCCAGGGGACACTGGCACTGCCCGCCCCTCTGGCACCCTCTGGGGTCCCTCCCGTCCCTGGAGCGGGGGGTCCCGGGCAGCCGGCGCGGGCTGGAACCGGGGGTCGCTCCCGCCGTGTCCCGTGTCACCGGCTGGGGGTCCCCCCGGACCTGCCTTGGGAGGCGTTCGGGACGCTGCCGGTGGCGCTCCCGGTGTCACCTCTGCCAGCCCCGAGCGGAGCCGTGTCCCTCGTGGGTGGCAGGAGACGCCTGGAGGCGACACGGAGGAATCCAGGGAATGGGAATAGGAATGGGAATGGGAATGGGAATGGGAATGGGAATGGGAATGGGAATGGGAATGGGAATGGGAATGGGAGCGGCCCCGGCCCCGCACGGAGACTGGGAGAGCGCCCGGGACCCGCGGGATGCAGGCCCCGAGTGTGCGGGGATGGGAGCGCAGCTGGGGGGCGATGGGAGCGCACCTGGGGGGGATCAGAGCGCACCTGGGGCTATCGGAGCGCACCTGGGGTGATCAGAGCGCACCTGGGGGGATCAGAGCGCACCTGGGGGGGATCAGAGCGCACCTGGGGGGATCAGAGCGCACCTGGGGGGGATCAGAGCGCACCTGGGGGCGATGGGAGCGCACCTGGGGGGGATCAGAGCGCACCTGGGGTGATCAGAGCGCACCTGGGGGGATCGGAGCGCACCTGGGGTGATCAGAGCGCACCTGGGGGGGATCAGAGCACACCTGGGGGGGATCAGAGCGCACCTGGGGGGATCAGAGCGCACCTGGGGCGATGGGAGCGCACCTGGGGGGATCAGAGCCCACCTGGGGGGGATCAGAGCGCACCTGGGGGGGTCGGAGCCTGTCTGGGCACGGCAGCCACGGAGCGGGACCCAGGGGGGTCCGTCGGTGCTGGAATTGCCCCTCGCCACATCCCGCTTCCCGCAGGGGGCTCCTGTGCGGGGGCGGCGGCTCCCGCACGTCGGGAACATCCCACGGGAACCCGCCCCGCCGCCGTCTCCCGCTGCTCACGGCGCGTTTTCCCACCCCATGATGTTTCTCCCCGTTCCCGATGTTTCTCCCCATTCCCGGTATTTTTCCCCATTCCCGGTATTTTTCCCCATTCCCGGTATTTTTCCCCGTTCCCGGCGTTTCTCCCCGTTCCCGGAGTTTTTCCCCGTTCCCGGAGTTTTTCCCCGTTCCCAGAATTTCTCCCCGTTCCCGATGTTTCTCCCCATTCCCGGTATTTTTCCCCATTCCCCGGCGTTTCTCCCCATTCCCGGTATTTTTCCCCATTCCCGGTATTTTTCCCCATTCCCGGTGTTTCTCCCCGTTCCCGCTGTTTCTCCCCTTTCCCGGAGTTTCTCCCCGCGTGTCCAGCCCGGGGTTTGTGTCCCACACGCAGGTCCCGGTGCTGCCCTCGCCCCTTTTCCAGCGGGGCCGCTCCAGGATTGCGCTGCTCTGGCTGTGCCAGGCTCTCCCAATCCATGAGGAATCCTCTTCCCGCTCCCTCCCTACCACACTGATCTCTCTGCCACTTCTGATCTCCCTGCTCCAGCCTTTTCATGATCATTTGTGAATTTCTTGGTTTTCTCCCCATTTTTAATACTTCTCCCCTTTTTTGGAGGCAGGAAATCTCTGCCCCAAAACCTGGAAGAGCAGCTCCATTATCCCGATTCACGGAATTTCTGGGCCTGCTCCTCACCATGCCACGGTCCCATCTTGCACCTGCATCCCACCAGAGATGACGGGGAGGACACCTTCAAGCCCCCAGGCTGCCTCTTTTAGCTCGAATCCTTCAATAATCATCATTTTGATGGAAAAGAAAGTGAATTTGTAGGTGGGAACGTGGGGATAAACTCCGTTTTCTTGGTCGGCTGAGTCATCTGGGCTTTTAACTTGCACCTGTGCTTTCTGCAGGAGAACAGAACGGGATTTTCCAGGCGTTCTGGTGCTCGGTGGGGAGCAGGGCCACCTTCTGCAGAGAGAAAGCCCAGAATGGTGCAAAACAGCCTCGGACTTTCCTTTCCTTTCCTTTCCTTTCCTTTCCTTTCCTTTCCTTTCCTTTCCTTTCCTTTCCTTTCCTTTCCTTTCCTTTCCTTTCCTTTCCTTTCCTTTCCTTTCCTTTCCTTTCCTTTCCTTTCCTTTCCTTTCCTTTCCTTTCCTTTCCTTTCCTTTCCTTTCCTTTCCTTTCCTTTCCTTTCCTTTCCTTTCCTTTCCTTTCCTTTCCTTTCCTTTCCTTTCCTTTCCTTTCCTTTCCTTTCCTTTCCTTTCCTTTCCTTTCCTTTCCTTTCCCTCCCAGCTGCAGCTGGAGTGACCAGGTGCTGGCAGGAGGGGACAGCCGTATCCCCACACCCCCCCTGTGCCGGCTGCTGAGAGCCGCGGGGACCCAGCGGGCCGGGCCTGTCCAGGGGGAGCATCCCCACCCCGCCCCCGGGACTCAGCACCCTCCAAAGCCCCGAGGGGCAGGGCAGGGCACAGAGGCACAGACGGAGCTGCCACGGGGGGTCCTGGATCCTCCCTCCGCCTCCCCAGAGCTCTGCCCGCCTCTCCAAATCTGCTCTCACCGCTCCACCTCTGCCTCTGCACCTCTCCAATCTCCCTGATTACACCTCCACACCTCCCCTCTGTCCCCCTCTGCATCATCCCATGTCTTCACAGCTTCACCTCTCCACCTTTCCACGTCTCCATAATTCTCCAAATGCCTCCAGCTCTCCATTTTAGCATTTCTCCACCTCTGTCTTTTCACTTCTCCGTGTCTTTATGTCTCCATCCCTCCATGTCTCCACATCCCACCTCTCCATAATTCTGTCTCCCCTCTCCTCCTCCTCTCATCTCCTCCTCTCGGTCTCTCCGTTTGTCTCTCCCCCTCTCCATATCACCACAACTCCCCCTCTCCCTCTCCCCCCTGTCCCGTCCCCGCTTCTCCGCCTCCCGTCTCCTCCGGGCTCGGTCTCTCCACGTCTCCACCTCTCCATTTCGCCCTCTCTTCATCTCCGTCTCTGCTCCCCACGTGTCCATCTCTCTTTCCCCTCCGCACGTCTCCCGCTCTCGCCGTCTCCCCGTCCCGGTCTCTGCCCTCTCCTCCCCTCTCCGCCGTTCCCGGTCCCGGTTTCCCGGTGCCCGAGGCCGCTGCGCCCGAGCCGCGCCCGGGACGCGCCGCCCTGTGCCCGCCGCCGCCGCCCGCCCCCGGCCCGCGGGGCTCCCGCGGCCTCCCCGAGCCCGGGGCGGCTCCGGGGGCTCCTCCCGCCGCCGGGGCACCGCGGGGCCGGCCCGGGAGCGCCGAGGCGCCGGCAGGGGCTGTGCGCACCGGAGCCCGGCGCGCCCGGTCCCAGAGCGCACAGCCCGGGGCAGCCCCGCCGCTCCGGGACGGGCCCGGAGCCCCCCGCGCCGCCCCCCGCCCGGGCCCTGGGGGCACGGGGGCACAGGGTCGGGACCAGCCCCCCCGCCCCGGTGCCAAGCCCCGCGCCCGCTCCCCGCGGCCGCGTTACGCACGGGGCTCGCCCGGCCCTGGGCTCCACCGGGCTTCCCCCACGGCCGGGGGCCGAGCGGGGGCTCCGGGCTGCCGGGGCGGAGCGGGGGGGACCCAGCCCTGGGTGCCGGCCCTTCCCGCGCCGTCGGGAGCCCGAGCCTGGGCCCGGGGTGCGGGACAGCCGGGGCGCCCCGGGGGCGGCGGTGGGGGCGGCGCGGCGGCTCCCCGGGGGCCGGGGCCGGGCCCGGGGCCCGCGGGCTGTGGTTAATGTGTAATTCGGAGCATATGGTATTTTCCAAAGGCGGGCAGTTGTGCGGAGCCGGGGGCCGGGCCGGGGTGCAAATAACGCTGGATGACTCGCGGGCGGGCGCGGAGGGCCACGGTGATGGGCTCCTCGCTGGCTAATATTTGCTCTTCAAATATTTTACTTGAAAGGTTTACAACGTTGTGTTTTTTTTAATCTTCCAAGAAGGGGCCATCTGTGCCGGTGCCTCGGCTGGAACACACCGGGGAGTCCCCGCCGGGCCCAGCCGCCACCACGGGGGCCGCCTCCTATTTGTTCAGCACCCAAAATAAATTAAATCGATGTAATAAAAGCGAAGCTGGATTTATGATTGAATCCCATATGTCCCTGTTTGCTTTGCGGGAGAGACGCGGGAGCGAAGCCCCTCGGGGGGCAGCGCCGGGGGATCCCCGCGGACGCTCCGGGGCGCGGGGACGCGGCGGGGCCGTGCTGTCCGCCGGCCGCAGGTGCTGAAACGCCGGCGCTCACCCGGCACCGACTCCGTGCCCGGCCCGGGGGGCTCCGAGCGCCCCCGAGCCCCGAGGGAGCCCCCCGGGCCGGGCGTGTGCTGGGCGCGGTCACGTCGGGCCGCCCCTTCCTCGCCGTGCTCCTCTCCCTCCCGCCGTGACATCACGGCCGCGCTGCCGGCACTGAGCGCCCGCCCGGCCCCCGGCACGGTCCGGCCCCGCTCCGCCGAGGCTCCACAGGTACCTCCCTGCGCCGCTGCGGCCATTCCCGCCCTCCGAGCACCTCCCGCGTGTCAAAGCGGCGGGAATCGCTGTAGGGATCGGTGGTGGACGAGCCTTAACCCGAGCAGCTCCGGGCTCCCCGGGCGGTACCGGCTCTGGCCCGGCCCCGCGATCCCGCTGGATCCCTGTCCCTGTGCCACACAGAGACCACGCTCATCCCGGCACCACCCAAGAGGCACCGGGGGCTCCCAGCTCGGCTTTCCCAGTGCTCCCAGTTCCCTGTGGGGAAAGAAATCCCCGGGTCACCTCCGGGCGCAGCACGGGCCAAGCCGGGGAATGCTGGGGAGGCTGCGCGGGCCCCCGAGGGGCTCCTGTCCTGTTCCTTCCCTTCCCTCCTTCCCTTCTCTCCTTCCCTTCCCTCCTCCCCGGAGCAGCCTCCGTGCACCGCTCCAGGGCCACCCAGCCCTGTCCAGGCAGAGGGACACGGGCTGCGCCTCAGCTCTGCTGCTCTCCTGCGGGAAACCCGCGGGAAACCTGCGGGAAACCCGCGGGAAACCTGCGGGAAACCCGCGGGAAACCTGCGGGAAACCTGCGGACTTGTCCCCGTTGTTGGATTTTTCGGTTTTCCTGAGTTTCACCGAGGGTCAGTGTAGCCAGACATCTCCCTGAGGCTGTGCCGGGAGGAGGCGCCGTGGGATTCGGGACTGTGGCAGGGGAAGCCCCGCGCTGGGGGGTCGGGGGGGTTTGGGGTGCTCCAGGTGAACCGGGGGCTCTGGTGAGCAGCAGCAGCAGGCTCGGAGGCACCTCTGGCTGCACTGCTGCTCTGCGGTGCCCGAGGTGTTCAGGCAGGAGAGGCACCGGCACCAGTGTCCCTGTGGGAATCCTGCCGGGAAATCCCAGGGAGCAGGGCTGGGAGAGCTGGGAATGCCCAGCCTGGAGAGGGGAAGGATCCAGGGAGAGCTCAGAGCCCCTGCAGGGCCTGAAGGGGCTCCAGGAGAGCTGCAGAGGGGCTGGGGACAAGGGACAGAGGGACAGGACACAGGGAATGGCTCCCACTGCCAGAGGGCAGGGCTGGGTGGGATCTTGGGCAGGAATTCCTGCCTGGGACGGTGGTGGGCATGGAGGAAGCCCCCATTCCCGTGGATCCCGGCAGTCAGCTGGGGTGGGGCGGGGACCCCCGTGTCCCCGTGGGGTGCCCAGGGGAGCTCTGCGGGCGCTGGCTCCGTCCCAGGCCGGTGGCTGCTCGGCGCGGCAGCACAGGCAGCGCTCCCGGTGTCTCCGGAGCCTCTCCAGAGCCCTCTGAACTCTTTTCCGGGTCTTTCTCCGCTGTGCCTGGAGCACAAAGACCTCCCAAGCTGCCCTCAGGCGTTTCCGTGCTCTGCTCCAAGGTCCCTGCCCTGGTCCCTTCTGCTCGCAGCAGGGCCGTGGCTGAGCCCCGGACACCGGCGCGGATCCCTCCGGCCCCGCAGCACCGCCGCGTCCTGCTGGGAACTCCCGGGCACCCGCAGCCCCCGAGGCCTCCCCACGATGCAACACCGAGGTGAGAGCGCGGGGCTCCGGGCGCGGGGTCCCGGTGTTCCCGGCGGGGCTCGGGGCTGTGCCGCGCCACCGCTCCCTGCTCCGGCTGCTCTCCGCCCGCGGCTCCGCAGGGCCCTCCCGGTGACACCCAGCCCCCCCTGCCCTTCCCAAATTCTCCCCGTGCTCTTCCATGGGGTGTTTTTCCTGCCTCCTGGGCCCGCTGCCCCCATTCCCTGCCTGCGCCCACCCCGCAGCACCGAGTCCCCCGAGCCCCCTCAGCCCCGCCGGCCCGGCCTGGTCCCCGGTGCTGCTCAGGAGCGGCAGCCGCGCTCCCCCAGCCCTGCCCGCCTCCCCAGGGCCCAGCGGGGTGAACCAGCTCGGGGGGCTCTTCCTGAACGGCCGCCCCCTCCCCACGTGCAAGAGGCAGAGAATCATCGCGCTGGCGGCCAGCGGCGCCCGCGGCTCCGACATCGCCCGCAGCCTCAAGGTGCGCCGGGGCCGGGGCCGGGGCCTGGGCCGGGGCCGGGGCCGGGGCCGGGGGTCTCCCTCCCCTCCCAAATCCCCCCCGCTCTGAAGTTTTGTCCGCAGGTGTCCAACGGCTGCGTCAGTAAAATCCTGGGCCGCTACTACCGGACGGGGGCCGTGGGGCCCAAGGCGGCGGGGGGCTGCAAGCCCCCCCTGGCCACCCCCGCCGTGGTGGCCAGGATCGCGCGGCTGAAGCTGGAGCAGCCCGGGCTCTTCGCCTGGGAGATCCGCCGGCAGCTGCACGCCGAGGGGATCTGCGCCAGCCGCGGCATCCCCAGCGTGAGTCCCCCGGAGACCCCCGGGGCTGCGGGGACCCCCGGGCCGGGCGGGGCAGGGCGGCCCGAGCCACGGCCGGGCGGCGGGAGGGGGCGGGAGGCGGGAACGATGGGCAGGGAAGGGGATAGGGGGAATGATGGGCAGGGAAGGGCTCGGGAACGGGAGGGATACCGAAGGATCCTCGGTGCTTGCCGAGACGCGGAGCTGGAGTAGGCGGGGAGGGAAAGGCAAATCACCCCCGCCGCCACCCCCGAGCCCGGCTGCCTCCTCGGGACACCGCGGTGGCTCCGTGACAAGTGTCCCTGCTCGGCCAGGACAGACCCACCCTGCCGCCCCCTCCGGGCCGATCGCCTCCCGTTCGATCCTGCCAGCCCCGGGGTTCCGGGCTCCTGGATCCAGGGCGCAGACGGGCTCGGGCCCGGGGCGGAGGATTCCTGGCCCCGGAGACAGCTCCGGGACATCCGCCGCCATTCCTGTCCCCCCGCAGCCCCGGGGGTCCCGTCCCGTCCCCCCGGCACATCCCCTCTCCCCTGCCCAGGTCTCCTCCATCAACCGCCTGCTGCGGACCCTGCCCAGCGACCTCCGCCTGGCGGCCGAGCCCCGGGACCCGCGGCCACGGGCTGAGCCGTGCTGGGCTGCCCCGGAGCCCGGAGCCCTCCTCACCCTTCCCGGCCCCTCCGGGAGCCCCCACCACCGGCTCCGCCTCCAGCTTATGCCCCCCGGCCCCGCAGTGTCGCCCCCGGCCGCGCCCGCCGGCCCGGCCCCGGGGAGCCCGCAGCCTCGGCAGGGCTGCGCCGCCGGCCCCCGGCTCCCCCCGGGCCCCCTGCTCCCCCCGGGCCCCTGGCTCTCCCCGGGCCCCCGGCGAGGCGGCGGCAGCAGGAGCAGGACCGTGTTCTCCCGGCAGCAGGCGGAGGCGCTGGAGAAAGGTGCGCCCCCCACGGGATGCGGGCTCCGGGCGGGACCGAGCGGGGCCGTTCCCAAGGGGGGAATTTCGGGATGGGCTCGGGCCCCTCTGGGTGGCCCGGCCATTGCTGAGGGGCCCCAAAGCACCCCCGAGATCTCCAAACAACCCCAGAGAGCCCCGAACCATCCCAGAGCACCCAGAGCCACCCCAGAGCGCCCCAGAGAGCCCCAAACCACTCCAGAGAGCCCCAGAGCCACCCCAGAGCACCCCAAACCACTCCAGAGAGCCCCAAACCATCCCAGAGTGTCCCAAACCACCCCAGAGCACCCCAAACCACCCCAGAGCCCCCCAGTTCGCTACCCCAGGATCTGGCTGCAGACACGTCCTGCTCCTCCTTCCCGGGTGCCGGGGGTGGCAGCCCCGACCCCACCCGTGTCACCCCGACTCCCCCGCAGAGTTCCAGAGGGGACAGTACCCGGACACCGCCACCCGGGAGAGCCTGGCCGCGGCCACCCAGCTCCCGGACACCACCATCAGGGTGAGAGGGGACCCGCCACAACGCGGGGGAGAGCGGCCGGGGCCGGGGCAGCCCGGACAGGCCGCTGGGACCGGGGCCGCCCGCGCCGGGGCACCGGGAGCCCTCCTGCCCCCGGGGACGTCCGCGAACCGTGCCACCACTGCCGGGCGGGGGGCGGGCTCCGGAGGGCGGCAGGGACTGCCCGGAGCCTGGCGTGTGCTGCCAGCCCGGGGAGGTGGGGAAGGTGCAGGACCAAAGCCCTTCCTCTGCCCGGGTCTGTGCCCATTCCGGGATGGGAGCCCTTGTCCCTGTCCCTGTCCGTGTTTGGGATCAAGGCCCGTCCTTTGACCATGCCCAGACCCAATCCCTCTCCTCTGGCCATGCCCATGTGCACCCCTGGGATCAAGGCACGGCCGTCCTTTTCCATGTCCGTGTCCATTCCCATTCTGGGATGGAGCCCCCTTTTCTGCCCGTGTCCCCCCCGTGTCCCCCCCATGTCCCCCCCGTGTCCCCCCCGTGTCCCCTTCGTGTCCCCCCGTGTCCCCCGTGTCCCGCCGTGTCCCGGGGTTCGGGGCTGTGCCAAGGGGCCGTGGCTCTCCCGGGGGTGGGCGGGGGGCGGCAGCCTCAGCCCCCGCCCTCTCCGCAGGTCTGGTTCTCGAACCGCCGGGCCAAGTGGCGACGGGAGAACAAGCAGCAGCTGGAGGCCGGCGGCGCAGGTGACACCCGGGGACCGGGGGCACGGGACGTGGCACTGCCACCGAGGAGGGAGCGGGGCCGGGGGGGGAGCGCGGCTGAAGTCTGGCGCTGGGACAGGCGGGGTCGCTTCCCAGAGCCCCGCTGGGAGCCGGGGAAAGGACACGGCCGCTGGGGCAGCGCTGGGGCCGCGCCGTGCCCGAGCCACCACATTGTCCCCGCCCGTGCCCACGCAGGCCCCTGGTGCGACTGGATCTCGCCCGCCCTCGGTGCCACCGCCGCACGGGTAGGACATGGCCGGTCCCGGGGTGCTGGGGACACCCCACAAGCTCCGGTCCCCTCCGGAGCCCGCGCTGCCTCGGGAGCCGTCCCGGCCCTCTGCCGGTGCCCTCCGGGGTGAGCCGCTCCCGGAGCACCCCGGGGTCCCTGTGACGCGGCGCCCTCTGGTCCCCACGCAGCCCCTCCCGGACACCCCCGCGGGCTCGGCGCAGCCCCTCGGCGGCCTCGCCGCGCCCCCGCGCCCCCCGGCCCCGCTGCACCTCTGCGCCTCCGGGCCCTGCGCCTGGGACGACGCGTGCTGCGGTACGAGCGGTGCGGGGTCCCCTGGGTGTCCCCTCCGGGGCCCGGCAGGCCGGGGCGGTGCCTGAGCCCCGTGTCCGTCCCGCAGGTCTCGCTCCGGGCGGGAGCCCCGCTCCGGCGCCCTGGCAGCCCCTGGAGAGCCCCCGCTTGGCGCTGCTGCCCCCCGGGCTCGCCCCGCTGCCGGCCTGGGGCCCGGAGCCGCGCTGAGCCCGCGGTGCCCCCGCGGCCCGGGCTGTCCTTGGGGGGCTCCGGCGGGATGGGGGCTCCGGCATCCCCCGAGCCGGGGATTGAGGATACTCGTGAGGGGCTTCTGCGGCCACCGCGGCCGGGCCAGCCCGCGGCAGGGCCCCGAACCGCCTCCAGACGCCGATGGATCGCAGCATCCAGGATCCCTGTCTCGTTCCGGGAGGGCTGCAGCCCCTTCTCGGGAGCCAGGACAGCTCCCTGGGGCAGCGGCCCCGCCGGAGCACCGGGACCGTCCCGGATCCGGGGATCCCGGACGCGCTCCCGGCTGCAGCAGAGCCGGGGGCGCAGCGGGAGCGGGGCGGGGGGTCCCGGCAGCCTCCGAGGCGGAGCCGGCGACAGAGGGGACACCCCCGGGTGGCAGCAGCGGCTCGGGCTGGCACCTCCCGCACCTCCGCGCCCCTCGGGGCTCCGGGACTCCCGCTGGAGCCGTTCCCGCTCCCGCTCCGTGATTAAAGCGCTTTTCCCGCTCCTCCCGGACTCCGCCCTCGTCTCCCCCGAACCGGGGCCAGCCCCGCTCGTTCTCCCTCCCGCTCCCGGCCCGGGCCCTCCCCGCCCTGCCCGGAGGCTGAATCGCGCCGAGACCGCGGTACCGGGAGCACCAACAGCGTTATTGAACAACAAACGGAGCCCCGGGGGGCGGGCAGGGACGGGCGGCAGCGCCGGAGCAGCCCCGGGCGCTGGGGCTGCCTCGGGCCCCGCGGTCCCAGCAGGAGCGGTCCGGGGCCGCGGCAGCGGAGCTGCGTCTGCTCATGCCGGGGTCAGTCCAGCTGGTCCCTCAGAAACTGCAAGAAATCCCGGAGCAGGTTACAGAATCTCACCAGGCTCTGGTACGGCACCGAGATGAGCAGAAGCCTGTCCGGTTCTGGTTCTGGTTCTGGTGTTGGCTTCGGCTCCTCTGGCACCAGCTCTGGCTCCGGCTCGGGCACCGGTGTTGCCTCTGGCATTAGTGTTGGCTCTGGCACGGGCACTGTCGGTGGCTCAGGCGTTGGCTCTGGTGTTGGCTCTGGTGTTGGCTGTGTCGTCGGCTCTGTCACTGGCACTGGTGTCGGCTCTGGCACCAGCTCTGGCACCGGGTCTGGCACCAGCTCTGGCGTCGGCTCTGGCACTGGTACCAGCTCTGTCACCGGCTCTGGCTCTGGTGTTGGCTCTGTCACCGGCTCTGGTGTTGGGGTCTCTGCAGAAGTGGAGGTGACCTCTGCCTTAGGAGTGGCGGCACAGTTTGGCCCCGGTGCTTGCCCGGTGATGTCTGCTGGTCTCAGGCCCGTCTGGAGCAGGATCCAGTTGTAGAAGTGCTGAGTGGAGGTGTAGATCCCGGGGTGCCTGGCTCTGTCACAGCCTCTTCCCCAGCTGTTCATTCCCACGAGCCAGTAGTAGTCGGCTGCGTTGTCCTTGCAGACCAGGGGATGCCCACTGTCCCCCTGTGCCAGGAGAGAGGCCTCAGGGGCTGTGGGGGGCTGCTGCTGGCCCCAGCTCTGGCTCCTCTCTCCCAGCCCAGCCCTGGCTCCTCTCTCCCAGCCCGGCCCTGGCTGTGTGGGGCTCCTACCTGGCAGGTGTCGATGCCGCCCGTTGGGTACCCAGCACAGAGGTTGTCAGCATGAACGTTCCCTGAATACCACCGGCTGCTGTTGCAGAGCTCCGTGTCCATCAGGTGGACCTTGGACTCCCGCAGAACATTGCCTGATCCCGAAATCGTGTGAATGAGCCCCCAGCACCTCGGTACCCATCCATCCCCTCCCCTTCCCCAGGCTCTGCCCTTCCCCTCGGAGCGATCTTGTCCAGCTGTGTCCCTGCTGTTGGCCTGGAGAAGGAGCCAGACCCATCTCTGCAGAGGCCTCTCAGGGCCAGCAGGGACTGTTTGGGTGGGAAGGGACCTCACAGCTCCTCCCGTTCCACGCCCCGTGCTGGCGGGGACTCCTTCCCGCAGCCCGGGCTGCTCCGAGCCCCGGCCCCGCTGGCGTCCTGCGGGCGGACTCTGTCCGTGGCCGGTCCGTGTCCCCGGGGTGCCCAGCTCGCCCTCGGAGCACACACGCTGTTGGGAACTGACCTCTGGCAAGGTTCCAGCCGGCGATGTAGCAGGATTTCAGCTCCGACACCCTGAGCGAGGCGTCGGGCACACAGCCCAGCTGGATGTAGTCGCTGCACTCCACGGGCTGCTGCAGCTCCAGCAGGGCGATGTCGTTCCTCGCCGTGGCAGCCACGTAGTGCTGGTGCACCAGGAGCCTCTGGATGTGTCTCACCACAGCCTTGGGGCCCGGCTGAGTCAGATCTGTGGCCCCCATCACCACTCCCCACGCGGAGAAGTCCTTGGGGAGGTGCCTGATGGAGAGAGGGGTGACAGGGAGCAGAGCCATGGGCTGCAGCAGCCCAACATCTCCCGGCTTTCTGCTTCCCAGGACGGAGAGGGAAGTGGCACGTGGTGCTGTGACCCGGGCACCTGCCCGTGCTCTGGGGACATCTCTGTCCCTGCTGTTTCTTACCCGGCCCTGGCGAAGCAGTGTGCCACCGTGAGGACCCACCGGGGGCTGAGGAGGACGCCTGCACACATGTGCCACGTGCCGTTCTCCCAGGTGGCCTGGATGCTGACGATGCCAGGCCAGGCCCCCGAAGGGACCCCGGCCCCCACGGCAAGGGCGGTGCCAGCAGCAGAGCTGTGGTCAGAAGCCAAGGGCCAGAGCCCGCAGGTGCCTCTGGAAGCACAGAGCCATCACTGCCCTGCTCGGGGACAGCAGGGACAGCCACCCCCGGGCTCCCCTGTGCCTGTGCCAGGCCAGCCCCCAGTGTCCCCGAGCCCCCCGGGCACACCGACCTGCAGGTGTCCCAGGAGCCCCCCACGGGCCCGGCCAGGGCCAGCAGGACACAGAGCAGCCACAGCAGAGCCATCGGTACCAGCGCGGGTGGCACAGCTAGGCCACAGGTGTCACCTCTGGTGCCCGCGGGGCTGGTGGTGCCCGCGGTGCCACCGGGCCGGGGTGATGTCACAGAGGGGGGGTTCCATGTGTGGGGCACGGGGGGAGGGGCTGACAGAGCCATGGAATGGTCTGGGGGCAGCGCCCCAGAGCGCCGGCACAGGGACAGGCTGGTCACACCCTCCTGGCACCAGGCTGGGCATGGGCAGCCCTGGGAGAGGATCTGGGAGTGCTGGGGCTGAGAGCTGCCCCTGGCCCAGCCCAGACCCCCCAGCCCTGGGCTGAGCCCAGTGGGCAGCAGGGAGGGGCCCCTGCCCTGTGCCCAGGTGAGGCCCCACCTGCAGAGCTGCCCCAGCCCTGGCACACGGCAGCAGGGCCTGGAGCTGCTGCAGAGCCCAGAGGGACCCGGAGCTGCTGCAGGGCTGGAGCCCCTCAGCTCCCAGGGATCCAGGCTGGGAGAGCTGGGGGGGCTCACCTGGAGAGGGGAAGGCTCCAGGGAGAGCTCAGAGCCCCTGCAGGGCCTGGAGGGGCTCCAGGAGAGCTGCAGAGGGGCTGGGGACAAGGGACAGAGGGACAGCACACAGGGAATGGCTCCCACTGCCAGAGGGCAGGGCTGGGTGGGATCTTGGGCAGGAATTGCTGCCTGGAATGGAATTGCCAGAGCAGCTGTGGCTGCCCCTGCATCCCTGGCAGTGCCCAGGCCAGGCTGGACCCTGGGGCTGGAGCAGCCTGGGGCAGTGGGAGGTGTCCCTGCCATGGAAGAACTCAATAACCAGTAGAAGACAGATAGTAATTAATGAAAGAGATTTTAATGTAATTTAGAACCAATGAGCTCTCATTTCTTTGTTGGCTCAGAATGTACAAGCAGGTGACAAAGTTTTGTCCCGGGGTCTCTGTGGAGGCCGGAATTTTGCTGGCCACAGCCCCTGGCCAAGGACAGAGCAGTGCCGGAGTGTTGGGGTTTTCTTTATCCCGGGGTTTTCGGGGGATCCCAGCCACAGCGGGAGCAGCCCCGGGTCCCTCCCCCGGGGACAGCGGGGACAGGGCGCAGCCGAGGTGGCACTGCCGGCGGTGGCTCGGACAGACCCCAGGGCTCTCCAGTGTTGCCATGAGTTTTTCCCGGTTTTGCTGAGCGCTCATATTAAAGGAGAAGTTCGTACCTTCTCACGCTCTTTTAATGTAAACATCAGCTATGTTCTATAAACACAGCCATTGTTTTTACATTCTCTGCTGGGACAAACAAGACTGTGTGACAGTCCCCTCCACCAATGTGGTGTTGAGGTGGGAATTCCTTCCTCCAATCCACAGGCCTCATAGTAAAAGTATAAAAGTAGGTTTTGGTAAATAAACCGGGTCTTCTGCCCTGCTGCTGTTGTTGCACCCAGATCTGTGTCTCCAGCCTGTTTTCCTGGTTAGGCCTCCACGGTGATACTCCAGCTCCTCCCCACCGTTATCCGGAGGGTTTGGAACACCGGGAGGCTCCTCCAGGCCCTTCCCAGAGGGGACAGGGACCGCCGTGGGGACAGCACGGGGGTGGCAGCTCGTCCTGCTGCCCTGACACCGCTCGGTGTCACCTCCCTGCCCGCGGGCTCTGCCCCGAGGAGCAAACGGCCCCCGCCGAGGGCTGGCATGGAGACAGCCCTCCAGGGGACACAGGGACACGGGGGGGGAAACGGGGAGGACATTGCAGGACACGGAGCGACACGGGGGACCCGGGGCACTCGAGGGGACACACGGAGGGACAGGGGACCACCATGCTGTCACCACCGGGCTGTCACCGCCGGCCTGTCACGGTCAGGCTGTCACTGCCGGGCTGTCACCGCCGGGCTGTCACCGCCGGGCTGTCACTGCCGGGCTGTCACCGCCGGCCTGTCACTGCCGGGCTGTCACCGCCGGGCTGTCACCGCCGGGCTGTCACTGCCGGGCTGTCACCGCCGGCCTGTCACTGCCGGGCTGTCACCGCCGGGCTGTCACCGCCGGACTGTCACTGCCGGGCTGTCACCGCCGGACTGTCGCTGCCGGCCTGTCACCACCGGGCTGTCACTGCTGGCCTGTCACTGCCGAGCTGTCACTGCCGGGCTGTGACCGCGGGCTGTCACCGCCGGGCTGTCACTGCCGGGCTGTCATTGCCGGGCTGTCACTGCCGGGCTGTCACCGCTGCGCTGTCACCGCCGGGCTGTCACCGCTGCGCTGTCACCGCCGCGCTGTCACTGCCAGACTGTCACTGCCGGGCTGTCACCGCCGGACTGTCACCGCCGGGCTGTCACCGCCGGGCTGTCACCGCCGGGCTGTCACCGCTGCGTTGTCACCGCCGCGCTGAGCCGGACCGAAGGCCACGCCCCATCGTTGACCACGCCCACAATCATGGCCACGCCTCCGCTGCATCAGGCCACGCCCACGCCGCGTGTCGCGTCACGCGCTGAGGCCACGCCCCCTACGGCAAAGCCACGCCCTCAGCGCGGAGCGGCGCGCGCGCACGGCCACGCCCACATTGCCGTTTGTGGCACGTGGTACCGCCCCTGAACCCGCCCCTTGGCCCCGCCCACGCCCGCCACTTCCGGCGGAAGTAGCGGCGCGGCGGAACCGGCCGGAGGTGCGGGGGGCCCGGGAATGGAGGGGCGCGGGAATGGAGGGGAGCGGGAATGGAGGGGAGCGGGAATGGAGGGGAGCGGGGCCCGGGAATGGAGGGGCCCGGGAATGGAGGGGAGCGGGAATGGAGGGGAGCGGGAATGGAGGGGAGCGGGAATGGAGGGGTGCGGGGCCCGGGAATGGAGGGGAGCGGGGCCCGGGAATGGAGGGGAGCGGGGCCCGGGAATGGAGGGGAGCGGGGCCCGGGAATGGAGGGGAGCGGGAATGGAGGGGTGCGGGGCCCGAGGCGCCCGGAGGGATCAGCGTGGGAGTCGGGAGGGTCCTGCGGGGTAACCATGGGGGTCCCGGTGGTGTCCGGGGGTCACGATGGCCCCGGGGGTCAGGGCGATCCGGGGGTCCCGAGAGGTCAGGATAGGGGTCAGGGTGGTCCTGGGGAGGTGACAACGAGGGCCCAGGGGGTCCGGGAGGTGTCTGGGGGCTTAGAGTGGTGTCCGGGGGATCAGCAGGGGGGTCCCGAGAGGGGTCAGGAAGGGGGTCCTGGAGGGATGTTCAGAGTGGTGTCCTGGGGAGGTCGGGATGGGGGTCACAGGGAGGTCAGGGTGGGGGTCACGGGGAGGTCAGGGTGGGAGTTTTGGGGGGTCAGTGTGGGAGTGCTGGGCAGGTCAGGATGGAGGTCCTGGGGGGCTCAGGGTGGGGGTCACGGGGAGGTCAGGGTGGGAGCTTTGGGGGCTCAGGCTGGGGGTCCTGGGGGGCTCAGGATGACAGTTCTGGGGGGTTCAGGCTGGCGGTGCAGGGCAGGGGCCGGGCAGGGTGATGTGTGTGATGTGTGTGATGTGTGTGGTGTGTGATGTGTGTGATGTGTGCGATGTGTGCGATGTGTGCGATGTGTGCGATGTGTGTGATGTGTGTGATGTGTGTGATGTGTGTGGTGTGTGATGTGTGCGATGTGTGCGATGTGTGCGATGTGTGTGATGTGTGTGATGTGTGTGGTGTGTGATGTGTGCGATGTGTGCGATGTGTGCGATGTGTGTGATGTGTGTGATGCGTGTGATGTGTGTGTGACGTGTGTGACGTGTGTGACGTGTGTGACGTGTGTGACGTGTGTGACGCGTGTGACGCGTGTGACGCGTGTGACGCGTGTGGTGCGTGTGATGCGTGTGATGCGTGTGATGCGTGTGATGTGTGTGATGTGTGTGATGTGTGTGATGTGTGATGTTTGCTGCCCCTTTGGTGTCCCGCTGTGCCCGGGGCGGTGCCGCTGCCCTTCCCTAAGGCGCCTCTCCCCTCTCCCCTCGCCCTGCCCAGACTCCCCCGCCATGGAGAAGTTCGGGATGAACTTCGGGGGCGGCCCCAGCAGGAAGGAGCTGCTGGAGACCATCGAGACGCAGAAGCAGCAGCTCCTGCGCTTCCAGGCGCGCCTCAAGGACGTGGTGCACGCCTACAAGAGCCTGCTGAAGGAGAAGGAGGCGCTGGAAGCCGGCCTGAAGGCGCTCTCCGCGCCCCACGAGGGGGCCCCGCCCGCGCCCGGCGGGGACAGCGCGGACGAGCGGGGCTCGGAGCACAGCGAGGACAGCGCGGGGACGGCGGGCAGCGCCGCCGGCGCCCGGGGGGACGAGGAGGACGCGCCCGTGGCTGCACAGGGGGCAGAGGAGGCGGGCGGCGCCGAGGAGGAGCCGGAGCGGCGGCTGCAGCAGCTGCGGGCGCAGCTGGCCACGCTGACGGGCGCGCTGGCCACGGTGGCGCGGGAGAAGGCGCGCATGGAGGCCTCGTACCAGGCGGAGCGGCGGCAGATGCGGCGGGAGCTGGAGGAGGCGGCGCTGCGGCGGGACGCGGAGCTGCGGCGGCTGCAGGGGCAGCTGGGCGAGACCCGCGCCCGCCTGGGCGCGCAGCAGCAGGAGCGCGAGCGCGAGCAGGGCGACCACGGGCTGATGCTGCGCGAGCTGCAGGAGCTGCTGCGCGCCGAGCGCGAGGCGCGGCGCCGCGCCGACGACGAGCTGAGCCGCGCCCGAGAGGAGCTGGCCGGGGCGCAGGGCCACGAGCGGCACGCGCGGCAGCTGGGCCAGGAGCTGCAGGAGCTGCGGCGGGAGCTGCAGGCCCTGAGGGACGAGAGCGGCAGGCCGGACCCGCGCATCCAGGAGCTGCAGGAGGAGATGGCCGGCCTCAAGAACCACTTCCAGCTGCAGCTGGTGCAGGAGATGAAGAAGGTGGGAATGGGGGTGGTGCGCAGGGACTGGGCCAGGGTTTGGGGCAGGGGGAGCCAAATTCCCTCCCCTGGTCTCTCAGAGTCCAGAGCGCCCTGGATTGGGTTGATGGGATGACGATCCTGGGGAACAGCTCCCTGTGGGATGTGTCCAGGGAGTGGGGCTGCAGCAGGACCAGTTCCCACTGCCAGTCCTTCAGATTCCAGGAGGCTGGAAATAAATGGCACAGGGTGCCCAGAGCAGCCGTGGCTGCCCTGCATCCCTGGCAGTGCCCCAGGCCAGGCTGGACCCTGGGGCTGGAGCAGCCTGGGGCAGTGGGAGGTGTCCCTGCCATGGCAGGGGTGGCACTGCAGGGGCTCTGGGGGTCCCTTCCCACCCAACCATCCCAGGGTTCCAAACACACAAATCCCCAAAGAGCCAGGACAGGGAGGTGTGTCGGGCAGGACTCCTGGGGTGGGGAGGAGCAGAGCAGGGGCCCTGTGTGACCCAGGTGTGACCCCAGGCGTGTCCCCGCGTGTCCCCGCAGACAGCCCAGGCCGAGGAGCAGCTGCGGCAGCGCGCGCAGCGGGAGGAGCAGCGCGTGGCCGAGCTGGAGGCGCAGGTGGCGCAGGCGGCCGAGCTGCTGGGCACCTACGAGAAGGGCAAGCAGAGGGACCAGGGCACCATCCAGCGGCTCAAGGAGCGCCTGGTGCAGCTGGACCTGGAGAATAAGACCCTGGCCACGGCTGCCTGCGGCCGCTCCCCGGGCGAGGCGGCCGTGGAGGAGGCCACGCTGGACGTGGCCGCGCTCAAGGAGAAGATGGAGAAGCTGCGGAAGCTGCTGCAGGCGGCGGCCGGGAGGGGCCCGGAGGCGGAGGAGCCGCGGGAGCCGGAGCCGCCCCCGGGCGCCGGGGACGGGGACAAGGACAAGGCCCCGGGCGGGCAGTGCCAGCAGGAGCTGAGGCAGCTCCAGGAGGAGTTCGAGCGCTACAAGGTGAGGGCGCAGCAGGTGCTCAAGAGCAAGGCCTCCAGGGACGTGGGGCTGGCCAAGGAGCTGGAGGAGGCGCGGGAGCAGCTGGCGGAGCTGCGGGACAAGCACGTGCAGCTGCAGCTGGCGGCGGACGACGCGGAGGAGCGGCACCGGCGGGAGCTGCAGGCGCAGAGGCAGGAGCTGCAGCAGCTGCAGCAGCTGCACCGGCAGGAGCTGGAGCGGTGCCAGCTGGAGTTCCGGGAGCGGGCGCTGCGCCTGGAGGAGGAGATGCACAAGCAGCGGGACCGCGCGCTGGCCGTGCTGGCCGAGAAGGACCGCGAGCTGGAGCGGCTCCGCGCCCCCGCGCCCCCGCAGGGCCCCCGCGACGGCGCCCCCGGGGACCCCCCCGGGCAGGACTCAGCAGAGATCCTGCCGCAGGCGCTGCAGCTGAGCTCGGGCTCCGAGCCCACCTTCTTCCTGTACGCCGAGCAGCTGGCGCGCAAGGAGGTGGAGATCGCGGCGCTGCGCAAGCAGCGGCACCGCCTGGAGCTGCAGCTGCACCAGCTGCAGGGCCGGGCGCTGGCCGAGGAGGAGCGGCACCGCGAGGAGGTGGCGGCGCTGCGGGAGGAGGTGCAGAAGAGCAGCCGGGACAGGAGCAGGGAGGGCGCCAACCTGGAGTACCTGAAGAACGTGGTGTACCGGTTCCTGACGCTGCCCGACGCGCGCGGCCGCCAGCAGACGCTCACCGCCATCCTGGCCGTGCTGCACTTCAGCCCCGAGGAGAAGCTCAGCATCGCCAAGAGCTCGGCCCACGGCTCGTGGTGGCTGCACGGCAAGAGATGAGGGCCGGGCTTTGGCCCTTTTCCCTGAGCACTGACCAGAACCTCTCTCCGGGGCTTGGGCCCCGCTCGGTGTTTCCAGCACTGATTTGCAGTGGATGGTGCCAGCTTTTCCAGCCCCAAAGCCTCTGCGGAGGGAATTTGCTCCGAGTTGGGACTTGATCTCCAAACCGTGGAGTTGAAGATGCCGAGGGTTTTAAAGGTGATTTAGAAACAATGCCTGCCTGTCAGGTGTGGGATCAAGTGGAATTCACGTGGGTCTTGGGGCTCCAGCCAGGCTGGTGACTCAGGAGATGAAAGGGAGGGTGGGAAGCACTTTAGGTGGAGCTAAAATAGCAGCAGGCCGTGGAAGGCTCAGGAAGATGGGGCTCAGTGCAGGAAATCCTGGGTGTTTCCCCCTAAGGGATTCCAGAGCCAGGTTTAACCAGTGGGTGCAGCTCCAGGCTCAGCCAGGGCCTCAGGCTCTCCTTCCTTCCCAGGGATCCTCTCTGGGTTATCAGGGACTCCAGGAAGGAGAAAGGATCTCCCTGTGGATGATTCCCATCCCGAGGCACTCGGAGTGGGAACCTGAGCTGCCTGACCCTGCCTGGGAGCTGGAAGCAGAGGAAAGGCTGAAATGAGTGCCCTGCTCCTGGTTTTTGAGCGTTCCAGGGAAGTTTGACTGCTCTGTGGTACTGATTTGGGAAGGAAGGGCTGCTCTTGCTGGAGTGGGAGCAGCAGCAAGGGCCAGGAGGTGACAGCTGTGGGCAGTGACCCTGGTGACAGTGACAGCCTGGCCAGGGCTCGGGAACCTTGATTTCCTGGGAATTGGTGAAAGAAGGAAGCCAGGACATGCTGAAGTGCCCTGGGATGTTCTGCTGGCAGAGCTGCATCCCTGGATTTGGCTCTTCCCAGCTCTGCTCCCCTGGATCCTCCAGAGCCTCCCCCTCTGCACAGGCAAAGCCTCTCCGGGCATTTTTCTCCTGCCCCGTGTTTGGAATTAAATCCTGGCTGCTAAAGCTTGGCTTTCCCAGTCCAGAGACAGGGCTAGGTCTGGATTAACACCCCAGAGGGTCCTGGAGCCGGTTTGGGAGCAGCTCCTGGTGCTGCAGGAGAGCCTTGGGAAGGATCCCGGGACAGGGAGCCCGGGAGGCAGCAGCTGGCACTGCCAGGGACAAGGACAGGGACCCTGGGATGAGCATCCCTCCTGCCACTGCCAGCCTGGCACTGCCAGGGACAAGGACAGGGACCCTGGAATGCTGCAGCCAGCCTGGCACTGCCAGGGACAAGGACAGGGACTGCAAGTTCCCTGCTTTCCTCCTTGGCTGTCCCGGTCCTCTCAGCAGCCAAATTCCCGGGATTCCAGTCTGGCCAGTGCAGCCCTAGGTGCCAATTTCTCCTCCAAAAAATCCTCAGGGAAATCTCCCCGGGCAGAGGCTGTCCCTGCTGGGAGGGGGACAGGGCTGAGCCCCTCCTGGGCTCTGTGCAGGGATGTTCCAGGTACTGCCCGGATGGGGCACTGGATGGGATGGGAGGGTTTGTCCTGGGAATGTTTGAAACGCTCCTGAAGGAGGAAAGGGCTGGGAGAGCCCAGTCCCTGCCCCCAGTGTGAAATCGAGGGGTGCCTCAGGAAAGGCAGGGAGGCTCCAGCGCTTTCCCTGGAGCCATTCCCACAGCTCCAGGGGGAGGTGGAGCCTCCTCCTGCCCAGGCTGAGGGATGGATCCCTGTTCTCCTCTGCTCCCGCAGGATGGGGGGACCTGGAGTGTGTCCCAGGGGAGGTGGGGACCCGTGTGGGGCCAGCGGGGTGGAGGAGTGGGGTGGGACACAGCTGGGAGCAGGGGACACAGCTGGGAGCAGGGGACACAGCTGGGAGCAGGGGACAGCGTGGGGACACAGCTGGGACAGGAGGGATGAGGCAGGATCCGGCTGGGACAGGGACAAGGCAGGATCCGGCTGGGACAGGGACAAGGCAGGATCCGGCTGGGACAGGGACAAGGCAGGATCTGGCTGGGAGGGCACAGATCCGTCCCGGTGCCCTCTGTCTGTCCCTGGCAGAGGAAGATGAGGAAGCTGCTGCAGGGGAGCTTTTCCAGGAGTGCCCAACTGTGTCACTGTCACCCTCCTGCAGCTCCCGGTGCCATTCCTTCCTCTGCTCCAGCCCCTCTCCCTCCTGCTGCCTCCCTCCCTCAGTCCCTCCCCCACATCCCTCCCTCTTCCCCCTCTCCCTTCAGTCCATATCCCTGAAATAAAGGTAAAATTCCTGTTTGAGGGGACTCTGGTGGCTCAAAATTGTCACAAAATTGCTAAATCCTGTGATTTCCTGAGGTTCCAGCCTCCTCTGGGCTCTCCAGCAGCACAAGGAACTCCCAGCTGCTCTCCCGGGGCTGTTCCCACATTCCTGATGTGCCCAGGGGCACCCGAGCGCTCATTTGGGCTCTCCCATGCCGGGGGCTGATCCCTCCCCGCTCCCGGGGCTGGCACGGCGCCGCCTGCTCCCTTGGGAATATCCTGCTGCTTCCCGGGAAGCTCCCGCAGTCCCGGGAAGCTCCCGCCGCTCCCTTGGGAAGCTCCCGCCTCCCAGGCCGGGCAGGTTCCTCGGGCCGCGCCGTGCCCGTGTCCCACGGGGGGCGTGGGGCGAGCGGGCGGCGGCGGCGGCGGGAGCCGCTCGCACCGATCCATCCCGGGCATGGCCGCGGCGCAGGAGCGGCCCCCGGGCCTCTCGGATGCCCAGGTAAAGGCGTGCGGGGGGCTCGGGAGCGCCGGGAGAGGCTCGGCTGAGCGCTGCGGTCCCGTTCCAACAAATCCCGCCCGGGGGAGCTCCCCCCACGCGGGATTTGGGGTTTGGGGACAGGCCCAGGGTGGCCGCGGCCACCAGCAAGGAGGGGTGACAGCGGGGCAGGGCTCTCGCCGGGGCCGGGGCGGCTCTTGGCGGGCTCCGGCCCCGCTGTTCCCCGCTGTTCCCCGCTGTCTCCCGGGCCCGGGACCCGCCCGGTTCCTCGGCCGCTCCAGAGGCGCCGTCGGGAGCCGCTCCCGGGCGGGACGCGGCTTCTCGGCCCTCCCCGGCCCGGGGCGAGGGAAAGGCAGGAGGAGAGCAGGAACTCGGGAGGAAGAAGCGGGGAAGCCCCACCAAGTGCAGGCACCGCCGAGGGGCTGCTGAGGAGCCGGCCCTGGCTCCTCCATCCCTCACCAGCGACGGGAAACGCCTTTGCTGCGGTTCCTGCGCACGGCTCCGGGCAGGGATGGCCGAGGGAGTCCAGGGTCCCGCATGCCCCGTGCCGAGCCCCAATCCCCCGTGCCGAGCCCACATCCCCCGTGCCGAGCCCACATCCCCCGTGCCGAGCCCCGCATCCCCCGTGCCGAGCCCACATCCCCCGTGCCGAGCCCACATCCCCCGTGCCGAGCCCACATCCCCCGTGCCGAGCCCACATCCCCCGTGCCGAGCCCCGCATCCCCCGTGCCGAGCCCCAATCCCCCGTGCCGAGCCCAAATCTCCCGTGCCGAGCCCCAATCCCCCGTGCCGAGCCCCGCATCCCCCGTGCCGAGCCCACATCCCCCGTGCCGAGCCCCGCATCCCCCGTGCCGAGCCCCGCATCCCCCGTGCCGAGCCCCGCATCCCCCGTGCCGAGCCCAAATCCCCCGTGCCGAGCCCCAATCCCCCGTGCCGAGCCCCGCATCCCCCGTGCCGAGCCCCGCATCCCCCGTGCCGAGCCCCGCATCCCCCGTGCCGAGCCCCAATCCCCCGTGCCGAGCCCCAATCCCCCGTGCCGAGCCCCACGTCCCCCGTGCCGAGCCCCAATCCCCCGTGCCGAGCCCCACGTCCCGCCCCGTGGGGGGCTCGTGGTGGCCCCGCTCCCGGCCGGCCGAGCCCGCGCTCCCTCCGTGCCTCCCGCAGGTCCTGGTGCTGGCGGGTGTCACCGTCCCGGCCGCGCTGCTCAGGTGGGTTCCGTCCCTGTCCCCAGTCCCCTGGGGCTGGCACCTGGCGGGGCAGCGGCTCTGCCGGGATCTTCATCACCCGCCCCGTCCCCTGCAGCCTCCTGGGCAGCGGGTCCGTCCTCGCCGTCACCTCCTGGCAGGGGCGCTGCTGCCACATCCAGGTGAGTGCCACCGGCTGGTGGCAGTGTCACCGCTGCCACATCCAGGTGTGTGCCCGGCTGGTGGCAGTGTCACCGCTGCCACATCCAGGTGAGTGCCACCGGCTGGTGGCAGTGTCACCGCTGCCACATCCAGGTGTGTGCCCGGCTGGTGGCAGTGTCACCGCTGCCACATCCAGGTGAGCGCCACCGGCTCCCAGGGACACAGGGCTGGGTCTGGCCCCAGCTAAACTCGAGTCAAAGCCGGGCTGGTTTAACCCGGTTTAACGCCCCGGGCGGGCGGAGGGAGGGAGGTGCGGGATGCCCGACAGCAGCCCGGGAGTGGCCGCGGGAGCTCCCGGGGCTGCTGCCGGCGGAGCTAACGCGGTGCCCCGTCCCCAGCTGCGCCCGCTGTTCCTGCTGGCCCTGGCGGATTTACTGGGGGCCGCCGCGCTGCTGGGCACGGGAACGATCCCGCTGCTGCCGGCGCCGCTCTCCGTGCCCGCCTACGCCGCCTGTCCCTACGGGCGGATGCTGACCGCGGTAAGGGGACGCTGCTGGGACCTGGCTGGGGTGTCCTGGGGACGCTGTCCCGGGGTCCCCTCCTCGGGGTGGGCGCCGGGACAGCTCTGCCGGCGGCCGGCGGGGTGTGGAGCTCCAGGAGGGCACGGACGGGGGCACGGGGGTGTCGGGGGCAGAGGGACGGTGCGGGGTGTCCTGCGGCGCTGGGCACAGCGGGGTCCCCCGTCCCTTCCCCTCTCCCCTCCCTCTCTCTCCCAGACCGCCTACGCCGTCTCGTTGCTCATGGTCGTTGTTTACGCGTACGAGTCGCACCGCACCGTCCTCGGGGGGCGAGCGCGGCCCCCGGCAGCGCTGCAGGTCCGTGCCTGGCCCGGGCACAGCCGGGAACCGTCCTGGCCGCACACGGCGCTGTCAGGGCGGGGAAGCAGCGCGGGGATCCAGGGCAGCCCCTTCTGCCGGCCGTTCGGGGCTCCCCTGCCGGAAGTTCGGGGTTCCCCTTGCCGGGAGTTCGGGGCTCCCCCGTCCGGCGGAGCGGGGCGGACCCCGCTCTGCGGCCGCCGCTCCAGCCCCGGTTTTCCCGCAGGAGCGGAGCCGCTGCCTGGAGAGCGCCTGGCGGGGAATTCCCTACGCCCTGGCCTGGTAGGTGCCGGCCCCGCTGGGAGCCCCCGGCAGTGCCGGGGGTCCCGGGGCTCTCACCTCTCTCCCTTCCCGAGGCTGCTGCCGGCGCTGACGCTCCTGGCGCGGCTGCTCGTCCGCGGCGCCCCCGCCACCGACATCGCGCCCGTGGGGCCCTGGGACGGCCGCGGCTCCAACGCCACCTTCGGCCTTTACTGCTCCAGGTAGGGCCCCCGCCCGCCCCCGGGCACCGCTGCAGCCCCGGGACCCCTGGCGGGGCTCTGGGGCCACCGGCACCGCTCTGTCCCTGCAGCTGCCTCCTCCTGATCCGCCCCACGCGGGACATCTGCTCGCAGGTGGGCGCTGCCCTTGCCTGGGGCCGGGGGCTCCGGGGCCGCGGGGGTCTCTGGCCCAGCCCCGCTCATTCCCCGTTGCCCCCAGTCCGGCGGGGGTAAGAACGCGGCGCTGGAGGAGAAAATCACCTTCCTGCTGTGCCTGCTGCTGGTGCTCGGCTGCTGCTCGGTGAGGTCCCGGCTCGGGGGGGAACTGGGGGTCCCCAGGGCCCCGCTGAGCCCCGACACCCGCAGCTCCTGTACCGGCGGGTGCGGCTCCGCTGCCGGGGAAGCGCGGCGCTGCCGCTGCTGGGCCTGGACGGGGACGGCGGCTTCGGGGCCGGGAGCGGCCGCAGCGTCAGCAGAGCCTCGCTGCACTTCCAGCTCGTCTTCCTGCTCTGCTGGACGCCAGGCAAGGCCGGGGGGTGTCCCCAAGCCCCCAGCCCTGCAGGGTCACCCTGGGGGTGTCCCCAGCTCCTCCATCCCTGCAGGGTCACACTGGGAGTGTCCCACCAAGGAATGTCCTTCTGTGTCCCACCCACAGCCTTCCTCCTCACCATCCTCTCCTTCACCAGCATCAGCCCTGCCTCACTCTTTGTCCTCTACGTGTCCACAGTGAGTAAAGTCCCTTTTCCAGGGCTCCCAGGCTGGACATTTGTCCCCATTCCACGTGGGAGCTGTGACATCCCCTGGGGACACCCCGGGCACGGGCCCGCCCTGCCCTGGGCCCAGCCTGGCTCTTCCCGCTGGTTTTGGGTTGGGATTTCAGCCCTTGGCTCTTCCCGGGGGCTGGATGTGCTTTAATTGGCCACACCAAGAGGAAAATCCCCGTGTCCTGTGTCACCCTGCCTGGGCTGTGCCCGCAGGGGCCCTGACGCTCTGTCCCCGCGTCCCCCAGGCCCTGAGCGTGTCCCTGCAGGGCTTCCTGCACAGTCTGGTCTACGGCTGGAGGAGGGAGAACTTTCGCCGGGACGTGCTGGCCCCGAGCCGCTCCCTGCACAGCCCCGGGGCGCTCAAGGCTTTCTACGATGACTCCCTGGGGGCTGCTCCCTGAGCTCCCACCTCATCCCACCCCCGGGGCTGCTCCCTGAGCTCCCACCTCATCCCACCCCGGGGGCTGCTCCCACCTCATCCCACCCCGGGGGCTGCTCCCACCTCATCCCACCCCCGGGGGCTGCTCCCACCTCCCGGTGGGATTTGCACATTCCCGGCTCAGGGAATCCTGGAATGTTTGGGTGGGCAGGGACCTCCAAGCCCCTCCAGTGCCACTCCCCCACGGCAGGGACTCTATCCCGGCTCCCGGTGTCCCGGTGGGATCCCCTGGGTGCGGCCCCCGTGCCTGGAGCGGTTCGGGGAGGGCCCAGGTGGGGCTGGGCAGGTCCCAGCACTGGGGGCACCTGCAGCCCCTCCCTGCTGGAGACGCCCCAGCTTCCAGCCCCTGCTCCGTGCAGATCCGCAGGGATGGAATGTGGAATCCCGGAACCACTGAGGCTGGAAAAGCCGTGGCTGCCCCTGCATCCCTGGCAGTGCCCCAGGCCAGGCTGGACCCTGGGGCTGGAGCAGCCTGGGGCAGTGGGAGGTGTCCCTGCCATGGCAGGGGTGGCACTGCAGGGGCTCGGGGGTCCCTTCTATCCCAAACCATCCCAGGATTTTGGGATATTGGGGTTGCAGGAGATGGGGCCTGGCCTCCTTGGGAGGAATGCAAAGCTAAAATTACATCCCTGAGGGAGAATTCCTGAGGGAGGAAGTTTGGGCTGCTGAGGAGCAGAGTTGGAGTCCCCAATGCAGGGGGATTTCAAAGCCCTCTGGATGTGGCACTTGGGGACAGGGCCAGTAGTGGCCTTGGCAGTGCTGGGGGTGTTTTTTCCAGCCCAAATGCCTCCGTGATTCTGTGCCTTGGGAAGGGCAGAGGGACACAGAGCCACCCACAGGTGCTGGGCTGGGGCTGTGAACCCTCCGGAAAAGCAGGATGGATGTGACCAAGAGCAGGGACAGCCATTCCCACCCCAATAAACGTCCCCAGCCTCCAAACCAGGACCCAGCTTGGCTCCGGGGTGTTTTTAAACCAAGATTTCCTCCTCTCCAGAAGGGTTTGGGGCCTGCATGGACACACCCGGGATATGTGCAGGGTTTACACCACCCTGAAGGACATCGCTCACAATTCCTCACTCGGGCAGGGCCAGGGGCACTGAGACAGCCTCCTGCTGCTCCTGCCTGGCTCCAGAGGGGAAATTCAGGAGGAGTTCAGCCCCTCTGAGCCCCCCAACCCCTCCCCAGCCCCAAGAACAGGCAGGGACCGAAGGAAACGGGGCAGCTTCACTGGGAGCACTGGGAGCTGCCCCAGCTCAGGGCAGGAACCATCCACAATCCCACCATGTGCAGAGGTGCTGGGTTTGCCCCCTCCAGGCTGTCACATCCCTCCCAAACCCTTCCTTTAGCTAATATTCCGTCCCTGGCTGGAGCCCCTGGTGCTGCAATGCAGTTTAGGGTGCCCATGCCCAGGCGGTCCCAGCAAATCCATTCCGAGGCAGGAAGGGGATCCCAGCCCCGGAGCTGCCTCTGGAGGCAGGGGCAGAGCAGCGTTCCCGGGCACTCCCGCTCGGCACAGGCTGCAGCCGCAGCTTCTCCAGGTTTTATTGGGAAGGGCTGGCAGGAGCTCTCGCAGTGCCTCGGGCAGAGCCCCAGCCCCGCCGTGTCCCCGGAGCTCGGGCCGGGTATCCAAGCAGAATAAACGGGATTTGGGGCCAGCTCCTCCCAGAGCCATCCCCAGGCGCTCCGGGGAGCTCTGATCCCTGCGGATGCTCCGGCCCCTCCTCTGCTCTGCCCTGCACAAACAGAGCAGCGTTCCACGCCCAGCAGCTCCTCCTCCTGCTCCCAGCGGCCGTGCAGGGACAGGGATGACACTGTCACCTCCTCATCGTCCTCGGGAGCCGTCCTGAGCACAGCCCCCGCAGGGCTGCTCCCGCTGCTCCGGGCGGGACCGGGCTGTGGGAACGCCGAGGATCCAAGCGCGGGCAAGGAGGAAGGGCTGCCCCGGAGCTGCCCGGGGCCCCGCTGGGGCCGCCCGGAGCCCCGCTGGGGCCGCCCGGAGCCCCGCTGGGGCCGCCCGGAGCCCCGCAGGGCCAGCCCCGGCTCCGCCCGCGCCCCGGGGATCCCGGCGGGCTCGGGAGCTGCTGCCCCGCGGGGGGAGCGGGCCGGGCGGGCCGGGAGGGTCTCCAGGAGCCCCCGGCTCAGGGGTGGTGCAGCACGGCCTGCAGGTCCTCGGGCAGGGAGCCGATGATGGTGTCGATGTAGAGACCCACCCGCTGCAGCGTCTCCTCCTTCACGGGCAGGTGCTGGCACCGAGCCCTCACCTGCGGGGAAACGGGAACGGGAATGGGAATGGGAATGGGCCAGGGGAAATGGGAATGGGAACGGGAATGGGAATGGGCCAGGGAAACGGGAATGGGAACGGGAATGGGAATGGGAATGGGAAACGGGAATGGGAATGGACAGGGGAAATGGGAATAGGAATGGGAATGGGAATGGGAATGGGAATGGGAATGGGCCAGGGGAAATGGGAATGGGAATGGGCCAGGGGAAATGGGAATGGGAATGGGCCAGGGGAAATGGGAATGGGAATGGGAATGGGCCAGGGGAAATGGGAATGGGAATGGACAGGGGAAATGGGAATGGGAATGGGAATGGGAATGGGAATGGGAATGGGAATGGGAATGGGAATGGGAATGGGAATGGGAATGGACAGGGGAAATGGGAATGGGAATGGGAATGGGAATGGGAATGGGAATGGGAATGGGAATGGGAATGGGAATGGACAGGGGAAATGGGAATGGGAATGGGAATGGGAATGGGAATGGACAGGGGAAATGGGAATGGGAATGGGAATGGGAATGGGAATGGGAATGGGAATGGGAATGGGAATGGACAGGGGAAATGGGAATGGGAATGGGAATGGGAATGGGAATAGGAATGGGAATGGGCTGGGGGAAATGGGAATGGGCACGGGCCAGGGAAATGGGAATGGGCATGGGCCAGGGAAATGGTAATGGCAATGGACACATTCCAGGGGAAACGGGAATGGGAATGGGAATGGACATGGGTTAGGGGAAATAGGAATGGACACATTCCAGAGGAAATGGGAATGGGAATGGACAGGGGAAATGGGAATGGGCATGGGCCAGGGGAAACAGGAATGGGAATGGACACGGGCCAGGGGCCTTTCCCCTCTGCCCTGGGCTCTGGCTGCTGCAGTTCACGATAAAACCGGGCAGGAAATGCCACCTGGGCCTCGGCAGGGGAGAACTCCCCTGGATCCTCCCAGCTCTGAGGATTTCACACAAACACTGAACTTCCTGGAGTTTCCCAGCTCTCCAGGAGGAGAACAAGGTTTTCCAAGGCACAGGAGTAATCTGTGTCCTGGATTTCTGTCCACCCTGAGAGGAAGGAGTGCAGGGACAGGGAGGGACCCACCAGCTTCTCCCGAAGCTTCAGCACCAGGTCCACGATCTCCACCTCGGACTTGTCCTTCATCCAGGCCACAATGTCCTAAGGAGAGAGCGGCCTTCCCTCAGGGATGCCTCCCAAGGGATTCCCCTAAGGAAAGCCTGAAGTGAAGATGAGCAGGGGGGTTCTCACCCCCCTTCCTGAAACAGTGACAGAGCCCCTGCAGTGCCACCATGGCAGGGACACCTCCCACTGCCCCAGGCTGCTCCAGCCCCAGGGTCCAGCCTGGCCTGGGGCACTGCCAGGGATGCAGGGGCAGCCACAGCTGCTCTGGCAATTCCATTCCAGGCAGCAATTCCTGCCCAAGATCCCACAGCCCTGCCCTCTGGCAGTGGGAGCCATTCCCTGTGTCCTGTCCCTCTGTCCCTTGTCCCCAGCCCCTCTGCAGCTCTCCTGGAGCCCCTTCAGGCCCTGCAGGGGCTCTGAGCTCTCCCTGGAGCCTTCCCCTGTCTAATTAAAGAATTTCTCCTGATTACTTGGGATAAATAAACTGAAAGCCCTTGGTGCTTCCAGCCTGGGTTGAGGAAGTGCCAGAGGGATGGCACATGGGTGTCAGGGATTGCTGTCCCTGTCCCAGCCCTGTCCCTGTCCCAGCCCTGTCCCTGTCCCTGTCCCTGTCCCAGCCCTGTCCCAGCCCTGTCCCAGCCCTGTCCCTGTCCCAGCCCTGTCCCTGTCCCTGTCCCTGTCCCTGTCCCAGCCCTGTCCCAGCCCAGTCCCTGTCCCAGCCCTGTCCCAGCCCTGTCCCTGTCCCTGTCCCTGTCCCTGTCCCAGCCCTGTCCCTGTCCCTGTCCCTGTCCCTGTCCCTGTCCCAGCCCTGTCCCTGTCCCAGCCCTGTCCCTGTCCCTGTCCCTGTCCCTGCCCTCTCCCTGTCCCTGTCCCTCTCCCTGTCCCTGTCACCCACCGCCTCACAGATGGCCTCCAGGTGCAGGGCCTCAAGCTTCTGGGTCATCTCACGGTGCCGCTGCCGGAACCACCCGTCGAAATTGGGGGACTTGAAGAATCTCCTGTGGAGAGAGGCCAGGAATGGTGGAACTGTGGAACTGAGGGGTCCCAGAGCTGGGGGAGACCCACAGGGACAATCCCACCCCACGACCCCAGCCTGTGCCCCATGGCCCCTGAGGGGACCCTGGGAAGGGGCCAGGGGGACCCGGGGCTGGCTCAGGACACAGCAGGACACGGGGACACAGCAGGACATGGGGACACAGCAGGACACGGGGACACAGCAGGACACGGGGACACAGCAGGACACGGGGACACAGCAGGACACGGGGACACAGAAGGACATGGGGACACATTCCCAGAGCAGCTGTGGCTGCCCCTGCATCCCTGGCAGTGCCCAGGGCCAGGCTGGACCCTGGGGCTGGAGCAGCCTGGGGCAGTGGGAGGTGTCCCTGCCATGGCAGGGGTGGCACTGCAGGGGCTCGGGCGTCCCTTCCCACCCAAACCATTCCTATATTTTGTAATTATTGTTTGTGATCCCTTTCTGGGATTTTTTTTTTGTTCTCCATCTCTGCATTTCCCATTTTCCCTCCCTGGGTACCCAGCTTGTGCGTTTTCCCACTCGTGTTGCCCAAGTGTCCTCTCCATCCATTCAGAACCGTTATCCAGGAAAACCCTGGATGAGCCTCCCTGCAGCCCCTGCACAGCTCTGAACCCCCGGGCCGACCTTCCCTGGGTTTGCTCCTCCCGGCCCTGCCCAGCCCAGGGTGAGTCCCACAGGCCCCACAGCTCCCCTGGGTGCCTGTGCAGGTGTGCACCCTTGGGCTCAGCACCCGGCAGGTCTCACCTGTACAGCCCCAGCCAGGCCCTGCAGGTCTCACCTGTACAGCCCCAGCCAGGCCTGCAGGTCTCACCTGTAGAGCCCCTGCAGGTCTCACCTGTACAGCCCCTGCAGGTCTCACCTGTACAGCCCTGCAGGTCTCACCTGTACAGCCCTGCAGGTCTCACCTGTACAGCCCAGCCAGGCCCTGCAGGTCTCACCTGTACAGCCCCTGCAGGTCTCACCTGTACAGCCCCAGCCAGTCCCCCTTGAGCACACAGGTGAGCTGGGGGCCCGCGTGCTCCAGGCTCCGCAGGAAATCCTCCTGGCAGAACGGGCGGATCTGGGGGGGGTTCTGCACAGAAATAAATCCACGTTAGCCCAGGAATCCACACCACAGACCCCCAGTGACACCGGGGGAACGAGGGCTGTGCTGCCACCGGGACAGGAGGGCTGTGCTGCCACCGGGACAGGGGCTCAGGGCACTGAGGACAGGAACACCCCAAGGCTGAGCCTCACGTGAGATTCCCAGTAACTCAGCTCCTGGCAAAACTGGGAATGTCTGTGCCAAGAGCTTTCAAGTTTTCAGTGAATTTTTAAAGGAGTGAAACCCCTCTTCCTTCAGCAGGGGAGGTTCCCAGGAGTGTGCCCAGCACCCTGGAACCACTGCCAGTCCCAGAGGGAGGGACACTGGGAAGTGCATCCTACCTTCCACGGAGTGATGGCCCTCTGCAGAGGCATCAGGCTGGCCATGTAGTGCTCCTGAACCCCGGAAAGATAAAAATAAAAATACAAACTTACACTGAGGGGCCTCTGGTGGTGCCCGAGCAGCCGTGGGTGCCCCTGGCTCCTGGCAGTGCCCAGGGCAGTGGCAGTGGCAGTGTCCCTGTCACAGCAGGGGCTGGCAGAGGCTCAGATCCCTCCTCCCCAGCACTCCAGGGTTCCCAGCTCCGGGATGTGCCCCTGGAGCCCCCGGCACTCACCAGGGGGATGATGAAGCTCTGGGTCAGCTCCAGCAGGTGCCTCCGCAGCAGAGCGCTCTGCACCTCCGAGGGGCGCTTCCGCTGCATGCCCTGCCAGCACAGGGGACACGGGGTCACACGGGGTCACACGGGGTCACACGGGGTCACACGGGGTCACACAGGGTCACACGGGGTCACACGGGGTCACACGGTGTCACACGGGGTCACACGGGGTCACACGGTGTCACATGGGGTCACACGGGGTCACACGGGGTCACACGGGGTCACACAGTGTCACACAGTGTCACACAGTGTCACACAGTGTCACACGGGGTCACACGGGGTCACACGGGGTCACACGGGGTCACACGGGGTCACACGGTGTCACATGGGGTCACACGGGGGCACACGGGGTCACACGGGGTCACACGGGGTCACACAGTGTCACACAGTGTCACACAGTGTCACACGGGGTCACACGGGGTCACACGGGGTCACACGGGGTCACACAGTGTCACACAGTGTCACACGGGGTCACACAGGGTCACACGGGGTCACACGGGGTCACACAGGGTCACACGGGGTCACACAGGGTCACACAGGGTCACACGGGGTCACACGGGGTCACACAGGGTCACACAGGGTCACACGGGGTCACACAGGGTCACACAGTGTCACACGGGGTCACACGGGGTCACACGGGGTCACACGGGGTCACACAGTGTCACACGGGGTCACACGGGGTCACACAGGGTCACACAGGGTCACACGGGGTCACATGGGGTCACACGGGGTCACACAGTGTCAAACAGGGTCACACGGTGTCACACGGGGTCACACAGTGTCACACAGGGTCACACGGGGGCACACGGGGTCACACGGGGTCACACAGGGTCACCATGGCACAGCGGGGCACAGTGTCACCCCCCATGGCACAGCTGGGTGTCACCCATGGCACAGCCAGGTGTCACTCAGGTGTCCCTCACTGTCACACACAACCTGCAGCTCTGTAGCCAGGGGAGCCTGAAGTGCTGCCCAAAATCCAGATCACCAAAGCCAAATTTGACAGCTAGATCCTCAAGTCCAGATCCCCAAAGCCAAATTCCAGGTCCCAAAATCCAAATTCCAAACCCAGATCTCCAAATCCAAATTCCAGATCCCAAAATCTGGATCCCCAAATCCAGATCCCAAAGCACAGATCCCACCCTCTACTCAAATACATTAAAATTTCAAGTTTCACTATATAAAACCTGTTTTTCCTCAGGCTCTTTTTTTGATATCAATTCTTCCTGCTCAATTTATTGTTAGCACCAGGATTTAATCCTTAGTATCAAGTGGAAAATCCTAACCCTGGCACGATGAACGTGTCCCAGTGTGGATAAATCATCCCAAACTGCAAATTCTGCTCCTTGGAGGGTTCTGCGTGCTCAGCCCGGGCTCTGGGCACTTTTCCCACCCAGGACAGAGTGGGAGGTGCTCACCTTCAGCAGCCTTTTTATCAGGCCTTTGTCTTTGTGCAGGAATGTTTTATAGGAAGTGTAGATTCCTGGACAGGAGAACACGGGGAAAAGCAGGAGTCAGGCACAGACACAGCTCCACCGTGGGCTCCAGGGGTGCCCGGGGCTGCACCCACCCGGTTTGGTGTCCAGGGTTTTCAGCTTGGCCAGCTTCTTCACCTTCACCTGCTTGGGCAGGTCTCCTGTGGCACAGGGGACAGTTCAGGCTCTGTCCCCTCCTGTGGGGACACCCAGCCCTGCCCGTGTCCACCCTCCCTCCACCCTCAGAGCAATCCCAGCTCCTTTCCCTGCTGGAATTCTGGAATGAGGACGTGCTAAAAGCAGCTCCTCATCCCCAGGGTTTCCTTGGCTCCCTAGTTACCAAAGGTGCTCAGTAAAGGAGTTTCTCTGTCTCCCCACCTCTCTCCTTTCTCAGTTTCCTGCCCAGGGAGGGCTCGTCCAGGACAGCAATTCCTGCTGCCCTCACCCTGCCCCAGCCCCATCCTGCCCACAGCCACGGCCCGAGGCCGAGCTCCTGTTCCTGCTGGGCTCTCCCAGGAATGCAGCGAGGAAATCCCTGCCCAGGCAGCTCCTACAGAGCAGCCTGCAGCTGCTGCCCCAGCCCACAGAGCCCCGGGCCCGGCTCACCTTCCATCCTGAGCTCCCCACGGCTCCTGAGCTGCCCTGGCACCCTGAGCCACGCTGAGCCCCCCTGGCACCCTGAGCCCCCCTGGCACCCTGAGCTCACCCTGAGCTCACCCTCATCCTGAGCCCCCCTGGCACCCTGAGCCACGCTGAGCTGCCCTGGCACCCTGAGCCACCCTGAGCCCCCCTGGCACCCTGAGCCCCCCTGAGCTGCCCTGGCACCCTGAGCCACCCTGGCACCCTGAGCCCCCCTGGCACCCTGAGCTCACCCTGAGCTCACCCTCATCCTGAGCCCCCCTGGCACCCTGAGCCACGCTGAGCTGCCCTGGCACCCTGAGCCACCCTGAGCCCCCCTGGCACCCTGAGCCCCCCTGAGCTGCCCTGGCACCCTGAGTCCCCCTGGCAACCTGAGCCACGCTGAGCTGCCCTGGCACCCTGAGCCACCCTGGCACCCTGAGCCCCCCTGGCACCCTGAGCCCCCCTGAGCCCCCCTGGCACCCTGAGCCACGCTGACACCCTGAGCCACCCTGAGCTGCCCTGGCACCCTGAGCTGCCCTGGCACCCTGAGCCCCCCCTTCACCCTGAGCCACCCTGGCACCCTGAGCCCCCCTGGCACCCTGAGCCACCCTGAGCTCCCCCTCATCCTGAGCCCCCCTGGCACCCTGAGCCCCCTGGCACCCTGAGCTGCCCTGACACTGTGAGCTCCCCTTCACCCTGAGCTCCCCCTCACCCCAAGCTCCCCCTGTCCCCGAGCTCACCCGACATGCGGGGCTCTCCCACCCGCAGGATGTGTGGCCAGTGCTGCAGGGTCTTGATGAAGAAGGGGTTGGTGACGCCCACGACGATGTTGGGCCTGGGAGGAGGGGACAGTGAGCGCTGTGCCCTGGGTGCCCTGGGTGCCCGGGGGCACAGGGGACACGGGGCAGGGGCACTCACGGGGCCTGGGTGCGCGTCGTGTACTCCTTGAACTCGCTGTCGTGGATGGTGAAGTAGGGCCGGAAGTCACAGCAGTAACGCAGCGGGGCCAGGCAGCTGCAGGGACAGGCACGGTCACCCCGGGCATGGCACGGTCACACCGGGCATGGCACTGTCACACCGGGCATGGCACGGTCACCCTGGGCATGGCAGTCAGCCAGGGCCAGCACAGGGGACAGTCCCTGCCCTGGGGCTGTGCCCACCCTGGGGCTGTGCCCACCCTGGGGCTGTGCCCAGCCGCTGGCTCAGCCCCCCCAGGGCCCCTCCCAGCTCTGCAGCCCCTCTGCCCCAGCCCGGGGCACTCCAGGGGCAGCCCTGGCATTTGGCCTGGCTGAGGCTCTCTGGGGAAGCTCCAGGATTTGGGGTTTTGTGCTAAGGCAGAGCTCTGAGCTGGCACAGAACGTTCCTCAGGGCTGGAAGCATCAGGGGAGAGTCCTCTGTGCTCCTCTCTGGCCTTGCTGGGAAATGAGCGTGGAGGATTTGCAGTCTGTCTTGCAAAGCTCCCACGAGCAAACCCACCCCGGGCAGGTGAGCAGCACGGCGTGGATGTGGAATTTCTGTCACAGTTCCAGCCCCAGACCCGGGGGCGTTACCTGGTGAGGGCCAGGACCATCTCTGAGGACACGGTTGGGGACGGTGCCATCACCACCATGGGCTCCCCCAGCAGCATCAGCTCCCACAGCATCTGGATGTGGATCAGCACGGGCTGGAAGCACCTGGGGCGAGGGAACCAGGGGGGCACGGGGTCAGCCCAGCAGGGACCAGGCACTGCTGTGGCCTGCAGGCCCCCAGGGTGCTCCCATCTGGGAATTCGGGATCTAGGATGGACTTTCAGCATCCCACAGGGTGTCCTCACCTGGGCTGTCACTCAGTTGTTTTACACAAGTTTAAAGGAAATGCTCTAAGCAGAGTCAAACAACCTGTGATCAGTCATGGGATGGTTTGGGTGGGAAGGGACCTCAAAGCCACCCAGTGCCACCCCTGCCACTCCGGGGCCCCTCTGGGCTCTGCAGCAGCTCCAGGCCCTGCTGCCGTGTGCCAGGGCTGGGGCAGCTCTGCAGGTGGGGCCTCACCTGGGCACAGGGCAGGGTCCCCCTCCCTCCCAGGGCTGGAGCAGGGGCAGCTCTCAGCCCCAGCACTCCCAGGTCCTCTCCCAGGGCTGCCCCAGCTGCTCAGCCCAGCCTGGATCCAGCCCAGGGGCTGCCCTGGCCCGGTGCAGCACCTTGGACCCGCCCTGCTGAACCTCGGGAGGCTGCCAGGGACAGATGTGGCGCTCAGGGTGTCTGCGGGAGCAGGACAGCCCCGGGTTCCACAGGAGGGACACGGGAATGCCCCTCCAGTGCTGGATCTGCCTGGGACACTCCCCGGGGAGCTCTGGGCAGGAGCTGCTCCCCAGCGCAGGGGCACAGAGCCCTTCCCCTGCCCCGGGGCTGTGCAGGGCACAACCCTCAGCTCAAAGCCTGCCCAGAGTCCCGCAGGAGTCCCTGGAACATGGCAGTGTTTGATTCTGCACCATCCCTGGGGCATGGAGAGGGCTGGGAGGAGCCTCTCACCTGAACAGATCCAGCTCATGGACGCTGGGGAGAACCAGGGGGGCCGGTAACAGATTCTGCATGGGGAAGGGAGAAAAGGCTGTCAGTGCCTGTTAGTGCCTGTGAGGAGACGGGAGCAGCCTGGCTGGAATTCCACTGACACAGCCACAGAGCACAGGGAACCAGCTCACACCCTCAGGTGTGCGCAGCGCAGAGCTGGTGCAGCACTCAATCCTAAATTCACTTCTGTGCCTGCAAACTGAGGAAGATTCCCTCCCTTTCCAGATGGGAAAGGCTGCCCACGTCTGCTCCTTTATGTCCAGGGTCTCCTCTGGTGGGAGAGCGTTTGAGACACAGCAGAGCCGGGCGGGGTTGGAGATGTGGCACCAAACCAGTGTTAGTGAAAAGGGAAAGGGCGAGGAATCCAAACCAGAGCTGAACCAAAACTGAAGCAAATTCCAAACAACTCAAGGGTGAGGGCAGGAGAGCCAGCAGGGCCGGAATTCCCAGGAAAAGCAAAGGGAGCAGTGAGTGAAGCACTGGGGGCAGAGAGCCCAGGCAGCAGAGCCTGCAGTGGGCTGATCCCAGGCCAAGGGTTCCCAGGAGGACGCAGGGGCAGCTCCCCCTGCAGCCCCTCTCACCTCCTGATTGCACTGCTTGACTGGGCTGGAGCCCGGCTTGTCCACCCGCGACGGGATCCTCACCTGCAGGGGGGGCAGGAATGGGAGAATGGGAGAATGGGATAATGGGAGAATGGGATAATGGGATGGGATAATGGGATGGGATAATGGGATGGGATAATGGGATGGGATAATGGGATGGGATGGGATGGGATAATGGGATGGGATGGGATAATGGGATGGGATGGGATGGGATGGGATGGGATAATGGGATGGGATAATGGGATGGGATGGGATGGGATGGGATGGGATGGGATGGGATGGGATGGGATGGGATGGGATGGGATGGGATGGGATGGGATGGGATGGGATGGGATGGGATGGGATGGGATGGGATGGGATGGGATGGGATGGGAGGAGCCCCTGCAGCCCCACCAGTCCCCGCTGGAGGGGCTGTGGGGAAGGTGGGCTTGCAGGGCGTGCAGGGCTTGCAGGGCTTGCAGGGCGTGCAGGGCGTGCAGGGCGTGCAGGCCCTGGGGCAGAGCTCCCTCCCCTGGCACAGCGGGTACCTGGATCACCACTCCCATCACGGGCAGGTTCAGCGTCTGGCCAGGCACTGGCGGTGGCCACTGGTCGATCTCGTTGCACACTGAGGGACACAGGGAGGAGAAGAGGGAAAACCCAGCTCCTGCTGGAATTCTGACAGGGAATTACCCCCTGCTCCCACCCCCTGGCCTGAGGCAAACCCAGAGCTGATAAACCGGGATGAAATGACCCAGGACAGAAAGGCCTGATGGAGCTGCGGCAGATTCCTGGCTTTGGGAACACACTGCAGTCTTTGGGAACACCCTGCACCCCTCGGGAACATCCTGCATTCCCCAGGAACACCCTGCCCCCCTCAGGAACACCCTGCACCCCTCAGGAACACCCTGCACCCCCCAGGAACACCCTGCACCCCCCAGGAACACCCTGCACCCCCCAGGAACACCCTGCATCTCCCAGGAACACCCTGCACCCCTCAGGAACACCCTGCATCTCCCAGGAACACCCTGCATTCCTTGGGAACACCCTGCACCCCTCAGGAACTCCCTGCATCTCCCAGGAACACCCTGCATCTCCCAGGAACACCCTGCATTCCTTGGGAACACCCTGCACCCCTCAGGAACTCCCTGCATCTCCCAGGAACACCCTGCATCTCCCAGGAACACCCTGCATTCCTTGGGAACACCCTGCACCCCTCAGGAACTCCCTGCATCTCCCAGGAACACCCTGCACCCCTCGGGAACATTCTACATTCCCCAGGAACTCCCTGCATCCAAACTGACAGCACCACCCCTCCCTCCCCACAATCCCTCCTTTACACCTGGTTATCCACTTGGACAAGCAGGAGAAAGTTCTCCCTGCTGGAATTTGCTCCCCAATGAAGCCATTTGGAGCATTCCAGCTGTTTTTCAGGAACCTCCTGATGCCGCCCAGTGGAATTCCCAGTCCCCAGCTCACCTGCCTCCAGGCAGGGCTCCAGCTTGTCGAAGTACTCGGGAGCAATCAGCTGCAGCAGGCACTGGAACAGGTTCACGTAGGGCAGGCGGGACACCAGCACCAGGGACTGGGAATGGCACACGCGGGGTCAGGGCCCCCTGAGCCCAGCACTGCACCTTTCCCTACTGCTTACAGAGGGGTGAACTCAAAAACCCAACACAGAACCCAGGCAGCAGCTCCCCAGCAGCCCTGGGTGGGATTCTCGGTGCCCACTGGCTCGTGAGCCGGGATTTGGGAGGGCAAAGGGGTGGGAGCATGGCCTGGCAAAAGAGCAGCCGGAGAGGGAATAAAAAGCAATTGCTGGTGGGTTTAAAACTCCCCAAAATCATTTCAGGTGGAGAAGCACAAAGGAGCCACTCCTGAAGTGGGAATTGGGCAGATAAACAAAGTCAAGGAAAGCTGGGGAAGGACAAAGGAACTTGGAATAATGAACCATGTCCAGCAAAGCCTTTTTTGTTCTAACTGGGGCTTCCTTGTGAAATAAATCCACGTTTTTTACAACTGTCCCAACCCAGCCCTGCTGGGGGGTGTCATTGTTACAGTGACTCTCCTCTTCCTCTAACCGTTAATGAGTGCATTAATTAGGACAGTAGGAGTCATTTAAACACCTCCTGTCCAACACCAAACTTGGCCATTTGAATTCAGACCTCATCCAGGCGTGACAATTCCTCCCCTGAGCATTCCCACTGTTCCAGGGGAAACCCCACTGGTTTAGTGGGGATGGAAGAACTGATTTCTGCATTGGCAGGAGTCTGAAAGGAACTCCTGGAGGTGGAGGGCACGGAGATGTCCCCATGGACCAGCACAGGACAAGAGGGAACAGCCTCAGGCTGGGCCAGGGGAGGCTCAGGGGGGACAGCAGCAGGAATTTCCCCATGGAAAGGGAGCTCAGGAATGGGAACTGCCCAGGGAGGTTTGGAGTGCCCATCCCTGGAGTGTCCCAGGAATTCCTGGAGGTGGCACTGAGTGCTCTGGGCTGGGCACAGGGTGGGCACTGGGCACAGCTGGGACTGGATGGGCTGGGAGGGCTTTTCCAGCCTCAGGAATCCTGGGATTCCAGAGATCCCAGGATCCCCTTTTCAGGCTTTTCCAGCCCCTGTGATCCCGGGATCCCAGACTCAGCACTGACCTTCTGGAAGTAGCCCCTCCTCATGGAGCTGTCCTTGACCTGCCGGAAGTACACGTACCCGAAATAGTGAGCGGCCTCTCGCTGCAGGGGCAGGGGACAGGGACAGGGGACAGGGACAGGGGACAGAGGGGACAGAGGGGACAGAGGGGACAGAGGGGACAGAGGGACAAGGAGAGACAGAGGAACAAAGGGACAGAAAGGGGCAGAGAAGGACAGAAAGGGACAGAGGGACAGAGTGACAGGGAGAGACAGAGGGACAGAGAAAGACAGTGAGGGACAGCCCAGCCCCACTGTCACTAACCCCTCCTGAGCCCTGCTCTGACACATCCCAGCATCCATCCCAGCCCTCCAACAGGCACGGGCACACAAGAGGGAGAGACACAACTGGGAGGGCTGGGAATGTTCACCTGGAGAGGGGAAGGCTCCAGGGAGAGCTCAGAGCCCCTGCACGGCCTGAAGGGGCTCCAGGAGAGCTGCAGAGGGACTGGGGACAAGGGACAGAGGGACAGGACACAGGGAATGGCTCCCACTACCAGAGGGCAGGGCTGGATGGAATTCCCAGAGCAGCTGTGGCTGCCCCTGCATCCCTGGAATGTCCAAGGAAAGGTTGGAGCAGCCTGGGCCAGTGGGAGGTGTTCAGTTCCCCCTCCCAGCATTGCCAGGCTCCCCTGATTCAGTTCCCTCTCCCAAAATAACGGGGGTGTCCTGAATTCAGTTCCCTCTCAGTGGAACTGGGGTCTCCCTGATTCTGCTCCATCTCCCAAAATAGCCGGGGCTCCCCTGACTCAGTTCAGGTCCCTCTCCCTCGATCCAGGCCCATCTTTGCTCCCCCTGACCCAACTCCCTCTCCCAGCAGTTCCCTGTGCGGCTCTCAGAGGGAAATCCCTGTGCTGAGTCGTTCTTGTCTCATTTTCCCCCCAGCCAAAGGGGGGTTTCCCACAGGGACCCCGAATCCAGGGAATCCCGGGCTTTCCCCGGCAGGTGAGCAGGGCAGGACCCACCTGCAGCGTCACCGGGGCCTCCCGGTTGTAGCTGCCGTCATCCTGGAACGGGGAGGCGCGGGAGCCCCCGGCCTGGCGCAGCCGGAAGCTGAATTGGGTGTCCCCGAGGCCACCTGCGACACAGACAGCACAGGGGACACGGGGACAGCCCGCTGGGACGGCGCCAGCGGGGCGGGAGGGGCTGCGGGAATGCAGCGGGACTGGGAGGGACAGAGGGCAGAAACCACGGGGGAGAAATCCCAGAGGGAGAGGAAAGGGACAGGAGAAAAGGAAGGGAAAGGAAGCGAAATGGGAAGGGAAAGAGAAAGGGAACTACAGGAAAAAGCCTTTTCCTGAGAGGGTGGGCAGGAATTGCTGCCTGGAATGGAATTGCCAGAGCAGCTGTGGCTGCCCCTGCATCCCTGGCAGTGCCCAGGGCCAGGCTGGACCCTGGGGCTGGAGCAGCCTGGGGCAGTGGGAGGTGTCCCTGCCATGGCAGGGGTGGCACTGCGGGGGCTCGGGGGTCCCCTCCCACCCAGCCATTCCAGGATTCCCTGAAAATGCAGAAACCCAACCCTCAAAGCCGCCAGGGCTTGGCTGGATGAGCAGAGTTATTTCTCACTGTCCCTTTGTGATGTACGAACACAGGTCTGGGGACAGTTCTGTGGGAAGTGTCCCCTCCCCAGCTCCCAAACACGGGAATGTCACAGCTACCACCCCGGGAATTTCCCTGGAGCACGGGGAGAGCACAATCAGCACAGGAGGCTCCGGCTCAGCCCGGGGCGCTCCCCGCAGCCCCCTCAGCCCTGCTGCACCCCAGGGACCGTCCCTCCACCAGGGACACCTCTGTCACCCCGAGCCACCCACCTGAGTAGGAGTCTGGGAAGGACAGGTAGCAGATGCTGGTTTTCTGCAAGACAGCCAGTGCCCAGTGAGAGCCCGCAGGGCTGCTCCCAAAGGAGGGAAAATCGGGAGTGACGGGGGGTTACCTCCTTCTCGGTGAGCCTGAAGTCGTGGGGATACACCAGCTGTGGAGAGAGCAGAGCCTGTCAGCCCCTGTGCCCAGCTGTGAGAGCAGAGCCTGTGCCCAGCTGTGAGAGAGCAGAGCCTGTCAGCCCCTGTGCCCAGCTGTGAGAGAGCAGAGCCTGTCAGCCCCTGTGCCCAGCTGTGAGAGAGCAGAGCCTGTGCCCAGCTGTGAGAGAGCAGAGCCTGTGCCCAGCTGTGAGAGAGCAGAGCCTGTGCCCAGCTGGGAGAGAGCAGAGCCTGTGCCCAGCTGTGAGAGAGCAGAGCCTGTGCCCAGCTGTGAGAGAGCAGAGCCTGTCAGCCCCTGTGCCCAGAGAGAGCAGAGCCTGTGCCCAGCTGTGAGAGAGCAGAGCCTGTCAGCCCCTGTGCCCAGCTGTGAGAGCAGAGCCTGTCAGCCCCTGTGCCCAGCTGTGGAGAGAGCAGAGCCTGTGCCCAGCTGTGAGAGAGCAGAGCCTGTCAGCCCCTGTGCCCAGCTGTGAGAGAGCAGAGCCTGTGCCAGCTGTGAGAGAGCAGAGCCTGTGCCCAGCTGGGAGAGAGCAGAGCCTGTGCCCAGCTGTGAGAGAGCAGAGCCTGTCAGCCCCTGTGCCCAGAGAGAGCAGAGCCTGTGCCCAGCTGTGAGAGAGCAGAGCCTGTCAGCCCCTGTGCCCAGCTGTGAGAGCAGAGCCTGTCAGCCCCTGTGCCCAGCTGTGGAGAGAGCAGAGCCTGTGCCCAGCTGTGAGAGAGCAGAGCCTGTCAGCCCCTGTGCCCAGCTGTGAGAGAGCAGAGCCTGTGCCAGCTGTGAGAGAGCAGAGCCTGTGCCCAGCTGGGAGAGAGCAGAGCCTGTGCCCAGCTGTGAGAGAGCAGAGCCTGTCAGCCCCTGTGCCCAGAGAGAGCAGAGCCTGTCAGCCCCTGTGCCCAGAGAGAGCAGAGCCTGTCAGCCCCTGTACCCAGCTGTGAGAGAGCAGAGCCTGTCAGCCCCTGTGCCCACACAGCAGCTCCTCCCCGACCCAACAGACCCCACAGGAAAGCACCCGGGACGAGTTAAACCCTGAACCTGTCACTGAACCCGGGTTTATTTGGATTTGGGGACAGACCCAAAGGCTCCTTGTCACAGATGACACAAAAAGAACCACACGAGGACACGCTGGTGAGGGAAACGGGGAAAGGAATGAGTTTATTTACAAAACTCAATTTTATACATTTCCTATGGGGCCTGTGGATTGCAAAATGGGATTCCACCTCTCAATCCACATTGGTTGAGCCCACTGTTAATCAACTTTCTCCTTCCACCTAGAAATATGTAAATAATGAAAGACAGCAAAACATGGCCATTGTTTATAGTACAAGGTGTGATGAAGTAAAATTTCTGACTCCAATATGAAGAACATTACAGAAGGCTTAGAAGTCTTCAAAACCAGGGTGACAGCTCCTGGTTTAGATTGAATTTTGAGAGCTGATGGGCGAGCAAATGAACAGCCCCAAATCCTCCAGAACCTTTCCAGATGTGCAAAAATCTGCTCTGTCAGGAGCAGGACAGGACAGGAGGGGCAGGGAGGGGATGGAGCTGGAAAGGAGCAGGTGAGGGGTGAGGGGTGGGGAGAGCAGCACTGCAGGGAGGCCCCGAGAGGGCCCAACAGCCACAGCTGGGACAAGGCCCCAGCAGGGAGGAATTCATCAGTGCTGGACCTGGGAACCTGGGAGAGCATCTCCAGCCTGACTCTGTGGTTCCCAAAATCCATGGATACCACAGCAATCACAGAGCCAGGGAATCCTGGAATGGGACCCCCGAGCCCCTGCAGTGCCACCCCTGCCATGGCAGGGACACCTCCCACTGCCCCAGGCTGCTCCAGCCCCAGGGTCCAGCCTGGCCCTGGGCACTGCCAGGGATGCAGGGGCAGCCACAGCTGCTCTGGCAATTCCATTCCAGGCAGCAATTCCTGCCCAAGATCCCACCCAGCCCTGCCCTCTGGCAGTGGGAGCCATTCCCTGTGTGCTGTCCCTCTGTCCCTTGTCCCCAGCCCTTCTGCAGCTCTCCTGGAGCCCCTCCAGGCCCTGCAGGGGCTCTGAGCTCTCCCTGGATCCTTCTCCTCTCCAGGCTGGGCATTCCCAGCTCTCCCAGCCTGGCTCCACAGGATGTGTCACTCTGGGAAGGTTTTATCCCACGAAGAGGATTCATAAAGGTCTCTTGGATGCTGCCCCGGCCCCTCCCTGCCCCGTGCACTGCCCACCCCACAGAGATCCCCACTGCCCTCACCCCGAATCTCTGCTCGAAGCCTCCTCCCCATCCCAACCCTGATCCCCCTTTCCACATCCCCAACCCTGATCCCGCTTTCCACTCTCCATCCCTAATCCCGCCTTTCAGCCACTCCATCCCTAATCCCCTCCGTCCCTGTCCTTAATTCCCGTTTCACCCCGCCATCCCCGATTCCCTCTCTCCCCATCCCTGATCCCTCCACACCCCCAGTCCCTGACTCCCCTTTCCACCTCCCTGTTCCCGATCCCCTCTCTCCATCCCAGATCCCTTCTCTCCATCCCCGAACTCCGCACAGCCCCGATCCCTTCTCTTCATTCCCGATCCCCTCTCTCAATCCCCGCTCTCCTGTCTCCATCCTCGATCCCCTCACACCCCCGATCCCCTCAAATCCCCGATTCCCTCTCTCCACTCCCGATCCCGTGTCCATCTCCGATCCCCTGTGTCCAACCCCGATTCCCACTCTCCATCCCCGCTCTCCTGTCTCCATCCCCGATCCCCTGTGTCCACTCCAGATCCCCTCACACCCCTGACCCCTCTCTCCATCCCCGATCCCGTGTCCATCCCCGATTCCCTTACACTCCCGATCCCTTCTCTTCATCCCCGATCTCCGCACACCTCGCTCCCCTCTCTCCATCCCCGCTGCCCCGTGCCCATCCCCGCTCCCCTCACACCCCGCTCCCCTCACACCCCGCTCCCCTCACACCCCGCTCCCCTCACACCCCGCTCCCCTCACACCCCGCTCCCCTCACACCCCGCTCCGTGCCGCGGTGCGCGGCTCCCCGTGCGGCCGTGGCGCACCTCCATGGCCTGTCCCAGCTCCAGGTCGAAGGTCACCACACACACGCAGTCGATCCAGGCGGCGAAGCGGCCCCAGGGCAGCGGGGAGGCGGCGGCGGCGCGGCGGGCCCGCGGCCCGGCCCGGCTCAGCGCGTCCATGGCGGCGCGGCCCGCGCGGCCCGCCCCGCGCAGCGCCCCCTGCCGGCGGGGAGGACCCCGCGCCGCGCCCGCCCCGCGCGCCCCCTGGCGGCCGGGAGGTCCCGAGCGCCGCCCGCACCATCGAGACGGGAGCGGGCGCGCAGAGCGGCGCGGGCGGGGCTGTGGAGGTGTCATGGCGGCGGCGTGAGGGCTCCGCGGGGCTGGGGTCTATTAAACGGCACGGCAGCTTCACCGCTCGGCGCCCGGCCCCCCGTGCGCCGGCCGGGGCCCGTCCGACCCCCGACTGTGCCCGGCCGGGGCCCGTCCGGCTTCCCGGTGTGCCGGCCGGGACTTGTCCGGCCCCCGGCTGTGCCTCCCCCAGCCCCCGTTCGCAGCCCGTCTGGTCCGTCCCGCAGGGCCGATTTTAGGAGCGCTCCAAACACCGTTTTAGAAGAAAGACGCCGTTTATTCCCTGCCGGGCGTGAGGAGGAGATTTCCACAAAGCAAGCTCACGAAGGGGTAAAAAAAATGTCATCTTTTCTACAGAATTGACACAAACCCGCCCCGCTGTAACTCACACTCTCCACCTGCCTAACGCACAATTAATTGTGTAACCTAGCCTGACCCAGCCGAAAGTTGACTTTCGCTTGTTAAGCGCTTTCTGCTGTAGAAGTTACCTGAGGCTCAGTTACGTTTATAAAGGTGAGACAATGGCACCAGTTCCTCCTGGAGGAGCTGTCCCGGCTCAGGGGTCACCGGGGCTGTCCCGGGGCTGTCCCGGGTGAGGCGGGGCCGTTCCCGGGCACAGGGCAAAGGCTCTCCCGGGTGTTTGACGCGGTGATTTCTGTGGGGTTCCGGGCCCGTGAGTGCAGTGTGCGAGCTGCTTCCTGCAGATGGGAATTACCGGGGGTAGATCACGGGTTTGCTGAGGAACACACGGGCACTTCGGGGCTGTTTATTGGCAGGGTCGGTCCCGGAGCAGAGGAGGAGGAGGAGCACTGTGAAAGGGAAGCGAGAGAAGGAGCAGTTCCACCCCAGCAGTGCCCAGGGCCAGGCTGGACAGGCTTGGAGCACCCCTGACAGGGGGAGGTGTCCCTGCCCACGGGACTGGATGGGCTTTGAGTTCCCTTTGGCTAAACCATTCCGTGACTCCAGAGCAGCCCCAGTGACACCGAGGGTCCCCCCGGGTGCCCCGAGTGTGCAGTGACAGCTCCTGGTAGGAGCTGCTTCCCACGGGAATTCCATGGCCAGGCTGCCCAGCACCCACTGTCACCCCCGTGGGTTTGGTTATTTATTTTTGGCACTTCTTCGGTGCCCCCGGTGCTGTTTGTTCCCTTTCAGCCCTTCAGTGTCCTTGCCCAGCCTGTCCCGCCCCTTTCAAGCTCCCCTGCTCAGGGAGCAGAGGAGCTGCACTTCAGCACTGCCCTGTCCCGTGAACTGCTAATTAATGCTGATTATGATTTATTACAGGCTAGTAACAAAGCCTGCGACACTACATTTGCACTTGCCACACTTGGAGCTGATTCTTGCCAGACAAGGGACGGGAGGAAAACATGAGAAAAATATGAATAAAAAATATTGGACATTTTCTCCTCAGTAACTCCTTGTCCTGCAATAAAAATCAGTTTTAATCTTGTCCCAGGGGTCTCCCATGGCTGATTTCGCTGCAGCCTCATGAAGACTCCCACCTGGCCAAGCAGAAGAAAATTAACTGTGGATAAAAAAGGCAACAAAAGTGTTTAAAACATCTGAGAAGTATAAAAGTGAGGGCTGGAGGGTTTCCATCAGGATGGAAGCAAAGCTCTGTCCCTGAGCAGGGAACTGTCACGGGCAGAAGCATCCGCATTCCTTCACAGAGAATTTCCCAGAGCCACGGGGCAGGACAGGCAAGTGTTGGAATCTCAGAATCAGGGAATCCTGGAATGGGCTGGGATAGAAAGGACCCCGGGGCCCCTGCAGTGCCACCCCTGCCATGGCAGGGACACCTCCCACTGCCCCAGGCTGCTCCAGCCCCAGGGTCCAGCCTGGCCCTGGGCACTGCCAGGGATGCAGGGGCAGCCACAGCTGCTCTGGCAATTCCATTCCAGGCAGCAATTCCTGCCCAAGATCCCACCCAGCCCTGCCCTCTGGCAGTGGGAGCCATTCCCTGTGTCCTGTCCCTCTGTCCCTTGTCCCCAGCCCCTCTGCAGCTCTCCTGGAGCCCCTTCAGGCCCTGCAGGGGCTCTGAGCTCTCCCTGGACCCTTCCCCTCTCCAGGGGAACATTCCCAGCTCTCCCAGCCTGGCTCCACAGGAGGTTTCCATGAGCAGAGGACCTGCCCGGAGTATTTTTGTTCTCCTGTTGTTAAAGCCCGGGGATCTCGGGACTCCTTTGCTCAGTTCCTCTGCTGCACGCCCTGCCGGGGTCGGGCTCTGCCCCGCCGGGGGTGCCGGTGCGGGCAGGGGAGGCTGCAGAGCGGGGTTTTCCCGGAGTGTATCGCGCTCAGGAGCGGCTGCCGAGGCTCCGATCCCGGGGCCCGGCGGATCCCGGCGCCCGCGCCGAGCCCGGGCGCTCCCGGCTGCTGCTGGACCATATTTGGGAAGGTTGGCGCTGGGGCCGAGCTCGGAGCTGCCGGGGCAGCGCCGGGGCCGCTCTCATCTCCCCAGCAACCCCGCAAACACAACATTGCCCAACCCTGCGGCTATAATTAACTGTGCCCGGCCCCGCAGGAGCCCTGGGCCGCGCTCCCGCACTGCCGGGCCGGGGAATGCTCCCCGAGCCGGGGGGAACATTCCCTGCGGGCCCGGGAACTGCCGCGGGCCGAGAATGCGAGCTGCTCCTCGGGCTGTTGTGCTCGGGCACTCAGAGCGTGGGCTTTGGAGCAGGCCTGGTCCCCCGGCCCCAGAGGCAGCCAGAGAGCAGCGCTGGGTTTGGAAGAGCTCCCGGAGTAGCGCTGGGTGCTCGGGAGAGTCTGTGGCAGCTGGAGAAGGGAGGATAGCTCGTCCCCTCCTCCCTGCGGGGCCACTCAGATTAATGTCAAACTGGCGCTGGGAGATCCTGTTCTGATGCCTGCTGGAGGCACCAGATCACGCCTCAATCCTGAGCCAAGAATAGATCCCAGAATTCTTCATCATCCACAGCCTATTCTGGGCCTGCAGCCTCCCACCCAACGTGTGCCAGCTCCCACTCCAGCTGGGAATCCTGCTGGGGCTCAGCTCCCCCCTGCTCCGGAGCTGGGGGCTCTGCAGCCAGAGCGCTCCCTGTGCTGAGGGGCTGCACATGCAGGGAACAGGGAATCCTGGAACGGTGTGGATCGGAGGGGTCCCTGAAGCCACCCAGTGCCACCCCTGCCAGGGACAGAGAGGGACAGAGACACCTCCCGCGAGTCCAGCTGCTCCCAGCCCCGGCCAGCCCGGGCTCAGCCCCTCGTGTCCGTGCTGGAGAGATTCCAGCAGTGGGATCCAGCTGTCCTGTGTCACAACCAGGGCTTGGAACCATGGGCTGGGCTCCCTGTCCCTGTCCCTGTCCCTGGCAGGAGAGGGGAGCTGGCAGCTCCTGGCCCTGCCGCTGCCAAGCCCAGAGTTCAGCTGTATTTTAGCGTGTTCCAAAGGGCCGGAGCAGAGAAGAGGGAAGCTGTTCCAAGGTTGGAACTCTAGAAATCAGCTGGAGGAGTCAGGCTGTACAACCCCGGCCCTCCTGGGGGTGGGAAAAGGCTCTGGGGGCGGCTGGAAGATTTGGGAATCTGCTTGGATGGTTTCGTCCTGTCCCCAGAAGCCACAATAAGCCACAAAAAATGCTTTATAAGCCCATTTCCCTCCAACACACAAAACAGGGAAGCGAAACTCCAGAGGTTGTGCTATTTTTTCCCGCATTAATGGCCACCAAAATGCGAATTACCACACTGCGTGCTGTATGAAGTCTTGCAGCCCTCACACTGGAAAAGCATCCATAAATGAGGAATTTCCCCCCTCAGTCCTGGGGGACACTTCCAGCAGCATTTCTGTGGCAGCACTGCCATGGCCAGACCCCGGCCGGTGGCAGGGTGACACGGGATGAGCCTTGTGTCCCTGCCAGCCCCGGCTGCTCCACGGTGCCGTGGTCCCGTGGCCCTGCCAGCAGGGCAGAACCGGCCCTCTCTGCCCGTGGCAAGGGCCACGTTTTCTTGTAAACTTTAACCACGTGCAGGAATCTTTGCAGGGTCAAGGCCTCGGCGAGAGCAGCTTAGTGGTAAATCTCATGGCAGGAATTCACTTTGGAATGAAGGATTGGATGGCTTCCTGCTGGTTCCTGGAGGATGCTGGCACTTGGAAAGCAGTTTATCCACGAGACAAAGACAAATCCGGGCACGGTGACAGCGGATCCAGGAGCCCAGGCTGCCAGCATGACTCAGAGATCCCTGCTCCCAGCCCGGCTCCCTGCTCCCAGCCCGGCTCCCAGCCCGGCTCTCTGCTCCCAGCCCGGCTCTCTGCTCCCAGCCCGGCTCCCTGCTCCCAGCCTGGCTCTCTGCTCCCAGCCCGGCTCCCAGCCCGGCTCCCAGCCCTGGCTCCCTGCTCCCAGCCCGGCTCCCAGCCCGGCTCCCTGCTCCCTCTGGCTCCCTGCTCCCAGCCCAGCTCCCTGCTCCCAGCCCGGCTCCCTGCTCCCAGCCCTGCCTCCCTGCTCCCAGCCCGGCTCCCTGCTCCCAGCCCAGCTCCCTGCTCCCAGCCCGGCTCCCTGCTCCCAGCCCGGCTCCCAGCCCGGCTCCCTGCTCCCAGCCCGGCTCCCTGCTCCCAGCCCGGCTCCCTGCTCCCAGCCCCGTCTCCCTGCTCCCAGCCCGGCTCCCTGCTCCCTCTGGCTCCCTGCTCCCAGCCCGGCTCCCTGCTCCCAGCCCGGCTCCCAGCCCGGCTCCCTGCTCCCAGCCCGGCTCCCTGCTCCCTCTGGCTCCCTGCTCCCAGCCCGGCTCCCAGCCCGGCTCTCTGCTCCCAGCCCGGCTCTCTGCTCCCAGCCGTGCCTCCCTGCTCCCAGCCCGGCTCCCTGCTCCCTCTGGCTCCTCTCTTCCCTCCCTTCTCCGTGCTCATCCCCACCTCCCTGAGCACAGCGGACCCTGTCCCCACACCAGTCCCCTGACCCCATCTCTGGGGATCCACCCTTGCAGTGACACAGGGGCCACCTGCAGGCTGTGGCCACGGAAGGGCTCCTGCTGTCCCCATGTCCCCCCAGCCATGAGGTCCTGTCCTCGAGCTCTTCCTGCTCCCCCTGAGGCCGTGACCACCCCTGGTGGCTGCAGTCACCCACCCCAGGGTCCTGAGGGTTGTCACTATCCCCTCACCGCTGTCCCCTTGCCCCTGTCCCTGGGGCTGCCCCACCGTTCCCCTGTCCCCACCATCACTCCACCATCCCTGCTCCCCTGTGTCCCCACAGCCCTGTCCCAGTGTCTCTGTCCCTGTCACATCCCCGTCCCACCACCTCCCTGTCCCCAGTCCCTGCACCCGTATCTCCATCCCTGTCCCATCTCTGTCCCCTTGTTCCTGTTCCCATCCTTGTGTCCCCATCTCCCTGTTCCTGGCCCCCATCCCCATGTTTGACACCATGCCCATGCCATGCCGTGCCGTGCCGTGCCGTGCCGTGCCGTGCCGTGCCATGCCAAGCCAATTCCCATCCCCGTCCCTGTTGCCCCATTCCCGTCCCTGTCTCCCCTATCCCCGCCCCACCATCCTCATCCCCATCCCGGTCCCGCGGTGTCCGTGTCCCGATCCTCTTCCCCGTGTCCATCCCTGCCCCAGTCCCCATGTCCGTATGTCCCTGTGTCCCATCTCCACGCGCTCATTCCCGTCCCCTGTCCCCGTGTCCATCCCCGTCCCCGTGTCCATCCCTGTCCCCGCGTCCATCCCTGTCCCCGTGTCCATCCCCGTCCCCGTGTCCATCCCCGTCCCCGTGTCCATCCCTGTCCCCGTGTCCATCCCCGTCCCCGTGTCCATCCCTGTCCCCGTGTCCATCCCTGTCCCCGTGTCCATCCCTGTCCCTGTGTCCATCCCCGTCCCCGTGTCCATCCCTGTCCCCGTGTCCATCCCCGTCCCCGTGTCCATCCCTGTCCCCGTGTCCATCCCTGTCCCCGTGTCCATCCCTGTCCCTGTGTCCATCCCTGTCCCCGTGTCCATCCCTGTCCCCGTGTCCATCCCTGTCCCCGTGTCCCCGGGCCGCACCCCGGCCACGCCCACCTCACACGGCCCCGCCCACCTCACACGGCCCCGCCCACCAGGGCCCCGCCCCGCCCGGGCCCCGCCCCTGGCCCTCGGCCCCGCCCCTCTCCCCCCGCCCTGAGGGAGCCGCGGCGCCGCCGCCATTTTGGAGCCGCCGCCGCCGCCGCTCCGCCGCCGCTGCCCGCGCAGCCCCGGCCGGCCCAGCCCGCGGGCCCGGCCCGCAGCCCGGCCCGGCAGCGCCCGAGGGCAGCCCGGCACCCGCAGGTGAGACCCGGCTGTCACCGCCGCCCTCGCGGGGCCGGGGTCGGGGCTGGGCCCGGCGCCGCGGGCTGGGCCCCGCCGCTCCCCCGGCTCCGTTCTGGCCTCCCGGAGCCGCCCCCCGCGCTCCGGGGGTTCGGCACCGTTTGAGGGGTTAAAAACCTCCCCCGCCGAGCCGCTGTCCGGGGCTGGGCCGTGGTCCCGCCGCCTCGTTCCGTGCGGATCTGGGTTAAATCCGACAGCTCTGCGCGTGACAGTTTCCTTTTGCCGTGTTTTGGTGCGTGCAGGGCGGGCTGGCGGGGCTGGGGGCTGGGGCTGCGGGCTCCAGGTGCTCCTGGATCGCACCTGGCCGGCCGGGAGTGGCTGGAGCTGTCGGGAGTGGCGGCGGTGACAAGGTCAGGGGTCAGGTCACCCTTCCCGAGGCTCCGATCCCCCTCTCAGGGCTCAGCGCGCACTCCCGAGGGTCCGATCGCCTTCCGGGGGTCCCCTGCCCGGGGGTCACATCAGCCCCCGGCCTGCGGTCCCTTTCCCGAGGGTCAGCTCCCCCTCTCGAGGTTCTTGGCCCCCTCCTGGGGTCGGGTCAGTCCCGAGGTCAGGTTCCTTCAGGGTCAGCTCCCCCTCCTGGGAGTCAGATCACCCTTCGGAGGGTGCCCCTTCCTGGGGGTCTGGTTCCCCTCCTGTGGGTCAAGTCCCTCTCGGCTGTCTGGTCCCCTTCTGGAGGGTCTGATCCTGTTCCCGGGGGTCAGGTCCCCTTCTGGAGGGTCTGATCCTGTTCCCGGGGGTCAGGTCCCCTTCTGGAGGGTCTGATCCTGTTCCCGGGGGTCAGGTCCCCTTCTGGAGGGTCTGATCCTGTTCCCGGGGGTCAGGTCCCCTTCTGGAGGGTCTGATCCCCTTCTGGAGGTTCTGATCCCGTTCCCGAGGGTCTGGTCCTGTTCCCGGGGTCAGGTCCCTCCCGGGGGTCTGGTCCTGTTCCCGGGGGTCAGGTCCCCTTCTGGAGGGTCTGATCCTGTTCCTGGGAGTCTGATCCCCTTCCCAGGGGTCTGATCCCCTTCTGGAGGTTCTGATCCCGTTCCCGAGGGTCTGGTCCTGTTCCCGAGGGTCTGGTCCTGTTCCCGGGGGTCTGGTCCTGTTCCCGGGGTCAGGTCCCTCCCGGGGGTGACAGGAGGGGGATCAGCGGTCAGGGTCCCCTCCCGGGGTCAGGTCACCATTCCCGGGGTCAGGTCCCTCCCGGGGGTGACCGGAGGGGGATCAGCCTCCCACGGGTGTCACCTTCCTGGGGACCTGCCCACCTCAGGGTGCAGAATGTGGCCGTAAATGTCACCGTGCTGGTTTTATTAACGATCAGACACGGGGGTAGGAGGGGAGGCCCCTCTGGAATCACCACGGGATTGATCTGACAGGAAAGCGGCTCCTGGCAGAGGCTGGGAGGGCCCTGCTGAATTTGAGGGCCTTGTTTTGCACCAGCTAAAAAAAAAAAAAAACAAAACTAGGAAGTGAAAAAGAGAAACTGAGAGAACTTGGAGGGGCCTGAGAGTTTTTCCTTGCTTGATCCCCTGCTTGGAAATTCATGTTTTAAAAACTTGAAGGTTGTTTTCATTGTTTATTTTGTGTCTCAGAAAGGAGAAAGTAGCGATTCTAGCCCTGCCCAGCCCCACAGGTTTGAACCAAGCTCTTAGGAGCAGATTTAGGTTATAAAGCTCTGTTTAAAGCCTGATGAGAGAAGAAACATTTATGTTTTCTCTTATTACTCTGACACTTAAAAGCGAACATGCTGCCAAAATACTTCAGTGGTAAAAAAAACCCCTTGGTGGATGGTAGTATATGGATTTCCATGGCAACCAATGGTGATCTCATGGGAAGCAAAGTTAAATTTTGGGCTGTCAGTGGGAGCACATTATGGCCTGGACGGGCCTGGGTGACATTTGCTCGGCAGAAGGTGATGAGGGCTGGGTGGGAGCAAACTGCTCTGAAACCAAGGCTTGTTCTCCTTCTGCACGCTGATACTCCTGGTGATTTTTGTACTTGCTGTGGATTAACCTGGCTGGCAGCGGGGACAGATTGGTGGTGCAGCAGCAGGTGCTTGTCAGGCAGGTGGTGCAGGCAAGGTTCCTGCAGAACCTCACACTGGGGGAAGGCTTGTTGTGGGATGCAGGAGCTGTGGAGCATCTCCTGCTCAGCCTGGTGTTCCAGGAGCTCTGTGTGTGCTGTGGGAGGGACAGGGTGGATTTCTGACTTCACAAATTGGAAACTGTCAAAAATAATAACGCCGAGGCAGCGCTGTGTGCGAGCTGCTGCTCGGGGGTTTGTTACCAGGGGAAGAGCGCTCTGTGGGCTCACAGGATTTTTGGGAAGCTCCAGGCCACGGCTGGCAGAGCTTCCCTGGGAATGGGCTGAGGGGCCCGGCTGTGTTCAGAGTGGGATCCCCCAGTCCTGCTCACAGCGTCCTGGTGGGACTGGGAGGCAGCTGGAGGGAATCCCATCCCTGATGTCCCCACAGTGAGATCCTGAGCAAGAAGGGGGCGTTGGCTCCTTAATGCTTCCCCTCTTTGCTAGGAAGATAGGCCAGTGTTTTCCCGTGGTGCTTTTCCGTCCTCTGTGCAGGGAATGCTTCGTTTGAGGTCTCCCCTGAGTTTTCTGGTAGTGAAGGGGACCCAAAACTTGTCTTCCCTGAGCCCAGCAGGGGTACAGAGGAATTCCATCATCACAGAACCATGGAATCTCCTGAGCTGTAGGGCCCCCAGGGATCATGGATCCAGCACAGACCCCCCAGCAATCCCACCCTGCATCCCTGGCAGCGCTGTCCAAAGGCTCCCGGAGCTCTGGGCAGTGCCCATTCCCTGGGGAGCCTGGGCAGTGCCAGGACCTCTGGGGGAGAACCTTTCCTGATCTCTAACAGATCCAGCCGTTCCCTGGGTGCTGTCTGTGCCCACCAGAGCCAGGGAGAGCCTGGGGCTGGGCACACGGGGAGAACCTTTCCTGATCTCCAACAGATCCAGCCGTTCCCTGGGTGCTGTCTGTGCCCACCAGAGCCAGGGAGGGCTCGGGGCTGGGCACACAGAAGAACCTTTCCTGATCTCTAACAGATCCAGCCGTTCCCTGGGTGCTGTCTGTGCCCACCAGAGCCAGGGAGGGCTCGGGGCTGGGCGCAGAGCTCGGAGCTGTCCCGCTGTCCTCACTGCCAGCCAGGTGTGCAGCTGCAGCTGGAGCAGCCGCCACTTCTGTGCTCGGTGGTGGCTCTGTGGATGTCACCCCAGCAGGGTTTAACAGGGGCTGCAGTGCCTGAAGGGCAGGAGCTGCAGCTCAGCCGTAAAATGGGCAAACTGGAATGCCAGGAAACAGGAGAGCCTTGGTGGGGTAAGCCTTGGGTTTGGAACAGGAGTAGAACAAGAATAACTGGGAAATTTGTGTGCAAATGGTGCAGGAGAAACAGGTGAGGTCGGTGAGCTGAGGGCAAAGGAGGAGCTGGGTGCTCCAGTCGTAGGATCAAGGAATATCCTGAGTTGGAAGGGACTGACAGGGATCATCCAGTGCAGCCCCTGGCCCTGCTGGAGACCCCCACATCCCACCCCGGGCATCCCGGGAATGGTGTCCGAGCGCTCCCGGAGCTGCGGCAGCCTCGGGCCGGGACCGTTCCGGAGGAGCCTGTGCCAGGATGACAGAACTCCAGAGAACTTTGCAGGGAGGAGGGTTTGTGGGAGGTCTTGTTTTGCTGGGTGCAGAATTCCCGAAGAACTAATTGAGGCATTAATAGAGTGAGTTAATGAGTGACGGCAGCGCTGGGGCCGGGCTGTCAGACACGGAACCTCAGCCGGAGCAGCAGTCCCCCACTGCTGGCCCTGTTCATGGGGAACACAGCCCTGCTCCCAGTTACACTTCTGGGCTGCAGTGGTTTTACCTCCTTTTCATGGAAAATCCGCAGATGTCCGGGGTTTGTGGAAGGCTCAGGGAAGGAATGTGGCCTCTGTGTGACCAGGAGTAGCAACAAAGGCTCTTAAGTGTCTCCTTTGATTCAATATTATTGGAAGCGGGAGTGTGTTGTCTTTCCTGGCTGCTGCTGTGTTTCTCTACTTGAGCTTTTCTTTTTCCCTCTCTGCTCCCTGTTCCTCCCACCATCCTCCCCTCGCTCCTGATGGACTTCCCTGCTCCTTGTTTTGATCCTCCCCAGCTGCCAGCACTGCAATAACCAATATTGACATTTTTATCACCGCCTGGACTATTTTTACCTGCACCTTAACTCTGGTTTGGAGGGAAACTTGGGCAAATAAATATCAGTTATCTCAGGAAACGAAGCTTTCGTGGCCAAGCTGGAGAATCCCAGACAAAAAAGGCTGGGATTTCGGTGGAATTTGAGTGCCACACATGTTGCTGTTGGATGAGGTGTGGAAGTGAGAAGTTCCATCTTTGTGTTTCTTAGTGCCTTCTAGTCTCAGGTGGAGCAGAGGCACCTCGGGAGTGACAGGAATAAACATCTGCAGGGCCTGAGGCCTGAGCAGGATTGTCGTTTTTGTCAGGGGCGCCTCTAAACCGAAGCCCACGTGGTGCGGAGCCGTGACCGGGGACTGTCACCACAGCCGGGGTGAGGTGATGTCAGGAGGAAGTGCAGCTCCTCAGCCTGAGCTGGCAGCTCTGCAGCTGCTGGCTGGGCTGGCTCCTCCTTGTGCCTCTCAGTCTCTCTTTCCTGTGTCCCCCTGTTACCTGAGAGCCAGGAGCGCTCTGGGGGTGGCTGTCCCCAGTGTCACAGCACCCACACACCCCATTCCTTCCCCTGGAGTCAGCCCGGGCTGCCTGAGGACACTGGCCTCAGCTGGACAGGAGGGGAAGCCGGAAGGCGTGAGGAAAAAACCTTCTGGTGAAATGGCAAAGGGCAGGGAGTCACTGGGGGCAGGCAGAGCTCAGAGCTGATCCCTGGCCAGGGCAGAGTGAAAAACGTCTCCAGCACAGCTTTCCAAGAGTCTCCAGAGCTGTAGGGCCCCACAGGGATGGTGGATCAGCTGCTGGCCCTGCACAGACCCCCAGCAATCCCACCCTGGAGCAGAGCTGTGGCACCTCGGGGCTGTGCCATCCGCCAGGACCACGTCCCTTCCCAGAGCTGCTCCCCAGCCCCTCCATCCCAGCCCGTGGGTGCATGCAGGGCTGCCCCAGCCCAGGTGCAGAATCCTGTGTCAAAGCTCACATGGTTGGTGATTCCCAGCCCTTGGGTTTGTCTGGGTCTCTCTGCAGGCCCTCTCTGCCTTTGGGGAGGCAGCAGCTGCTCCCAGGTCTGTACCAGCCACGTCCAGGTCGGCTGTGAAGGTGCTGAAGGGAGCTGGGCCCGGGCTGGAGCCCTGTGGAACTTTGGCTTTGCAGGGGAGCTTCCCAGACACGGGGATTGCTCAGCCCAGGGTTTGTGCGGGGCTGGCGGTGCCCCTGCCGCACCTGCAGGGGGCCTGTGCTGGAACCCGGGGCTGCAGTGGGATTTCAGTCCTGCAGTTTGCTGCTGCTCGCTCTGTGGCCTGGAGTGACAGGGATGGCTCTGGAGTCACTTTGATTCTGATCTCCCTGGGCAGCTCTTGGAGCAGCAGAGCAGAGCCTGGCACTGGGAGAGGCACAGACCTGCAGGAGTGGGGATGGTCTGGCTGCTGCAGGCACAGGAAGGAAGAAGGAAATAGAACACAAGAAGCTGCTTCAGTTTCAGTTTTGCCTTGGATTCCTTGTGAGGACTCCTGAGTTCTGTCACACCTCAGAGAAGGCGCTGGTGGCTCTGCTGTGACATTTGGGGTTTTCTCCTGTGTGGCAGTTTCTTCCTTTCCTTCCTTTCCTTCCGTTCCTCGTAGCCTTGCCCAGCCTGCAGCCCGTTCCAGCTCCTTGCTTGGCTGTACAGCGGGCTGGATGAGGTGGCTGTGTTTCCTTAGCTGTTTATTTGTGTTTTCTTCCCTCGGCAGATCCCCCGGGACGCCGTTTAATTGAATTCTTTTATGTTAAGATGGATTTCTTTTCTTTGAGAGGGATAATTGAGCCTGTGAGCGCACAGGTTGAAAGCTGTCCCCGTGTCCCCGGGGCGGGGGACGAAGGGCAGGGTTGCACGGCGCCAGGAGCGGGCGCGAGGCCAGGCTGCCCCGTGCTGGCACCGTGTCCGTGCAGAGCCGCGGGGCCGGCGCCGGAGCTCCGCAGCTGGGCCGCCCCGGCACCAGGCAGGGCACGGGCACGGGGGACCCGGGAAGGAGCCCAGTGACAGGGCCAGGGCTGTCCGGGGACTGAAGCAGGGCGTGGCTGGGTGGCACTGGCAGGGCCGGGGTGCAGCGTGTTCCTGGTGTGCCGGTGCCGGGCTCACAGGGAGCAGGGCACAGACACCTCCCCTCCTTGGGAGCTTCTGCTGCTGCTTCTGAGAGCTGCAGCCCCCAGCAGCAGAGGGAGCTGCTGGAGGGAGCCCAGAGAGGCCAGTGGGTGCTGGAGCCCCTCTGCTCTGCAGCCAGGCCGGGAGAGCTGGGAATGTTCCCCTGGAGAGGGGAAGGGTCCAGGGAGAGCTCAGAGCCCCTGCAGGGCCTGAAGGGGCTCCAGGAGAGCTGCAGAGGGGCTGGGGACAAGGGACAGAGGGACAGCACACAGGGAATGGCTCCCACTGCCAGAGGGCAGGGCTGGGTGGGATCTTGGGCAGGAATTCCTGCCTGGAATGGAATTGCCAGAGCAGCTGTGGCTGCCCCTGCATCCCTGGCAGTGCCCAGGGCCAGGCTGGACCCTGGGGCTGGAGCAGCCTGGGGCAGTGGGAGGTGTCCCTGCCATGGCAGGGGTGGCACTGCAGGGGCTCGGGGATCCCTTCCCACCCAGCCACTCCAGGGCTCTGTGCCTCTGTTCCACTGAACGTGAGTCCCTCTGCTGGAAGCTCTGCCGGGCAGTTGGAATACGGGCTGGAAGTTGAGGGGGTTGCAGCAGTGGGGCTGCAGTGGTGTTGACAACAGCCATGGTTCCATGGCAGGTTAAGTCAGGCTCAGCCCAGGGAATGGAGTATCCAGCTTACCCTGGGAGCCCTCAGCCCCTGAGCCAGGACACCCCATTCCTGCTGAGCAGGTGCTCAGGCTGCACCATTTAGCATTTTGGAAAATACCAAAGGATGTTTTTTTAGCTTAGCTCTGCAGCCTTAGCTCTGTTTCCTTTTTGTTTTTCAGTTAGAAGGTTGTTTTTCTTTGTGCTCAGTTGTTATTTACTGCTTCTGCATTCTCCTTGTCCTTTTTCCCTTTCCATGGCTGGAGTGAGATGGTCTTTAAAGTCCCTTCCCACCCAAACCACTCCCTGACTCCCCCATTTACTATATCATTCTTTAATGATCCCCTCTCCGTGGTATATCCTAAATTTTCTTCAGCGACTTCCTAAGTATTTCCCCTACCCCCAACAATGTGTTTCATACTCTGCCTTGGCTTTCCAGGGGCTGGAACCTCTCCCGAAGTTCTCACCTCTGTGATGTAAATCCCTCCTTCTGAGGTTTCAGGGTTCCTTTTTCAGTCGGTGAGGAGCTGGTGCCCATTCCCTGTCCCTGCAGGGCTCTGAAGCAGCTGAGCTGTGCTGGGGAGGCGCTCGTTCCCCTCCTGCCCGGGGAGTCCGGGTCACCGAGTGGGGTCACTCATCCTCCGGGGAAATACCTGCACCGTGGGTGGGACAGGGCTGGGCAGGGGACCCTGCAGGGCTGGGACATGGACAGGGCTGGGACAGGGCTGGGACAGGGACAGGGCTGGGCAGGGGACCCTGCAGGGCTGGGACAGGGACAGGGCTGGGACAGGGACAGGGACAGGGCTGGGACAGGGACAGGGACAGGGCTGGGACAGGGACAGGGATGGGACAGGGGCAGGGACAGGGCTGGGACAGGGACAGGGACAGGGCTGGGACAGGGACAGGGACAGGGACAGGGCTGGGACGGGGACAGGGACAGGGCTGGGACAGGGACAGGGACAGGGCTGGGACAGGGACAGGGACAGGGCTGGGACAGGGAGAGGGCTGGGACAGGGACAGGGACAGGGATGGGACAGGGACAGGGACAGGGCTGGGACAGGGACAGGGCTGGGACAGGGCCAGGGCCAGGGCCAGGGCCAGGGACAGGGCCAGGGACGGGGACAGGGACAGGGATGGGACAGGGGCAGGGACGGGGACAGGGACAGGGACAGGGCTGGGACAGGGACAGGGATGGGGACAGGGACAGGGGCAGGGACAGGGACAGGGATGGGACTGGGACAGGGATGGGACAGGGACAGGGACAGGGATGGGACAGACCTCCTCACCCGGGCCAGGCAGCCTGGGAGCCGTTGGACACAGGGGATTGGAGTGGTGCTCCCCAAGGGCTTTTCCAGCCTGGACCATTCGGTGCTTGTGGCGCTGATGTTTCACCACGTGCAGACCTGGGCTCTGCCCGGGAACCTTCTCCTCTGCCACAGCGGGTGGGTGCGTCTGCTGCTGGGAGCAGGAGGGGTTCAGAACCACGGAGATCTCTCTGAGGCCAGAGCACTGAGCCACGCTGAAGCTGATTTCAGTTCAGTGAGGGGCATGGGGCACGGCTCTGCTGCTCCTGCCATCAGCAGGACATGGAGCTGCTGGAGCAGGTCCAGAGGAGCCCAGAACGTTCACACAGAGACAGCCTGGGAGTTGGGAATGTTGAGCCTGGGGAAGGGGAGGTCCTGTGGAGACCTCACAGCGCCTTCCAGGACCTGAGGGCATCTGAGAGAGCCAGAGAGGGACCCTGAATCAGCACAGGAGTGCCAGGACACAGGGAATGGCTTCCCACTGCCAGAGGGCAGGGACAGATTGGTTTACATTGGATTTTAGGAGAAGATTCCTGCCTGGGAGGGTGGGCATGCCCTGGCACAGGTGCCCAGAGCAGCTGTGGCTGCCCCTGCATCCCTGGCAGTGCCCAGGCCAGGCTGGACCCTGGGGCTGGAGCAGCCTGGGGCAGTGGGAGGTGTCCCTGCCATGGCAGGGGTGGCACTGCAGGGGCTCGGGGGTCCTTAAGGCAGAGGACAGAGTTTCCCCACCTCCCTCAGTGCCTGGCATGGGGAGGACCAAAGCTCAGAAGAAGTTTATCAGTGTTTTACGGTTTTTTTCCTTCTGCTTTAGAGAAAGTTTGTTTAATTATGGCTGGTCCCCAACTGCTGTGTGTGACTGAGGGCTGTGAAAACTCAAGGATGAGGCAGCAGAGGAGTTTCCAGAAGCTGTAGGGGGCTTTGGGGTGCCAGAGGTTGGTGGGGGGTTTGGGATGTGGTGCCAGCAGTGACTGCTCGCCCGGTTCATGGCTGTTGCACCGTAACTTCCTCTTGCAAAAGAGGCAGTTTCAGGCCTTCTGTTTTTCCTTCCCCTCTGTCACCTTTGTTCTGACACATGAAATAACTGGTACAGGGCAGTGATGTTAATGGGGGGGCTCTTCCAGGTGTGTCCATGGCCTGCCTGCTCCCGCTTTTCCCTCTGTTTCCAACAGCAGCTCTGCTGAGGAATGTTGTGTCTTGCAGGAAAAAAATGGCCACTTCAGCTTCATTTTTCACAGATGAATTTTGGGCATCAGCAGAAATTTCTTTATGGAAAGGGAGCTCAGGCCTTGGAACTGGCCAGGGAGGTTTGGAGTGCCCATCCCTGGAGGTGCCCAAGCACTCCTGGAGGTGGCACTCAGGGCTGGGGACAGGGTGGGCACTGGGCACAGCTGGGACTGGACGGGCTGGGAGGGCTTTTCCAGCCCCTGTGATCCCGGGGTTCTTAGAGCTCCTCTGTGCTGTTCTCTCAGACACCTGGAGGCAAGTGCTGGAATGAAGCAGTGCAGTTCCCAAGAACAGAACTGTTGAGTTAGTTTCAGTTTCAAAAGAGAAAAGCAAGGTGAAGAATTGAGTGAATCCTTGGGCTTTGGATCTGTGCTGGAGCTTTCCAGGGAGCAGTGGAGTGAGACGGGATCAGCCGGTGGGCACGGGAGACTTTGGCCGTGTGGGGAAAGTCCTGTTGTGTAATGGCAGTGTGTGTGGAGTGTGGACTGTGCCCTGGTCAGGAGGGTGTTATTTTGGGAAAGGCAGGTGGGATCCCCGCAGCCAACCAGCAGGGCCGGTGCTGGGGCAAGAGGAGGCTCTGCAGGGCCTGGCTGACAGCAGCGGGCCCTGCTGGGCTTGGGGTTCAGTGCCTGAGGGGCAGTTCCTGCTGGGGACATGGCTGCAGTTCCTGGGATTGGCCCGTTCAGACTGCTGGGGGAATTGTGGAACCCCGGGATGGTTTGGGACTGAAAGCCCCGCTCGCTCCACCCCTGCCAAAGCAGGGACACCTTCACTGTCCCAGGGACTGCAGACCCCCCCAGCCATTCCATGTGTCCATGATAGGAGAGCTACTGACAATCCTGTGTGCAAGGTGGAGGGTCAGGTATTCTCCCAGTGCTGGTCCAAGCCCTAGGATTCTTTACTAAGCTTGGAGAAATAAATGCCATCCTTTTCAGGCTTCTGAAACGGTCTCCCTTCAGATTCCGTGGGTTTTGTGAGCTTATCATTGCGGGAATTCAGTCACAGCGTGAGTGTCTCCTTGGATTAGTGCTCCAAGGCTGAGTTGGATGGACGTTTCAGCTGGAACACTGTCCCCTTCCTGCTGCTCCGTCCTTCCCCACCTCCCTGCTCTCCCTCCCTGCTCAGACATTCCTGAAGCAATGCTGGAAGCCGCTTTGGGGGAATGATCCAGCTGATGATTTTTTTCCCTGCTAATGCTGCATGGCAAAAGAAACCCATTTTTTCCCAGCAGTGCAGGTTTGATTCCCAGTGAGCCGTGCCCTCAGATCAGGAGTGTGTCCTGCCGGTTTGGGATTGCCAGAGCAGGTTGAGCTTTGATGTTTCCGTGTCCAGTGAAACCCATGGCGCTGCAAGAGTGGGTCTGAGAGTTCCCAGGGATTGTTTTCCTTTCAGGATGTTTTATGATGGATGAAGCCTGGCTCGTAAATAGAGGTTAAGTGGTGCCATTCAGGGAGAACAGGCTGGTGGGGCCTTGTCCTGGAAAAGATGTTTTACCCAATTCCGAGGGAGGAATTTCCCCATGGGAAAGGGGCTCAGGCACTGGCAGAGGCTGCCCAGGGAGCTTTGGAGTGCCCATCCCTGGAGGTGGCACTCAGGGCCTGGGCTGGGGACGAGGTGGGCACTGGGCACAGCTGGGACTGGATGCTCTTTTCCAGCCTCAGCCATTCTGAGCTCCTCCTGAAGTGTCTTTATTTCTTTTAACTGTAAAACTGTTCTGTGATTCTGTGATTCTGTGACTGTGTGTGTAATGCCCTGAAAGCTTGAGGAAGTGAACATGCAGTTATTTGGTGTCCTGTCTGAGGGCTGGGCTTTGCTGGGGCCCCTGTTCTGGCTCCGTGGCGTGGAGGAGCGTTGGAATATTCTGCTGGGAGCTGCAGCGTGTGACGGGCTGGGCTGCTGTGGGGCAGGGACAGCCACAAACTCACCTGGGAGCTTTGAACTGGGATGAAGGGCCAGGAGAGGAGCACAGCAGTTCTGCTGGCTCACTTGAGGCCGTGCTGATCAAATAGGTGTCTGTGGAACGGGCAGCCTTGATCTCCCCGTGGGGTGCAGCAGGAAATCTCAGTTTGCAAATGCTGGCCTCAGTCTGGGGACAAAGAGGTGTCGCTTGTAACCTTGCCTCAGTCTGTGTGGGCAGCAAAGATGGAAATGTCCAAGGTCCAAGGAAGGACTTGGACTGAGTGGGGTTTCTGGGAAATGCTTCACGTACACCCCAGTAAAAACCAACACTGAGATCTGCTCAGAGATCCCAGTCTGGTCATTGGCAGGGATTTCTGTGAGATTCAGCTGTGGTGACCCGGCAGAAAATGTCACTTGTTGCTGCGAGCAGAGAGAGTAACAGAGTAACCAGCCCTGAGCGGCATCAAAGAGATGCAGGAGGGCCGAGAGGGAGGGCCTGGAGTCCTGCAAGGGATGGAAATCAGCACTTCAAGCACCCGGGACTTTGTTTTGCTGGTTTAATACTCAAATGCAGTTGCAAATCTCACACTCAAAGGTTAATGTTTAATGGGAAGCCCAGAGTCCCCCCGGGGTTCCTTGGGGCTGGTGCTGCTTCTGTGGGGCCTCAGCACAGAGGAGCAGCTGGAAACTCCAATCCTGCTGAATTATTGCTGAAATACAGATCACAAACTGGAGATTGCTCTGCCCTCAGAGCTGCCGTGAGCCCAGCAGCCCTTAGAGGTGGATTTTTGGGATGTGTTGAGCTCCATGTGCGCTGACTGAGCTGTTAAAAAAGGCCTTTTTTGTGCTGTTCCCAGGGCACTTGGGATCCTTTTCTGCAGCTTTTTCCTGCAGCTTTTGAAGCGCTGCGGTTTTGTCGTGTCTGGGTGTGGAGCAGTTAATTAAACAAGTAACATTTAAATCAAGAAGCTGTGCAAATTCTGTCCTTAGCATGGGGTAGGGCAGCAATTAGGAGGCTGCTTAACGAGATACTGGGTGAGGATAAGGTTGATGATCAAAACAAAATGCTCCCGATATCATCTCTTTCTTTGGGAGCTTCAGAGGCCAGGAAGGATTAGAAGGAGCTCTCCACTGAAGGATTAGAAGGAGCTCTTGATTTCGGGTGCACATTTGTCCAACACAGAGGCCTTCAAGGGTTTATTGCCAGGGGCAGTTTTTTGTTAAAGAAGAAACCCAGCACAGCCCTTGCCATGCAGAGCAGCATTGCACCGTGCCCTGGCACTGCGCTGGGAGGGCACTGGGAGCCCTGCAGGGACTGGGGACAGGCTGGACCGTGGGTGAGGGACAGCCAGGCCGGGTGCCAGGGCTGCCTTTGGAGCACCCCAGGCTGGGGCAGAGGGGCTGCAGAGCTGGGAGGGGTCCTGGGGGGGCTGAGCCAGTGGCTGGGCACAGCCCAGGGTGGGCACAGCCCAGGGTGGGCACAGCCCCAGGGTGGGCACAGCCCCAGGGCGGGCACAGCCCAGGGTGGGCACAGCCCAGGGTGGGCACAGCCCCAGGTGGGCACAGCCCCAGGTGGGCACAGCCCAGGGCAGGGACTGTCCCCTGTGCTGGCCCTGCTGAGGGACCCCCTGGAACCCTGGGGGCAGCTCCGGGCCCCTCCCAACAGGAGAGCCCTGGAGGGGCTGGAGCGTGTCCAGGGCAGGGAGCTGGGAAGGGGCTGAGGGAGCTGGGAAGGGGCTCAGAGGGAGAAAAGGAGGCTCAGGGGGACCTTGTGGCTCTGCACAGCTCCTGACAGGAGGGGACAGCCGGGGGGGTCAGGCTGTGCTCCAGGAACAGGGACAGGAGGAGAGGGAGCGGCCTCAGGCTGGGCCAGGGGAGGGGCAGGGGGGACAGCAGCAGGAATTTCCCCATGGAAAGGGAGCTCAGGGATGGGAACTGCCCAGGGAGGTTTGGAGTGCCCATCCCTGGAGGTGTCCAAGCACTCCTGGAGGTGGCACTCAGGGCTGGGGACAGGGTGGGCACTGGGACTGGACGGGCTGGGAGGGCTTTTCCAGCCTAAATGGTGCCAGGATTTTGTAATGCAAATGCAGAGATCTCTTTAATTTGTCAGATGTTAAGGAATAATGAAGAAATTCATCTTCATAGCCCACAAGGGGAAAACAAAAGGAAATTCTTGGCAAACTGCTGAAATATTTTGGTTGAGAATAAATTTTATCTGTGAATTTTAAGTGTATCCAAGTGGTTTTCAATAAGCAGCTTGGGCCAGGGGATGTGTCCGGGAGCTGAAGTGGCTCTTGGTGGTGTGTGGCAGTGATGAACCCCCAGTGAGGTGGGATCACTGCCCCGAGGCCTCTGCTGTGTCCTGCTGTGCCTTTAGTCAGGGATTCCAAAAAGAGTCGAGCAAATGCAGGAGGCAGGGAGCAGAGGGAGCGGTGCTGAATGAGAATGGAGTTATGTAAAATCCCAGTGTCAAAGGAGCTGTTTTGTTTCTGTGCTGCCACTTGGGAGGGGGTCCCAGAGCTGCCCCTTGGTGGAGAACCTTGCACAGGTCCTGTGCCTGGGCTGTTCCTGGTGGCTGCCACGGGATGGGCTCCTGGCACGGTGTAATTTGGGAACAGAGGGGCGGGCTTCATGGAATCCTGGAATCCTGGAATCCTGGAATCATGGAATCCCAGGCTGCTGTGGGTGGGAAGGGACCTCAGAGCATCACCCCTGCCATGGCAGGGACACCTTCCCCTGTCCCAGGGTGCTCCAGCCCCCAGCCAGCCTGGCCTTGAGCTCCAGGGCTTACATAGGAAGCATTTCCTTTCCTCCTGTGGAGCTTCTCACCATCCTTTATGCCTCCATCATTCCTCTGAAGAGAAGTCCCAAAGGGCTTGGATTCACTTTTTGCTGTTTAAAGGTGGATATGGGAATTGTTCCATCTTGGAAGCAGAGACCGAGTGTGTTCCACAGGAGCCTGAGGAGCTTGAGAGCGCTGTGAAATAACTGAGTCGCTCATGATTCTCTTCCCCTGGCAGACTGAATATCAGAATCCCAGAAATTCTGAGGCTGGAAAAGCCCTCTGGGGTCACCAGTCCCAGCTGTGCCCAGTGCCCACCCTGTCCCCAGCCCAGAGCCCTGAGTGCCACCTCCAGGGACAGGGACTCCAGAGCTCCCCGGGAGCCCCTGCCAAGGCCTGAGCCCCCTTTCCATGGGAAAATCCCTGCTGAGTTCCTGCAGGATGCTGACTTTGTGTCCCCTTCTCCAGCACTCACAGGAGGACTGGGATGTGCCTGCAGGGCTGACAGAGACATTTCCAGGGTGCTCTGAGTTCTGATTGCTTCTTTCTCAAGGAAACTTGGGTCCTTTTCAGGGAAGTGAAATTGTGCAGTCGGGGAATGCTGATAACCCAAATGATCCAATTTCCTGGGAAGAGCTTGGGGATAAAAGCACTGGTGAGTGTAAATTGTTGTGAGGGGCAGTGGGGTGTTGTGCATGAGCCTGGCACCGCTCCTCGCCTGATTCCTGCGAGTGCTTGACAGGCCTGGGGATGGATCAGGGCTGGCGTCCGGCTGGGCAGGGAGGGAGAGCTGTGCAGCAGGGCTGGGGAGGGGCTGGGAACGGCCCTGTCCCTGCCCCGGGAGGCACCAGGGGGACACTGGGCACCCTCCCTGTCCCTGCTGTGACACACTGCGGGCTCCAGCTTCTTCCCAGGCACCGCTGGGCTGGGTAACCATCATCATCATCGTAATAATAATAATGACAACAACAGCCCCTCTGCTGCAGGTGGGACAGTCCATTGCTGTCACTAACTGCACTGGGAACTCCTGCGCTGCGTTTCCTCATCCCGGGCTGCCCCACCTTGGGGAGGGACCTGCTGTGGTTTGAGTGTCTGACAGGAAAACCACAGCAGCTGCATCATCCTGTGGTGTACCTGGAATCACAGTCCTGGATCTCCTGAGGGGAAGGGCCCCACGGGGATCCTGGATCCAGCACAGGCCCCCAACAATCCCACCCTGCATCCCTGGCAGCGCTGTCCAAAGGCTCCCGGAGCTCTGGGGAGCCTGGGCAGTGCCAGCACCCTCTGGGGGAAGAACCTTTCCTGCTATCCAGCCTGAGCCTCTCTGGCACAGCTCCATGGAGATTTCAAAAGATTTGGAGCAGGCTCTGGCACCACGAGGTGCTGGTTGTGTGCTGGATCAGCTCCTGTGGAAGATTCCCAGAGCTTGGCCAAGAGTTTAAAATAGTAACTGGTCGTGGTGGCTTCTCCAATTACCAGGAGCATTCCAGGGATCTCATGATTTGCATATCGTTTTCCAAATGTCCACATGCAAGGAAAAGAAATTTGCTGTTGCTCTGACCCTGAGCTGATGAAGGAAGAGTTGAAATGAGGTTTGCCAGGAGTGGATTTAGGGATGAGGCAGGGCTGGGAGCAGCCGGCAGCGTTTGGGCAGAGAGGGGTGGGCTGGCTGCTCCTCCACGGGGATAGAGAAGGGACTCCAGAAAACCGCCAGAGGGCAGGGATGGGTGGGATATCGGGAAGGAACTCCTGGCTGTGAGTGTGGGGAGGGGCTGGGCTGGAATTGCCAGAGCAGCTGTGACTGTCCCTGTCCCCTGGCAGTGCCAAGGCCAGGCTGGACACTGGGGCTGGAGCAGCCTGGGGCAGTGGGAGGTGTCCCTGCCATGGGTGTCCCCTGCCATGTCCCTCTGTCCCTTGTCCCCAGCCCCTCTGCAGCTCTCCTGGAGCCCCTCCAGGCCCTGCAGGGGCTCTGAGCTCTCCCTGGACCCTTCCCCTGTCCAGGGGAGCCCCCCCAGCTCTCCCAGCCTGGCTGCAGCCCCGTGGTCTCTGCACTCTGCCCAGCAGTTTATCTGTGCTGTTGTTTATTTACTGTTAGACGCAGTGGCTCGGGGAATATTTCAATTCCCCTGTTCCAGCTGAGGTTCAGAAGAGTTGGTGAAGGATCTGTCTGTGTTTATTTATTTATTTCCTGGGAATGAGGAAGCAGCAGAGCCCAGAGCCCATCCCGGTGAGCTCCGGGCTGTGAGTCAGGAATGGGCTGCAGGAGTTTGTGGGTTGAATTAACCAGGACTATCTGGACTGACCATCTCGGCCAGTTGATGTTTGTGGTCACCCGGATGGTTTTACAGCTCTCCCACCCCATAATCCCTGAATTCCTGGCAGAGGCAAGGAGGGATAGGGAAGAGCCAAAGGTGTCACAAAACCCCAACTTCAGGAAGTCGGTGCAGGTGTTGGTGGTGTAAACCCCCAGAATGGGAAAACCTCTGGAGCCTTTCCCCAGTCTTGGCATGGCTCACTTCTCCTGCAGAGAAGAAGCTGGGAAGTCCAAGTGGTTTAGGCTGGGATTATTTTTTTTGCTTTGACTGTATTTAGCCATGGCAGGAGCTGCTCAGGGAGGTTTGGAGTGCCCATCCCTGGAGGTGTCCAGAGAATTCCTGGAGGTGGCACTGAGTGCTCTGGGCTGGGGACAGGGTGGGCACTGGGCACAGCTGGGACTGGATGGGCTGGGAGGGCTTTTCCAGCCTCAGGGATTCTGAGATTTTGTAGGGATTGCTCTTAAAGCAGGTGGGAAGAGGCTGAATAAATCCCAAAATTGATGTGAGTGGACATTGATTAGGGGATGTTTTGTGGTTGTTCCATTTTCCTGTCAGCAGTGCAGGTACCCTGGGAAATGCTCCTTAATTCCAACAGCTCCAACTCTTCCTTTATCAGTGAAGTCTTGAGGGAAGTTCTAACTTATATAAAAGGTTGAATTTAGCTCATCTGGGTTGATATTTCTGATCAACCATGATAAAGTAACTGAGGCAGTGGGAAGACTTTAAATTTGGTTAAAAATAGCTGAGTTTTGTACATGCCTGTCCTTTTCCAAAAGCTCCCATCCCACTGCTGCCTCCTGGGATGTGCCATGGGATGTATGGGAAAGGCAGGAATCCTGATGCTCTTGTGAGGCTCCTGTTTAAGGGTTAAATGGACCCTTTGATTGTCTTTGTTGAGGGATTCCCGATTCTCTCATCCTCTTGCAGTGCCTGTTGCAGCTGAGGAGGCCTTTCCTGGCAGCTGTCTCAGGGCAGTGGCGGGTATGGATTCTCCTGGGAAGGGCCGTGCCAGCCCCTGTGGATCCTGCCCCCGCTTCCCCGAGCAGCGGGCACAGAGCGGAGCAGCCCCGCAGGGAGGATCAGGTGCCATCTCTGAACGGGCTCTCCCTTCCCCACGGCTGCTGGGCACCGGGCATGGCCCCGGGGCTGCCAGGGAAGCCAGGGGTGCAGGGGATCCCTGGGGTGCCCTCCAGCTCAGGGTGTTCCTGACTCCGGGAGGGCACGGACGGTTCTCTGCTTCCATCCGTGTGCTGGGTATTTCACTGCCGGCCCCCTTGGGCAGGGGGCACAGGGAGGGACCCCAGCTCTGCTGGAGCCTCTCCCTGCGGGCTGGGCTCAGGCTGGACCCCGGCTCTGGGATGGGCTCAGAGATCCAGACTCTGGGATGGGCTCAGGGATCCAGGCTGGGCTCAGGCATCCTCCCAGGCTCTGGGATGGGCTCAGGGATCTGCCCAGGCTCTGGGATGGGCTCAGGGATCCAGGCTGGGCTCAGGGATCCTCCCAGGCTCTGGGATGGGCTCAGGGATCTGCCCAGGCTCTGGGCTGGGCTCAGGGATCCTCCCAGGCTCTGGGATGGGCTCAGGGATCCAGGCTGGGCTCAGGGATCCTCCCAGGCTCTGGGCTGGGCTCTGCCCCGTGTCCAGCAGGGATGTGTTACACACACAGCACCTGGCACACAGGGCTGTCCCCAGGAACAGCAGATCTGCTCCTCCTGGCCTCTGCTGATCCTCCAGCAGGCTGCTCCAGCTGGAAGCTCCCTGAGGAGAGCTCGGGAGAGGAGCTGGGGTACATTGAGCAGTTGTTCATGACTTGTAATGTGTAAAAGCTTCTCCAAAGGCACTGCAGAGGTTTATAGTGGGTTCCAGTCTGCTCAGTAACGAGCTCTCCTTACTGTCTGAGTGGATTCCATGGAAAGGCTGTGGAGTATCTTGGGGCCATCTGCCCTAAGGTGTGGAAGGTGTAGCCAAGGTGGGGAAGCCGGGCTCTGTTCAGGGGGTATTGGCACACAAATGTGTGGAGAAGCTGCAAGACACTTTGATTTCATTGTGCTTGGAGCTGAACCATCCCTGGCAGTGTCCCAGGCCGCTGGGCGCTGGGGCTTGGGGCACCCTGGGACAGTGGGAGGTGTCCCTGCCACGGCAGGGGTGACACTGGGTGGGCTTTAAGGTCCTTCCCACTCAAACCATTCCAGGATTCCCTGATTTATACAAAATGGACTTCCACTCTTGATTGCTGTTTTTAATTTGTTCATATTTTTGGGACAGTGTCTTTCCAATGTCAGCCACAGCTCTTTGTGTGTATTTGGGATATTTGGGAGCAGCTGCTGCCTCAGCAGGAGCTGCAGATCAGCGGCCTCTTGAACTCCTTTGTGTTTTGCTCCCACTAAATTTGGGGTGAGTTCTTTGGGCGTTTGGCCAGCGCTCCTTTCCCGCAGGGCAGGCGGCTCCTGACACCCGCAGGGTTTGGCTGCTGTGGCAGTGAGGCTGCAGGTGAGGGAATTGTGATCATCAGGAGCTGTGCCAGCAGCTGCTGGTGTCACCAGCTGTGTCCCTTGGCCAGCAGATGTGTCTTGGTGACAAAGCACTGACACCGGGTGGTGACAGGAGTGCTGCCTGTGGTGACGCAGCAGTAACATGGCAGTGACATGGCAGTGACAGTGACTGCTGGCTGTGGTGACACAGCAGTGACATGGGGTGGTGTCAGGAGTGCTGGCTGTGGTGACATGGCAGTGACAGGGAGTGGTGGCTGTGGTGACATGGCAGTGACAGGGAGTGGTGGCTGTGGTGACAGCAGTGACACAGGGTGGTGGCAGGAGCGCTGGCTGTGGTGACAGGGCAGTGACACTGTGGCAGGACGGTGGCAGGAGCGCTGGCTGTGGTGACAGGGCAGTGACACTGTGGCAGGGCAGTGGCAGGAGTGCTGGCTGTGGTGACAGGGCAGTGACACAGGGTGGTGGCAGGAGCGCTGGCTGTGGTGACACAGCAGTGACACAGGGTGGTGGCAGGAGCGCTGGCTGTGGTGACAGGGCAGTGACACAGGGTGGTGGCAGGAGCGCTGGCTGTGGTGACACGGCAGTGACACAGGGTGGTGGCAGGAGCGCTGGCTGTGGTGACAGGGTGGTGGCAGGAGCGCTGGCTGTGGTGACAGGGCAGTGGCAGGAGCAGTGGCTGTGGTGACAGGGCAGTGACACAGGGTGGTGGCAGGAGCGCTGGCTGTGGTGACAGGGTGGTGGCAGGAGCGCTGGCTGTGGTGACAGGGCAGTGACACAGGGTGGTGGCAGGAGCGCTGGCTGTGGTGACAGGGTGGTGGCAGGAGCGCTGGCTGTGCCCGGTGTCCCCGCAGGCTCTGCAGCGGTTCCCCTGTGGTTGTCCTGGCGCTCGGCGCGTGCCGGGCTCAGCCAGGCTGTGTCCCCTGGTGTCCTGTCCCCTGGTGTCCTGTCCCCTGGTGTCCTGTCCCCTGGTGTCCTGTCCCCTGGTGTCCTGCTCTGCAGCCTGTGAGAACTGACGGAGGGGGACAGGGTGGAGACTGGGAACAAATTCCTGCCTGGCAGGGTGGGCAGGCCCTGGCACAGGTGCCAGAGCAGCTGTGGCTGCCCCTGCATCCCTGGCAGTGCCCAGGGCCAGGCTGGACCCTGGGGCTGGAGCAGCCTGGGGCAGTGGGAGGTGTCCCTGCCATGGCAGGGGTGGCACTGCAGGGGCCCTGGGGTCCCTTCCCACCCAACCATTCCAGGATTCCATGGCTGTGGAATGCAAAGCCAACTGAGACCAAGTTCTCCCTTCCAGCCCTCTCCACTGCTGCCTGTCCCTGGAGCAGCTTCTTCTGTGCACTGGGAGAATTCCATGTGTGCTTCCATGGCTCTTCCAGCCTTGTCCTCTCCAAAGCTCCCGTGTCCATTTAAGGCAGAGTTTTACAGAACTCCTGGCGTTTGTGGCCCAGCAGAGAATTGCTGGGGAGGTTCTTCTTGGAGGTGTCCCTGCTCATGGCAGGAGGGGCTGTGCTGCCAGGAACAGGGACAGGAGGAGAGGGAACGGCCTCAGGCTGGGCCAGGGGAGGCTCAGGGGGGACAGCAGCAGGAATTTCCCCATGGAAAGGGAGCTCAGGCCTTGGAAATGCCCAGGGAGGTTTGGAGTGCCCATCCTGGAGGTGTCCAAGAACTCCTGGAGGTGGCACTGAGTGCTCTGGGCTGGGCACAGGGTGGGCACTGGGCACAGCTGGGACTGGATGGGCTGGGAGGGCTTTTCCAGCCTCCCTGAATCTGGAACTCTGTCAGGGACTTTTGGGCTCAAATTCTGGGGGAAAAGGCGTCAAAGTTTAGAAATAAAATCCCGAACAGTTTTTGTTCTGATCAGTGCCCTTGGTTTGGGTGAATGTTGTACCTCCAGTTAAGTAATCACTGATTGGAAGATGACGAAATACATTTATTTTCACATTAAATTTAATTTCCATTTGATGCAGGGACCTCATGCTGATTGGTCTCTGTTTGGGTGTATCCCACAGCACACCAGGAATTCCTGGATTTCAGGAATTGGTTAAAGCCCAGCCCTGGGGCTGTGGGGTAGCTCCTGGGCTGAGCCAGGCTTGGTTCCTCCTCTGTGGTCCCTTCCAGTATCCCCAGTTGCTCTGACCTCATCCAGCCTGGCCTTGGGCGCCTCCCGGGCTGGGCAGTTCCCGTTTGCCCAGTGCTGCAGGACAGGGGAACTGGGAGGATCCCGTGGCCTGGTGGTGATGGCTGGGTAGGGGCTGTCAGTCCCTACGATCCTCCTTGGTGCTGAAAGGTTCTGTGGAAGTTCATTTAGGGAACAAAATAAAAACCTTTTGCCCTCAGGTACCTTTGGTTATTTGTAACTTTTCAAAATCTTTCCAGGATTGGAGGCCTGCAAAGGAATTCACACTGGATGAAAACCATTTCCTGAAGCTGGATCTATTCCAGGAACTGTAACCCAAATGTTTCTCTGTCCGTGGAGGAGATTTCACGTTTGAAGAAACTTCTACTGAAGGTAGGAAAATCTCCCTGTCCTTTGTCTTGGAATGGTTTGGGATAGAAGGGACCCAGAGCCCCTGCAGTGCCACCCCTGCCATGGCAGGGACACCTCCCACTGCCCCAGGCTGCTCCAGCCCCAGGGTCCAGCCCGGCCTGGGCACTGCCAGGGATGCAGGGGCAGCCACAGCTGCTCTGGCAATTCCATTCCAGGCAGGAATTCCTGCCCAAGATCCCACCCAGCCCTGCCCTCTGGCAGTGGGAGCCATTCCCTGTGTGCTGTCCCTCTGTCCCTTGTCCCCAGCCCCTCTGCAGCTCTCCTGGAGCCCCTTCAGGCCCTGCAGGGGCTCTGAGCTCTCCCTGGAGCCTTCCCCTCTCCAGGTGAGCCCCCCCAGCTCTCCCAGCCTGGATCCCTGGGAGCTGAGGGGCTCCAGCCCTGCAGCAGCTCCGGGGCCCCTCTGGGCTCTGCAGCAGCTCCAGGCCCTGCTGCCGTGTGCCAGGGCTGGGGCAGCTCTGCAGGTGGGGCCTCACCTGGGCACGGGGCAGGGGCCCTCCTGCCCTGTGGGATCAGCCCAGGGCTGGAGGATTTCTGGCCAGGGCCTGTGAGGTTCCTCATGAAGGGATCAATTAATTCCCAGTAATGAGGATGAGCTCTGTGGTGCTGGGGCTCAGTTCTGGTGGCTTCTTCTGGGGTTGATGCTGATATTTAATGCCTGGAGTCACCTGAGAGGGGACTGTGGTGTCCCAGGGGTGTTCCTGGGGATGGAGTCCCTGCTGAGGAGCGCAGTCCCTGTGTCCCTGTGTCCCTGTGCCATCCTTGAGCCTGGCCTGGCTTTATCCCCATGGGAAGGGGCTCAGGCCTTGGAAGTGCCCAGGGAGGTTTGGAGTGCCCATCCCTGGAGGCGTCCAAGCACTCCTGGAGGTGGCACTCAGGGCTGGGGACAGGGTGGGTGTAGGCACAGCTGGGGCTGGACGGGCTGGGAGGGCTTTCCCAGCCCCAGGGATCCCGGGATTCCTGGTGTGGTGCCAGGTTCAGCTGGGCAGTGCCTCAGAGCCTGGGCTCAGGGCCGTGGTGCTGGGAGGGGCGTGCAGCTGCTCCTTGCCCGTTCTCCCGGCGCTGCTGTGGCTGCTGCAGCTCTCTGTGGCTGCTCCATCACTGTGCACTCTGTGTGGGGCAGGGAAGGGCAGCAGGCCGGGCTGTGTCACCAGAGCTCCCCGGGGAGTGACCCATCCAGCAGGGCAGCTCAGGGCACGCAGGAGGAGCTGCCCTCTGTGCAGCAGCGATTCCACTGCGCAGTCACGGCCCTGCGTTCCTGGAGCTGTGGGAGCAGCGGCTCCTTCCCGGTGCCAGCAGTGCAGTGGCTGACTCGGGCATTTTCCTGTTGAGAATAGAGCTGGGAAAAGCTTCCCTAATGCTCCAAAGGGAGAGATTTTATGTAAAACGGTTCTCCCGTGGAAATGGGTGATGAGTTAAAGATGCACAGATTGGAATGGTTAGGTGGGATATTGGGAAGCAGTTCCTGCTGGGAGCGTGGTGTGGCCTGGGATGGAATTCCCAGAGGAGCTGTGGCTGCCCCTGGATCCCTGGAAATGTCCCAGGCCAGGCTGGGTGGGGCTTGGAGCAGCCTGGTCCTTGTGACAGCTTTGGTAGGCTGAGCCTAATTATTTTTGTGTCCCAAGCAGATGTCAGTTCCCTGCTGTTCCTCCTCTTTCTGGGATTACTCCCAAATGCCCTGGCCCTGGTTTGGGATGTGCCTGTGCCTTTTCCTATTTGCAATTAGTGCTCATTCATTTGTTACCTTTCACCAAAAGGAGAGCTCTGCTCTCCAGTGTTTGGGAATTCCCTGCTCACTCTTCCCTGGCAGTTCAGCTGAGCCATTGAGCAGCCTGGCCCTGTCCAGCTGTGTTTTCCAGGGGGATTTTCCAGTAGTGGAACAGTTTGCTGGAAAAGCTGGTTTGGGGCTTCACATTCAGCACGTTCAGTAAAGTGAGATTTTATTCCTTGGAGCTGGGATAACTGGGATTAAAGATGGAAACCTCTTGGATGTGGTCCTGGTGTGCTCAGACTTCTTCCCACACTGGAAATGGAGGGAATTCCCTATGTTTTAGGGTATTTTTTGTTGCTTTGTGTAGCAAAGTGTAAAATTAATTATTCTTATGGAGGAAAATGGGGAGATTTTGTATTAAAACTTGGCAAAAAAAAAAAGAATAAGCTTGAAATTCCCATCAGGAATCTGTGTCTGTCCAAGCTAAAATCCACCCTGGGTGGAACTGGGACCTGTTCAGCTGGGCCAGAGCTGCTGGAGTTGGGGTTTGGATTTTGTACTGGATGTCACCGGGGTGGCAGGAGGATCCCAAAACTCTTTTTGGGAATGTTCTTCCCTCAGCACTTCCATGGCTCCCACCTAGTGAAAACATTCAGTGTTTTGTTTCAGCAGGAATGGTCTTAACTGGGCCTGAAAAATCAGTAAATCTTGGGAATTCTGTCCAATTTCCAGGAGGAATTGCCTGGGGGGTTCCTGCCCCTCCCAGTTCGCTTTTCCTGGCGTTGGAGTGCAGAGAGCATTTCGGAAAGGCTGGAAATGCTGGGGATGCTTTGTCTGTGCCTGTGTTTGCTGAGGCTCAGGGAGCCCCTGGGGACACAGAACTGACTGGGAACAACCCTGGGAGAAACCACAGCAGGGCCTGGATACTCCTGGAGCCCTGGGATGGGGGGCTGGGAAAGGCTCTGGGGCCAGGGGGTCACCTGGGACTGTCCCTGTCACCAGCCCGGGGTCCCTTTGGGGTCACCTGGGACTGTCCCTGTCACCAGCCCGGGGTCCCTTTGGGGTCACCTGGGACTGTCCCTGTCACCAGCCCGGGGTCCCTTTGGGGTCACCTGGGGCTGTCCCTGTCACCAGCACCACGACCTGGGTCCCTTTGGGGTCACCTGGGACTGTCCCTGTCACCAGCACCCTGCCCCTGTGTCCCTTTGGGGTCACCTGGGACTGTCCCTGTCACCAGCACCCTGCCCCTGTGTCCCTTTGGGGTCACCTGGGACTGTCCCTGTCACCAGCACCCTGCCCCTGTGTCCCTTTGGGGTCACCTGGGACTGTCCCTGTCACCAGCACCCTGCCCCTGTGTCCCTTTGGGGTCACCTGGGACTGTCCCTGTCACCAGCACCACGCCCTGGGTCCCTTTGGGGTCATCTGGGACTGTCCCTGTCACCAGCACCATGCCCTGGGTCCCTTTGGGGTCACCTGAGGTGACCCTGTCACCAGCACCCTGCCCCGGGTCCCTTTGGGGTCACCTGGGACTGTCCCTGTCACCAGCATCACGCCCCTGTGTCCCTTGGGAGTGACCTGGGACTGTCCCTGTCACCAGCACCACGCCCTGTGTCCCTTTGGGGTCACCTGGGACTGTCCCTGTCACCAGCCCGGGGTCCCTTTGGGGTCACCTGGGACTGTCCCTGTCACCAGCCCCAGGTCCCTGTGTCCCTTTGGGGTCACCTGGGACTGTCCCTGTCACCAGCCCGGGGTCCCTTGGGGGTCACCTGGGACTGTCCCTGTCACCAGCCCCAGGTCCCTGTGTCCCTTTGGGGTCACCTGGGACTGTCCCTGTCACCAGCCCCGGGTCTCTTCCCTGCTGCTCCCAGTGCAGTTCCCAGAGCGAGCTCTGGGCTGTGCTGAACCAGCCGTTCCCTGGGGCTGCCGGCAGGAGGAGGCTGGGAGATCATCCATGAAAGATAAATAATTAAAGGACAAATTCCCCACTGGAATTCCCAGCCAGGAACTCCTCGGGCTCAGGACATTTTGTGTAAAACATTGATTTTGTCCATTTTTTAACCCAATGATTACTCAAAAATACTGACATTGGGTTAGGGGAGTTTGTTTGCCTTTGTGAAGTTTATATAAAAATAAAAGGCTGCTCTGGTTATAAATAAATAGAACTGAGCAGGTTTTTTCTGGTGGGAATGGATCAGGCAAATGAGCAGCTCTGGGGCAGGTTCTGTCCAGAACGTGGCTCTGGGGAGAGTGGAAAAGGAAATTAAATAAAATTAAATTAAATAAAATACCATGTAAAATACCATACGAAGTATCATACGAAATACCATACAAAACAACAGATAAAATAAAAAATGCCCACTCCTCCCAGCTCCTGAGCAGACGGAGAAGGAGCACAAGAACTGAACAGAGCAGAGGTGGCAGAAGGGGTCCTTTGTTTGGGGTCTTTAGCAGCAAGTGCATTACTTGTTGGAACTTCTCATCAGCTCCTGGAATTTTGTTGGCAGGGAATTGAATATTCCCAGCCCTGAGTTACCCTTGGAACAGGGAGATGAAATATCTCCTGCATTGTCCCAAGCAATTCAAACACCCCAGCACTGCTTTTTATCATTAATAGGAATCAGTTTGTGGGTTGGGAACTGGGGCTGCTGTGCTGGGACAGGGGGCGTTAATCCAGACAGGCCCACACACACATCCATGGAAATCCCTTCCCTGGTGGCCCCAGGCTGAGGGAGGGCAGGGCTGGGTGGGATCTTTGGCAGGAATTGCTGCCTGGAATGGAATTGCCAGAGCAGCTGTGGCTGCCCCTGCATCCCTGGCAGTGCCCAGGGCCAGGCTGGACCCTGGGGCTGGAGCAGCCTGGGGCAGTGGGAGGTGTCCCTGCCATGGCAGGGGTGGCACTGCAGGGGCTCTGGGGTCCCTTCTGTCCCAAACCATTCCAGGGTTCCCTGAGCCTGTGGTGCCCCCCCAGAGGGTCTCTAATTGCTGTTGTTAATGAGCAGTCGCAGAGCGTGGTGCCCGCAGGGCTCCTGCAGAGCCTCGGTGCCGAGCAGGGCTTGGGCTGGCACGGGAATTTCCCTGGTTGGGTTTGGAGATGCTCCCTGGAAAACATCCCAGCTCCAGCCCCCAGCAGGCACTGGCACAGAGCTGCTCTCCTGGAGCCCTCGGGGATTTGCTCTCATTGGATGTTCCAGAAGCAAAATCAGCTGGGGAGGGCTTTGAGAGTCCACCTGGAAAAGGGAAAACATCTCTGCGTTATGGGTGGCAAAAGTGGCCTAAAATAAACAACTGAGATGGGAGAAGTGGCAGATCTCAGTGAAGTCACAGAGCCCTGGAATGCCGGGGTGGGAAGGGACCCCCGAGCCCCTGCAGTGCCACCCCTGCCATGGCAGGGACACCTCCCACTGCCCCAGGCTGCTCCAGCCCCAGGGTCCAGCCTGGCCTGGGCACTGCCAGGGGACAGGGGCAGCCACAGCTGCTCTGGCAGTCCCAGCCCAGCCCCTGCCCACCCTCCCAGGGAAGGTCAGACATGTTTCCTAGACATGTATAAAAAATTCAGGAGAGCTGTGGAACTGCCAGGATTACAATGGTTGTCAGTTTGGAAGGAGAGAATCCCGTGTGGATTCCACACCAGTGGAGGGAATATTTCTGCATTTGGGTTGACTGAGCCCCCAAACCTCCTTCACTGAAGGCCTTTGGTGCCAGATTTTCCCTCGGTGAATTTATAACCAAGCAGAGATGGTTAAAAATACCCAAAGAACAGTTTGTGAGGAACACACCGAGCCCAGCAGTGCTGTCACTGCGGTGTCATGTAGGTTGAACATTCAGATGGCTGCTCCCAACTCCAAAATTCAGTGCTGAAATCCCAGAATCCCAAAATCCCTGGGGCTGGAAAAGCCCTCCCAGCCCATCCAGTCCCAGCTGTTCTTGAACCCCATCTTGTCCTCAGCCCAGAGCCCTCAGTGCCACCTCCAGGAGTGCTTGGACACCTCCAGGGATGGGCACTCCAAACCTCCCTGGGCAGTTCCCATCCCTGAGCTCCCTTTCCATGGGGAAATTCCTGCTGCTGTCCCCCCTGAGCCTCCCCTGGCCCAGCCTGAGGCCGTTCCCTCTCCTCCTGTCCCTGTTCCTGGAGCACAGCCCGACCCCCCTGCTGTCCCCTCCTGGCAGGGACTTGTGCAGAGCCACAAGGTCCCCCTGAGCCTCCTTTTCTCCCTCTGAGCCCCTTCCCAGCTCCCTCAGCCCCTTCCCAGCTCCCTGCCCTGGACACGCTCCAGCCCCTCCAGGATTCTGGGTGGGAAAATCCTGATGTGTAAAATAAACTCAGTTTTTCTTGTGTTCCATGTCCTGGTTTTGGGAATGCTTCACTCAGAGCTTCAGTGTGGAAGTTACACCATGAGGGACCGAGAGATTTAAAATCTAATGACAAAAATGGGTTCTTCAGCCTTTTGCAGGGCCCTGCTCAGGTGACTGGAAGGCAGAGCCCCCTCAGTGCCATTCCTGCAGGGAAAATGGGTTTTTAAGAGGACAGTGTCCAGGCTGTCCTGTAGCTGAGGTTGTGCAGGGTGGCACTGGTGGAGGATCAGGCACAGGAGCATTTTTGGATGCTGCAAAAAGCCAAAGGAATGGATGGAGAGAGTTCTGTGTGCAGAATGGGGATGTGGGTTAGGTTAAAAACAGCTTTGTGATCCTGGCATGGAATCACACGGTGCTGCTGGATCATCTGGGAATGAGGCACAGGGACACAGGGGCTCTGTGCAGAGTGTGGCAGCAGGGCTGGCACTGCCCAGGACGTGTCACCTGCGTCCCCAGGGAGCGACAGCCACTGCCTGGGGATGGTGCTAATGGCTGCAGAGGGACAGGACACAGGGAATGGCTCCCAGTGCCAGAGGGCAGGGCTGGATGGGATCTTGGGCAGGAATTGCTGCCTGGAATGGAATTGCCAGAGCAGCTGTGGCTGCCCCTGCATCCCTGGCAGTGCCCAGGGCCAGGCTGGACCCTGGGGCTGGAGCAGCCTGGGGCAGTGGGAGGTGTCCCTGCCATGGCAGGGGTGGCACTGCAGGGGCTCTGGGGTCCCTTCTGTCCCAAACCATTCCAGGGTTCCCTGAATTCTGTTCCTGGTACTGTGGCCAGAACAGGACTGTGAAGGGTTGTTGAGGAACTGAGGTGAGATGGTGAAGGAATTGCAAGAGGAAATGTTAAGCAAATGGGAGAGCCCCAGAAGGGTCTCCTAGGGGTGGTCTGAACATGCCTTGGTTTGGTGTAGCTCACAGCTTTTCCAAAATTCCAGGTATTAGGAAAGCAAAGTGGAAAAACATCATCAATGGAACTCCACAGAGAAAAATCAGGATAACCAAAGAGCATACAAGGGCTGGGGTAGGATTAGATGGAAATGGGAGAATCAAAGTGCAGTGCCCCAGGAAAGACCCTGGGGGGCTGGAGCGTGTCCAGGAAAGGGAATGGAGCCCCAGGAGGGGCTGAGGGAGCTGGGAAGGGGCTCAGAGGGAGAAAAGGAGGCTCAGGGGGACCTTGTGGCTCTGCACAAGTCCCTGACAGGAGGGGACAGCCGGGGGGATTTGGGATCTTATCCCAGGGAACAGGGACAGGAGAGGAACGGCCCCAGGCTGGGCCAGGGGAGGCTCAGGGGGGATTTAGGGGAAGTTCCTTCCCCAGGAGGGTTGGAGAGCACTGGAAGGGGCTGCTGAGGGCAGGGATGGAAGTGTTCCAAACCTGTGTGTGTGGCACGTGAGGACCCGGGGTGGTCCCGGGCGGGTTGATGGAGGGGCTGGCTGATCCCGGGGCTGGCTGATCCCAGGGCTCTCTCCAGCCCAGCAGTGCTGATCTGTGGTGGGTTTGCAGCAGTAACCGGTGTCTCCCCCCAGGCAGCCCTGTGCCATCACCATGTTCTGGAAGTTCGATCTGAACACGACGTCGCACGTGGACAAGCTGCTGGACAAGGAGGATGTGAGCCTGGAGGAGCTGATGGACGAGGATGACGTCCTGCAGGAATGCAAGGCGCAGAACCGGCGCCTGCTGGACTTCCTGTGCCAGCAGCAGTGCATGGAGCAGCTGGTCACCCTCATCACCCACGAGCCCCCCGTGGACATGGACGAGAAGGTCCGATTCAAGTAGGTATTGGAGCCCTGCTCCCCAGGACACCCCAGGGGCTGCCAACGGAGCCTCCACCCGGGTTCTGTCCCCACTGCCACCTCCTGGGGGCACGCAGGCCTTGGCGCTGGGGTGTCTCACATTTGGGGTTTTGGAGGCAGCTGTCAGGGTTTGTTGCTTTGGTTTTGGTGGTTTTATGTGGAGTAGGTCTCCAAGAAAATTTCCTGTTTCATATAATGTCTGCGAAAAAAGATAGCTCAAGTAATGCCTCAAATAATCATTTCTAAAATAATGTAAAAAAAAATCTCAGATGATGTCTCCAAAAAATCTAATCCTGCTGTTCCCTCAAAATCCAAAGCTCCTTGAGTAGGTTTTTATAGGAAAGGGAAGCATAAGAGGTAGACATCTCTGAACTGGATGGGTTTCCAATCCCACAGAACAGAGTGAGATGGAAAGTGAATAAAATCTGGGATGTGTTCAGTGTGCTGCACGTCCAGATGCTGCTGATTTCAGGGATCACAGCTCCGGGCAGGCCCTGCCTCTGCTCAGACCACACTGAGCTCCTCAGGGGTTTGCTTCTCACCAAAGTTGTGTTTATGCATTTTTAACCCAATGAATGCTCAAAAATACCTACATTGGGTTTGGGGAGATTGTTTGCCCTTGTGAAGTTTATATAAAAATAAAAGGCTGCTCTGACTATAAATAAAACTGGGCAGGTTTTTTCTGGTGGGGATGGATCAGGGCTGGGGTTGGTGGTGATGGAAAGGCACAGAAATGCCACGTCCAGGTGTGGGTTTGGGTAAGAGCTGGCAGCAGTGTGAGGTGGCTGTCCCCAGGTGAGTGAATGCCTGGGAATTGTGGGGTAATAACCTGGAATATCCTGTGGCTGCTGTGCAGGATCCTGCTTTGAAAGGTGGGGCTGGGACCCACCTGCAGAGCTGCCCTGGGGACAGCAGCAGCAGGACCTGGAGCAAGTCCAGAGGAGCTGCTCCTAAGGCTGGAGTTGCTCTGGAGCCGGGCTGGGAGAGCTGGGGGGGCTCACCTGGAGAGGGGAAGGGTCCAGGGAGAGCTCAGAGCCCCTGCAGGGCCTGGAGGGGCTCCAGGAGAGCTGCAGAGGGGCTGGGGACAAGGGACAGAGGGACAGCACACAGGGAATGGCTCCCACTGCCAGAGGGCAGGGCTGGGTGGGATCTTGGGCAGGAATTGCTGCCTGGAATGGAATTGCCAGAGCAGCTGTGGCTGCCCCTGCATCCCTGGCAGTGCCCAGGCCAGGCTGGACCCTGGGGCTGGAGCAGCCTGGGGCAGTGGGAGGTGTCCCTGCCATGGCAGGGGTGGCACTGCAGGGGCTCGGGGTCCCTTCTATCCCAAACCATTCCAGATTCCCTGATTGTAACCAAACAGGTGAAGAGTGAGGGAAGGAGGGGACAAGGACAGAGGTTTCAAGAAGGAAATTCCCACTGGCACACCCAGGGCTGGTGCTCCTGGGGCATTTTCTTGGCTGCACTTGGCACTCCCAGGCAGAGCAGGCCCAGAAGTGTCTCCAAAGCCTGGAGAGGGGAAGGAGGGTTTGAGCTCGTTAGAAACCAGGGGAGTGTTGGGGTAAATAAAGGCTGAGCAGGAAGAATGGACTCCACATAAATCCCGATGGAATCCCACTTTTGGCTCTTGAGGAAAGTTTCTGAAAGTTTGTCAAGTGGAACAGGGAGAAACTCTGTAGCTTTGGAAGGGTCTGGGGCTCGGGATGTGTGGAGAGGGGATCATCCAAGGACTTTATCCCTGACACAGTGGGGTGGAGGCTCAGAAAGGTCAGAGGGGAAACTGCAAAGAGGAAAAGTCCCCAGTAAATCCCCATCCAAGCAGAACTTGTGGAATTAAACACCAGACAAGAGGCTGGAGCAGGAGAGCAGAGTGTGCATCCTGGATGTGCCAGTGAACTGCTGGGCCCAGGGCTGAGGGCAGCTCAGCTCCCAGGGCCTGGGACAGAGGAGTTTGGGTTCCTGCCAGGCCTGGCTGTGGTGCCAGAACGGGAGTGCTGAGGGTTGGATCAGACCTGGGCTGTGGGACTGCAGGAGCTGCTGGGGCAGGGGCAGCTCCCATTTCCCCCCTGCCCATGGGAGGTGGATCCCAGGGAGGCTCCACACGCAGATCTGTAGGAACTGTGGATGCTTTTTGCATGGAATGAGCCAGGAAAAGGGGAAATGAGTCCTGCTGTCCCTGTGGGGATGGAGGGGCTGGAAGGTCCCTCTGGGGTGGTGACAGTGACATCCTCAGCCTCAGCTCCTTGGGCAGCACCAAGCCTGGAACAGCAGCAGAGGGGCCTGAGGGGCTTCAGGGCTACAACTGCCTGAACAGGAGGAGGCTGCTGGGGAAGGGAAAGGTGCAGGGAAAGCTCCCAGCTGGCCTGGACGTGTTTTAGTGGCTTGTTGGGAGTGCAGGGCTTGGATTGCAGAGATTGGGAAAGGTCCTGGTGCAGAAACCTGGTTTGGTCACTGATCAATAATAACCCACTGGGGGAAAAGTGTCCTCACCACAGGGAATCAGTCACAGCCTGGGCTTGGGGAGCCCCTGCAGTGCCCCCCTGCCATGGCAGGGACACCTCCCACTGCCCCAGGCTGCTCCAGCCTGGCCTGGGCACTGCCAGGGGACAGGGACAGCCACAGCTGCTCTGGCACGCTGTGCCAGGGCTGCCCACCCTGCCAGGCAGGAGTTCTGTCATTCCCTGAGCCTTTGCAGGGGACAGCTCTCAGAGCCCCCGTGTCACCGTGTCCCTGCAGGTATCCCAACACGGCCTGCGAGCTGCTCACCTCGGACGTGCCGCAGATCAACGACAAGCTGGGCGGGGACGAGAGCCTGCTCAACATCCTCTACGAGTTCCTGGAGCACGAGCCCCCCCTGAACCCCCTCCTGGCCAGCTTCTTCAGCAAGACCATCGGGAACCTCATTGCACGCAAGACAGAGCAGGTGGGGCTGGGCTCTGTCCCGAGCCAGACAATTCCCCGCCACTGCTGGTGACCTCCTGGTATGGCTGGAGATGGGTTTAAGGCTGGAGGTGAAACACAGTCCCTGGAAAGTTCTCGGGATTCCTCAGTGCAGGGAGATGCTGGTGTGGACAGGCTCTTCCCAGAGTTTAGGGTTGGGATCTGCCACAGCTGGGATATCCCCATGGCACTTTTCATAGCAATTTGAGCATTTTGGGATCATCAGAGTTATCCCAATCCATAAAAAAGGCCTCAGGCTCATCCTTATGGAAGGGCTGAGCAGGGATTCAGGAATTCTCACATCCCACTAAGTACTGGGGTTTTTAATGCTGCCTGACAGGGAGCTGGAGAGGAAAAGAAAGTTCTCCAGCTTCACTTACTTCTGTGGCCTTGGGTTTCTCTGTGGCACAGAGGGGAGAAAGGTTGGCTGAAAAGATCTGATTTGATGTTGCCTTAGAATAAAAATTACTCTCTTGTTCCCTGGAGAGTTCCCAACCCAAGGTCAGTGGTTGAGACACAAAGGAGAAGCTCCAGGAGCTGTGAGGGAGCCATGAGGGAACTATGGGGGAGTTGTGAGGGGGTAGAGAGGGAATAGAGAGGGGATGTGAGGGGCTGTGAAGAGTGTGAGGGGGTTATGAGGGGCTGTGAGGGGCTGTGAGGGCTGTGAGGGGCTGTCAGGGGCTGTCAGGGGCTGTCAGGGGCTGTCAGGGCTGTGAGGGGCTGTGAGGGCTGTGAGGGGCTGTGAGGGGCTGTGAGGGGCTGTGAGGGGCTGTGAGGGGTGTGAGGGGCTGTGAGGGCTGTGAGGGGCTGTGAGGGGCTGTGAGGGGCTGTGAGGGGCTGTGAGGGGCTGTGAGGGCTGTGAGGGGCTGTGAGGGCTGTGAGGGGCTGTGAGGGATGTGAGGGGCTGTGAGGGTTATGAGGGGCTGTGAGGGCTGTGAGGGCTGTGAGGGGCTGTGAGGGTTATGAGGGGCTGTGAGGGGCTGTGAGGGCTGTGAGGGGCTGTGAGGGGCTGTGAGGGGCTGTGAGGGGCTGTGAGGGATGTGAGGGGCTGTGAGGGTTATGAGGGGCTGTGAGGGGCTGTGAGGGGATGTGAGGGGCTGTGAGGGGCTGTGAGGGGCTGTGAGGGGCTGTGAGGGGCTGTGAGGGGCTGTGAGGGCTGTGAGGGCTGTGAGGGGCTGTGAGGGCTGTGAGGGGCTGTGAGGGGCTGTGAGGGGATGTGAGGGGCTGTGAGGGGCCATGAGGGCTGTGAGGGGCTGTGAGGGGATGTGAGGGCTGTGAGGGGATGTGAGGGGCTGTGAGGGGCTGTGAGGGGCTGTGAGGGGCTGTGAGGGGCTGTGAGGGCTGTGAGGGGCTGTGAGGGATGTGAGGGGCTGTGAGGGTTATGAGGGGCTGTGAGGGCTGTGAGGGCTGTGAGGGCTGTGAGGGGATGTGAGGGGCTGTGAGGGGATGTGAGGGGCTGTGAGGGGCTGTGAGGGGCTGTCAGGGCTGTGAGGGGATTATGAGGGGCTGTGATGGAGTTTTGTGTCCCGCTGGCAGCTGACCCAGCTCCTGTTCCCACAGGTGATCTCGTTTCTGAGGAAAAAGGACAAGTTCCTGAGCCTGGTGCTAAAGCACATCGACACCTCTGCCATGATGGACCTGCTGCTGCGCCTCATCAGCTGCGTGGAGCCCACGGCGCTGCGCCAGGACGTGCTCAACGTGAGCCCCCCCTGCCTGGGAGGGGTCTGGGGTCCCCAGGGGAGAGCCTCCCCTCTGCCAGCTCCTGTTTCCAGCGCTGGAGCTGCTCCCCGGGGTCCCTCAGCCCCCTGGGGCTCCGGGGCAGCAGCCTGGGCCAGTCTAGGCAGCAAAGGGGCTCCCACTCATTTCCCTGTGGAGCAACCTCTCTTCAGTCCAGCTGGAGAGCTTGGAGAAAGGGGATCTGTGTTCTCCCCAGTGCTCAGAAATTCAGATATTGATTGGGACAGTAATTAGAGTAATTCCTTACCATGTTTAGGAATCATAGAATCAAGGAGTCCTGGAATGGTTTGGGTGGGAAGGGACCCCCGAGCCCCTGCAGTGCCACCCCTGCCATGGCAGGGACACCTCCCACTGCCCCAGGCTGCTCCAGCCCCAGGGTCCAGCCTGGCCTGGGGCACTGCCAGGGATGCAGGGGCAGCCACAGCTGCTCTGGCAATTCCATTCCAGGCAGCAATTCCTGCCCAACATCCCATCCAGCCCTGCCCTCTGGCAGTGGGAGCCATTCCCTGTGTGCTGCCCCTCTGTCCCTTGTCCCCAGCCCCTCTGCAGCTCTCCTGGAGCCCCTTCAGGCCCTGCAGGGGCTCTGAGCTCTCCCTGGACCCTTCCCCTCTCCAGGGGAACATTCCCAGCTCTCCCAGCCTGGATCCCTGGGAGCTGAGGGGCTCCAGCCTTCCCTGGAAGTGTTCTCCCTTGTAGTGGAAGTTTGCTCTTTTCCCGAGCAGCTGAGGTTGGGCATTGTTGGGATCAGTTTGTGGGGTGTCACACATCAAAGGTTTTCCTGGAGCAGGGATGTGGATGGAAATGGGTGGAGATGAGGGGCTGAGCCTGCAGGTGGGGCTGGGAGGGAACCTTTGGAGAGGACATTCCTGCTTTGCCTGGGCTGGAAGGGAAGGTAGGGAATGGTTTGCATGGAGAGCAGGAGCAAGGTGAAGGTGCAGTGCCAGCTGTGCCAACATCTGGCAGGAGCAGGAATTGCTGAGTGTGAGCAGCAGGAGCAGGAGCTGCTGGGAGAGCGTGGTGGGGTTCTGCTGCTCAGATGGGGCTGTTTGTCCCTGGAGCATTCCCTGTTCTCCAGAGGGCTCTCCGTGTCACACCCACGGCAGGATGCAAATCCAAATCCACCCCTGTCCCTGCCTCAGGGATGGGATTAGGGGAGGGAAGGAGGAGCTTCCCATTCCCACAGAGCTTCCAGAGCTCCTCCTGTTCTGAGTTCCTGCACATCCAATGAGGGTTTTCTCTCCTGCTCTCCCCTGCAGTGGCTGAATGAAGCCAGGATTATCCAGAGGCTGGTGGAGCTGATCCATTCGAGCCAGGACGAGGATGTGAGTGGCACCAGGGCTGGGGATTTGGGCTGCTGGGTCCTGCTGGGTCCTGCACATTTCTGTTTTCCTTGTCCTGGTGACCTGTGTGGATGGCCCTGGGATGTCCCATCCTCTGCTCAGCTCCAAATGAGGGGGTTTGGAGTGGTTTCATCTGCTTTTGACTTATTTTACTCCCCATTTCTTGGTCCTGCTGCCTCAGTTCATCTCAAACCTACAAACAGTGGGAACTTCCTGGGATTAGGGAGGAACCTGCTGTTCCTGGAAGATCCTTTCAGATCAGCCACTTCATGCCATTTTCAAATCTTTTTAGCCCCGAGTAGGAATTCAGCTGTGAAGTCCAGAAAATGCAATTCTCTGAGCCCAATTCTCTCAGCTCATCCCAGGCCAACTTCCCTCTGTGAGAGGAAAACTGGGAACATCCCCATGGGTTTGTGTTGGAGCAGATGCTGAGCTACAGCAGCTCCAGGGAGGCTTTGACTGATGGCAGAACCGGAGGATGAATTCCTCACACAGCCCTGGAAAGCCCTTTAATCCCAGGGATGAGCTGGTGAGGGGTTTTCTCAGGCAGGAGAGCTGAGCAGTGCGAGCAAGGACGGAGTGTTTGTGTTGTGGGTGTGCAGGTTAGCAGGAGTGAGGGCAGAAAAAGGAGCCCTCCTCCCTGAGCTGCCCCTGATGCCTCGTGTGGGCCGCTCTCCTGGCAGTGCAGGGCCTGGGGATGCTGCAGCTCCAGGAGTGTGCAGCCCTGAGTAACTGCAGGGCAGCAGGGGTGGGCTGATCCCAGCCTGGCCCCGCACTGACCCTGCTGCTGTCCCTGTGTGCAGAGGCAATCCAACGCGTCCCAGACCCTGTGCGACATCATCAGGCTGAGCAGGGACCAGAGCACGCAGCTCCAGGACGTCCCAGAGCCGGATCCCCTTCTCACAGCACTGGAATCGTGAGTACTGGGGGCACTGGGGGCACTGGGGGTGCCTACATGGCTCTGCAGGAGCAGACAGAGCAGGGATGTTCCTCTGGAGCTGCAGCAGCACTGAACGGCCTCTCCAGGGGTTTGGGGCTCTGTCCAGGGCAGGAGGGGGGCAGGGAGCCCCAGCCTGATCCAGGCTGAGGCAAAACCCAAGGAATTCCAGCCTGGAGAAGGGAGGGTGGTGTGGGGACCCCACAGCACCTTCAGGGTCTGAGAGGATCCCAGGGGAAGCCAGAGGGGGATTGTTCATCCAGAACTGGAGTGCCAGGACAAGGGGAGTGACAGGGCAGGGCTGGATGGGATCTTGGGCAGGAATTGCTGCCTGGAATGGAATTGCCAGAGCAGCTGTGGCTGCCCCTGCATCCCTGGCAGTGCCCAGGGCCAGGCTGGACCCTGGGGCTGGAGCAGCCTGGGGCAGTGGGAGGTGTCCCTGCCTGCACGGAGGGGCTCTGGGGTCCCTTCTATCCCAAACCATTCCCTGACTCCCTGATTTCCCAGATAACATTCAGTACCAGAAACGTTGATTTTCCCAGTTTTGCTCCATTCCTGCTGTTGTTCATTTGCCCTTTGCAGTGAACATTCAATTATTTATGTCTTGTGTTTTCTGCTTCTTATCATTTCTTCAAACCTAAAAATCTCTGGGAGATTCTCCAGGAGACTGAAACTAAAAAAGGCTCTTTTAGGCCTGCAGGCAGCATTTCATCAGGAAAGGGCTGGAAGGAGCCGTGGAAGGGACTCCCAGTTGCCCTGAGATATTTCTGTCCACCCAGAGCTCTGAGTTTAGGTGGCTTTGGGGATCTTTCTCCTGATCCAGGGCTGTCAGTTCCTCCGTGACTGTGGGATAATTCCTGGGACAGGAGCCAGTGTGTGCAGCTGGGAATGGGGATGGGGCATCCCAGCCCTGGGAAGCCACTGGGACCATCCTGGGCCTGCCATGGAGCTCTGTCCCTGCCAGGACCTGCTGCTCCTCCTTAAATGCTTCATTTCCCTCACTGCTCCTGCAGGAATGAGGTAGATCCAGCCTTGGTGCCATGGCCTGACAGGATCCTGTGCTAGGGGAGCGTTGCCTTTTGTGGAATCCTGGAATGATTTGGGATAGAAGGGACCCCCGAGCCCCTGCAGTGCCACCCCTGCCATGGCAGGGACATCTCCCACTGCCCCAGGCTGCTCCAGCCCCAGGGTCCAGCCTGGCCATGGAAGATGTGGCACTTCCAGACCTTTTTGGTAATTTTAGGTTTTCCTGGTAGTTTTGGAGAGGGCAGTGGGACCCTGCACTGACAGGAACCATCTCCAGAGTTCCTGCTCAAAATAAGGGAGCATTTTAGGCAAAGGGATTCTTTTGCTCCTCTTCTGTTTCTGCTGAAGGTCACGAAGCTCATCGCCCTCCCTGGCCCATTCTCCCAGCATTAGTGACCTTTTGGGTTTTGGTTAAATTCCATCGTCCCTGAGTCAGGAGTGAACGATCAGCGTGAGGAGGTGGGATCAGGGAATGATCCAAAGCCAGGTTCAGGAGCTGCTGCCTGGGTGCAGCAAAGGGATTTGATTCATTACAGAAAGTGGACTGCTTTTCCTGCCTCTGCCTCCCCTGCTCTGCTGACAGAGGGTATTTAGATGTTCCTTATTCAAATAATCCTCCCTCATGAATTATTCAGCTGTGTTTGCATTTTTGTCCCATATTTTATTTATACCCACGGAAAGGAGACTTTTTTGAATGTTAGGAAACAGCCAGGACTGGGCTGTGAACTCCAGGGCCGCTGGGTTTGGCTGGACGTGGGACTGGGGAGGGCAGCGAGGGGCTCCCTGAGGGCTGGATTTTGGGATGGAGCTGGGATGTGGTGGGGAGCAGGAGCTGCAGGAGCTGCAGGAGCTGCAGGAGCTGCAGGAGCTGCAGGGGCTGCAGAGGCTGCAGGAGCTGCAGGAGCTGCAGGGGCTGCAGGAGCTGCAGGAGCTGCAGGGGCTGCAGGAGCTGCAGGGGCTGCAGGAGCTGCAGGAGCTGCAGGAGCTGGGGCTGGGGAGCAGGGCTGGCCGCAGCCTCTGTTCTCCCACCTGCTGTTCCGTTCCCTGGCCTGGCACAGAACCGTTCAGATCTAAAGACTGATTGGTTTGACCACTACTTCCAAAAAAACTCACTTCCCTTCAAACCACGACACCTGGCCTGGCACAGAACCGTTCCTTGGCCTGGCACAGAACTGTTCCTTGATCCTGGCACAGAACCGTTCCTTGATCCTGGCACAGAACCGTTCCCTGGCCTGGCACAGAACCGTTCCTTGATCCTGGCACAGAGCCATTCCTGGGTCCTGGCACAGAGCCGTTCCTTGGCCTGGCACAGAACCGTTCCTTGATCCTGGCACAGAGCTGTTCCTTGGCCTGGCACAGAACCATTCCCTGGCCTGGCACAGAGCCGTTCCTTGGCCTGGCACAGAACCGTTCTTGGCCTGGCACAGCCACGGGGGGAGCAGGATCTCTCCTTGCCTTCCCTGCTCCCAGACCAAGGCGCAGCAGCCTGGGAGCAGCCTGGCCCTGAGGGTGCCCCGTGTGTCCCCAGGCAGGAGTGCGTGGAGCAGCTCCTCAGGAACATGTTCGACGGCGAGCAGAGCGAGGCCTGCATCGTCAACGGCACCCAGGTGCTCCTGACGCTGCTGGAGACGCGGCGCTCCGGGTGAGCCGGGACCCCGGGACCCCCGGGACAGCTGGGACAGCCGGGACAGCTGGGACCCCCGGGATCACTGGGACCCCTGGGACCACCCGGGACCCCTGGGACCACCGGGACAGCTGGGACCCCCGGGACAGCCGGGACGCCTGGGACCACTGGGACAGCTGGGACCCCCCGGGATCACTGGGACCCCTTGGACCACCCGGGACCCCTGGAACCACCGGGACAGCTGGGACCCCCGGGATCACTGGGACCCCTGGGACCACCCGGGACCCCTGGGACCACCGGGACAGCTGGGACCCCCGGGACAGCCGGGACGCCCGGGACCACTGGGACAGCTGGGACCCCCCGGGATCACTGGGACCCCTTGGACCACCCGGGACCCCTGGGACCACCGGGACAGCTGGGACCCCCGGGATCACCGGGACCACTGGGACAGCTGGGACCCCCGGGATCACCGGGACCACCGGGACAGCTGGTGCCGGGGCACGGGGAACGCCTCAGGCGGGAAGAGGGGAGCTCCTGATGGGATCCTGGGGGGGAACGCCTGCCTGGGAGGGTGCCCAGAGCAGCTGTGGCTGCCCCTGGAGCCCTGGCAGTGCCCAAGGCCAGGCTGGAGCAGCCTGGGACAGTGGGAGGAACAAACTTTTGTTGGGGAACTCCTGCTGAGCCGTTTCCTTTGGGAGAGTTTGGGAGTTTGGAACCCCAGGAAGTGCTTTGGGAATGTTGTTCTGGAAGGTTATTTCTGGTCAGCTCCCTCTGAGCTCAGCACGGGTTTGGTTGTGTGAGCAGCACCTGGGAAATGATACAGATATTAAATAATACAGTATAATAAATAATAGAAATAATTCATATAATAGAATCAATATCACGCAGGTGTGGGAACGTGTTCAGGAGCTGAACATTATTATTTTTCATCCTCCTTTTTGAAGACAAAACCACTGACGTGGGCAGTGTCACTGGAGGTTCTTTAACAAAATCTCCACCCCTGGATACTGGGGGCAGCTGTGAGCCCAAGAACAGGGAAGATGGACTGTGGGAAGTGTAGAAGGAAAATGGTTTTAGTGGAATTACTGATTAAACACCGAGTTGGGCAATGGTTTAATGTCATAAAGTCCCAGACTGCCAGCATGTTCTGGGCTGGGAGGGCCCTTGAGGAGCCTGGTGTCACTTGGGAAGAGGAGCTGTGGGTGAACCCGAGTGAACGGCGCTGTTCCCTCAGGGTGGAAGGCCTGATGGACTCGTACACTCAGGGATTCGAGAGGTCTTACGCTGTCAACAGCAGCATCTTGCACGGCATCGAGCCCCGGCTCAAGGACTTCCACCAGCTGCTGCTGCGCCCGCCCAAGGTACGGCCACACCCCGGGGCCGGGGCGGGCACAGGCCGGGAAACGCTGGGGCAGCCGGGCTGGGGCTGCAGGGAGTGCAGCTGGGGCTGCAGGGAGTGCAGGGAGCTGGGGCTGGGGCTGCAGGGAGCTGCAGCTGGGGCTGGGGCTGGGGCTGGGACTGCAGAGAGTGCAGCTGGGGCTGGGGCTGCAGGGAGTGCAGCTGGGGCTGCAGGGAGCTGGGGCTGGGGCTGCAGGGAGTGCAGGGAGTGCAGCTGGGGCTGGGGCTGCAGGGAGTGCAGCTGGGGCTGGGGCTGGGACTGCAGGGAGTGCAGCTGGAGCTGGGGCTGGGACTGCAGGGAGTGCAGCTGGGGCTGGGGCTGGGACTGCAGGGAGTGCAGCTGGAGCTGGGGCTGGGACTGCAGGGAGCTGCAGCTGGATCTGGGGCTGCGGCTGCAGGGAGTGCAGCTGGGGCTGGGGCTGGGGCTGCAGGGAGTGCAGCTGGAGCTGGGGCTGCAGAGAGCTGCAGCTGGAGTCTGCAGCAGGAGTCTGGGGGTTGTGTTCAGGGAAATCTTTGGGACGGGGGTGTTGAGTGGAGATGGGAAGGGATGGAGAGGAAGGAACTTCCAGTGGATACCTGGATTTTGATCTTTTGATTTGGAATTCAAGTCTCCCAGTGACCCCAGAACCGTCTTCTTGGGAAGGTGGATTAGGTTTCCCTGCTGAGAGCATTCCTGAAATGAGCGGGTTCTGTTAAAGCCAAGAATCCCAGAACAGCCAGGGATGTGGTTCCCCCTGCAGGGCAGGGTCACCTGGGGCAGGTGACACAGGGCCACAGGCTCCAGCTGGGTGTGGGGTGTCTGCAGAGGGGACTCAGCCCTTTCCTGGGCAGCGGTTCCAGGGCTCTGCCCCCTCCATGGAGAGCTCTTCCCATGGTGAGGTGGAATTCCCACAGCTGAATTTACAGCCAGGGCTCTGTGTCCCTTCACTGGGCACGGTGGGAGGGACAGCCCTGGTGTGCCCTGTCCCCCCCTGAGTGCCACCCTGCCCCTCAGAAACCGGCCATCCTGACCACGCTGGGCGTGCTGGAGGAGCCGCTGGGGAACGCGCGGCTGCACGGCTCGCGGCTGATCGCGGCGCTGCTGCACACCAACACCCCCAGCATCAACCAGGAGCTCTGCCGCCTCGGCACCATGGACTTGTTACTTGTGAGTACCGGGGCACTGCGCCTCCGCCTGCGATCCTTCGGGAAGGGTTTGTGCCATGGCCAGTCCTGCTGTTCCCTTCCCTGCTCCAGCGAGGAGCAGAGACCCCGAGGAGCTGCTGTGATCCAGAGCGACTGTTTGGGCTCTGGACTGAGCCTCACCCTCCAGCTCTGTGTCAGTTCAGTGGAGAAGGTGTGAAACCCCCTGTGCTCTGTGTGTGAGCTCCTGCAGTGCTGGCAGATCAGTCTTCTCCCAGGGTTCCTGAGGCTGGAAAAGACCTCCCAGAACCTGGGCAGCCTTAAGAAAATTAATTCTGTCCTTAGCAATGATTGAGTTCCTGTTTTTCCTAGGATTCATTCAGCCCCAGCAGAGTTAGGTTGTCCTATTCAGTGTGTCTGTGCTGTGAGTGCTGTCAGTGTGTGAGAGGATTCCCAAGTGCTCCATTTATTGGGAATATTCACTGATTTCCTGACAGACTGAGCACCCTGGGAGTGCAGAGCCCAGGCTCCAGTGGGTGCTGGCATGTAGCAGGAAAACTGAGTGGAATTGCTGATCAAACAACTTGGGCAACGATTTAATATCCCAGAGTCCCAGAATGCTGGGGTGGGTTGAGTTGGGAAGATCCTTAAAGATCCCTGATATCAGAATCATTAGAAAATCCCCTGATACCACTATCACTAAAACCAGGAAAATGTATCCCAAGTAAACCCTCCCGTCTCTCGTTTCTCCCCCAGGATTTATTTTTTAAATACACGTGGAATAACTTTTTGCATTTCCAAGTGGAGCTGTCCATAGCAGCCATCCTGTCGCACTCGGTGCACGAGGGGAAGGCCAGCCCGGGGGAGCCGGGCAGCAAAGAGGAGGCAGCGAGCGGCAGCGGCAGCGGCAGCGGGAGCAGCAATGAGAGCGGGAGCGGCAGCGGCAGCGGCAGCGGGATCGGGAGCGGCAGCGGGAGCGAGATTGGGAGCGGCAGCGGGAGCGGGATCGGCAGCGTGGCACCGCAGCCGGCGGAGCCCGCGGGGCCCCCGCAGCCCCTGCAGCCCCCGGACACCCCGCAGCCCCCAGAGACCCCGGCCGGAGCCACCGAGAACGTCATGGTCACACACGTGAGAGCCGGGCCAGGGCGCAGGGGAGCCCTGGGGTGGGGCTGCTGGGGGAGCCCTGAGATAGGGCCAGGGTCACTGGGGATCCCTGGGCTGGGGTCACTGGGGATCCCTGGGGTGGGGCTGGGGTCACTGGGGATCCCTGGGGTGGGGCTGGGGTCACTGGGGATCCCTGGGCTGGGGTCACTGGGGATCCCTGGGGTGGGGCTGGGGTCACTGGGGATCCCTGGGGTGGGGCTGGGGTCACTGGGGATCCCTGGGCTGGGGTCACTGGGGATCCCTGGGGTGGGGCTGGGGTCACTGGGGATCCCTGGGCTGGGGCCACTGGGGATCCCTGGGCTGGAGTCACTGGGGATCCCTGGGCTGGGGTCACTGGGGATCCCTGGGCTGGAGTCACTGGGGATCCCTGGGCTGGGGTCACTGGGGATCCCTGGGCTGGGGTCACTGGGGATCCCTGGGCTGGGGTCACTGGGGATCCCTGGGCTGGGGTCACTGGGGATCCCTGGGGTGGGGCTGGGATCACCAGGGGATCCCTGGGATGGGCTGTTCCAGAGCAGGCACTTGGCTCAGTGTGGATTTGTTACTATTGATTTTTAGATGTAATTTTTAGTTGGTTTTGTTATAATTTATTGCCTTTTTTTAGTGATTTTTATTATTTATTATCAATTTTTACTGGGCTTTTTTAGTATTTATTATCTATTTTTAGTGGATTTTATTATTATTTATTGTCATTTGTAGTGGGTTTTATTATTATTTATTATCTATTTTTAGTGGCCTTTTTATTATTTATTATGATTTGTAGTGGTTCTTGTGGAGCTGTGGTTGCCTTTGTGACTTCATTTGCAGCCTCCTATTAAAACTCCCCTCATTTAATGGCCCTGTGAAACCCTTGGAATTTATTAAAATCATCCCTATTTAGCATTAAAATTATCCCCATTTATTGTTAATTTGGGTTATTTTAATAAAAATTGCTATAAATTTTGGCCAAAAAGCTGACCAGGAACATTCCAGCTGTTAGAGGTGTGTGGAAAATGCCAGCGGAGCTTTAACTCCTGCTGGGAGCCCAGGAGCAGCCGGGGGGCTCCGGGTGCTGCTCTCTGGGATCCCCTGGGAAACAGCCTGGAAGGAATTGGGGCTCTTGGGCAGGGCAGGGGCTGTGAGGAGCAGCGAGGGAGGGCCCAGGACCCACAGCTGTCCCCTGGAAAATCCTGACTGCTCCCCCTTTCCCTGCAGCTGTTCCAGAAGTGCTGCCTGCTGCAGAGGATACTGGACGCCTGGGAGGCCAATGACAAAATCCAGTAAGGAACTGGGGCTGCACGGTGCCTTTGGAATGTTCCTGCAGAGTTCCCAGTGCAGGGCACGGTGCCTTTGGAATGTTCCTGCAGGGTTCCCAGTGCAGGGCACGGTGCCTTTGGAATGTTCCTGCAGAGTTCCCAGTGCAGGGCACGGTGCCTTTGGAATGTTCCTGCAGAGTTCCCAGTGCAGGGGTGTCCACACAGACTTGGATTTTGGTTGGGGTTTGGGACTGGGGTGGTTCCCATGCTGACAAGCCAAATTCCCAAATTGGGGAACAGGCAGGATTTGAAGGCGTGATGGGTTTATGGATGGGTTTATGGATGCTTCCAACACCCCATCCAAACACTCATTCTGCTGCTTTCCTGCTTTCTCAGGCAATCCCATGGAATAGTCACTTTTTTCAGTCTTTGTTGTTGTTTTGTTTTGTTTCAAATGCACAATTTTACTCTCCCTGGAGTAGGAAACTGTTGGAAGTTTGGGTGGCCAGGAATTTGTGCCCTGGATTTCCTATTTTGGCATTATAAACCCCTTGGAGTTTGTGCTGATTGGGCTAATAAGGGCTAAATATTTTAAAAGAACAAAACATTAAAGTGGAAATATTCTGGAGGCTCCACTTTCTATGTCCAGCCCAGTGTTTGGTCCTCCTGCTCTATTTTGAGCTCCTGGTGGCTTCCAGGGACTTTGGAGCCCTGCTGGAATTGTTCAGGCCATAATTGGTGGGTTGAGGTCTGGATAACATTTTTTGTTGGTTTGCTTTGGGTTTTCTGGGTTTTTGGTCCTTTTTACAGCCCCTTGTCCACATGAGGAATTTTGCTGGGCATTGCCTTGCCCTGGTCTGTAGGACCAAGAGAAAGGAGGCAGAGCTCATCCCTGTTTCCTGCCAGAGGGTTCCAGTCACCACACACTGGAAAGAATCTGAACGGGAGGGAAAAAGCAGAGATTGAAGCAGAGGAATCTCAGCTGGGGCCTTGGGAAGGTGGAGTTGGAATTTCCAGGAAGGGCCTTGGCTGCTCTCAGTGGGCAGCAGGGGCTGTCCCTGTCCCCTGGCAGTGCCCAGGGCCAGGCTGGACCCTGGGGCTGGAGCAGCCTGGGACAGTGGGAGGTGTCCCTGCCATGGCAGGGGTGGCACTGGAGGGCTCGGGGGTCCCTTCCCACCCAACTATTCCAGGGTTCCCTGAGCTGGTTTTGAGCACAGCTTCACTCTCCAGGAGGGGAGCAGTGAGGAGCCAGGGAAGGGACTGTTGGGATCTGGTTTTATCCCGGGGAATCCCCTGGGAATGTCTTCTGTTCTGGGGGAGTCACTGCTGCAATCCCAGTCCCACCCTGGAGCTCTGCCAGTGGCTGTGCTGTAGATCCTTAACTTTGGGAGTTTTTGGGAACTCGGGGATGTGTGGAGTTGGAATTCTGTGCCATTGGGCTGGAATTCTGTGGCCTTTGGGCTGGAATGCCTGGGCCATTCCCAGGGCTCTGTCCCTGCTCCGTGGCTGTCCCGGTTCCATGGCTATCCCGGTTCTGTGGCTGTCCCCTCTCCATGGCTGTCCCCTCTCCGTGGCTGTCCCCTCTCCATGACTGTCCCTGTTCCGTGGCTATCCCAGCTCCATGTCTGTCCCTGTTCCGTGGCTATCCTGGTTTTGTGTCTGTCCCATCCCTGTTCCGTGGCTATCCCAGCCCTGTGGCTATCCCAGTTCTGTGGCTGTCCCTGCTCTGTGTCTGTCCCTGTTCCGTGGCTATCCCGGTTTTGTGTCTGTCCCATCCCAGCTCCGTGGCTATCCCAGCCCTGTGGCTGTCCCCTCTCCGTGGCTATCCCGGTTTTGTGTCTGTCCCATCCCAGCTCCGTGGCTATCCCTTCTGCTCTCTGTTCCAGGGCCGAGGGCGGCAGGAGGAGAGGGAACATGGGGCACCTGACGCGCATCGCCAACGCCGTGGTGCACAACATGGAGAAGGGGCCCATGCAGGCCCAGATCAGCGACTTCATCAAAGGTACTGCTCCTCCTCCTCAGCCTCCTCCTCCTCCTCCTTCAGCTCCCCTCACTGCTCTCCAGGGAAAAACAACCCTGGAAGGACTCCCTGCAGGCATTTCCTCAAGATCCTTTCCCTTCGGAAAGGATTCCCAGGGAAATCCCACAGTATCCCATCATTTAAATTACTGTGAGACCCCATTTGGCTGCTCGTGGTTTTCACACAGTGAGGCTGATTGGACACTGGGAGGTGTCCCTGCCACCTCTGGGGTCAATGCCACCTCCGGGGTCCCTGCCACCTCCGGGGTCCCTGCCACCTCCAGGGTCCCTGCCACCTCCGGAGTCAGTGCCACCTCCAGGGTCCCTGCCACCTCCAGGGTCAATGCCACCTCCAAGGTCCCTGCCACCTCCCTGCCTGCAGGGGTGGCACTGGAGGGGCTCCGAGGGCCATTCCAGGATTCCATGACACCTCTCTGAGGAGAGAGACACGAGGTTAGATGTCCCCAGAGGCCCCAGATGTGCTCCTCAGGGACACTCCCATGGCCAGGCCGTGTCCATCCTGCCCTCACTGGATCCCCTTGGAGAGCTGGCTTTGTCCCATGGGTTTGTGTGAGAGGAAGGAAGATTTTCCATTCTCCACGTTTTCCATCCCTGCTGCTCAGCCCCTGCCACTGGGAGGGGGCACAGCCAGGCAGTGACAATCTGGGGGCACAATCTTGTCCTCTTTTCTCCTTTTAGTATTTCTCCATCCCCTTTCCCCAGCCCTCGAGTTGTGCTCACCTTTGGGCTCCCAGCTGTGCCGCTGTGCTGGGCTGGGCTGGGAGGGCTGGGAGGGAGGGAAGGGCCCCCAGTCCCCAGCAGAGAGGGGAGGGCCCAGGCACAGCTGCAGCCCTGCCTGGAGTTGTTCCCAGCCAGGGGAGGGAAGCTGGGAATCCTCAGCCCAGGTGAGTCCCCAGGAGTTCAGAAGGCCCAAATCCCACGGTCTGTGTGTCCCTCTCGTTCAGAGCTGCCTGAGGACTGCAGGGGCAGGTGGGAGAGTTTTGTGGAGGAGACGCTGACGGAGACGAACCGGAGAAACACGGTGGATCTGGTGAGTGGGTCACTCCCTGCCCCTGGGCTGCCCCTCACAGAGGAAAGGGATAGTGCTGGTGTTTCTCATTGTCCTTCTTTTGCTGAGGAACGCTTCAAGGCAGCTAGAAAGCATCTCCATAAACACAGTCCCTAACAGCCCTTCACAGAGCTGAGCTGTGGTGCTGAGCTGGGGACTCCTTGGGGCAGCTCCTGCCCGGGCGGGAGTTTGGGCTCTGGTGGAACTGAAACGTTGGAGCTTTCCCAGCTTTCCCAGCTTTCCCAGCTTTTCCCTGACTGGTTTGTGCCTTCCCAGGTGAGCACCCACCACCTGCACTCCTCCAGCGAGGATGAGGACATCGAAAGCGCTTTTCCCAACGAGCTCACCCTCCAGCAGGTCAGTTGGGACCATCTTCACTGTTCCTGGGAATTCCGCTCCTCCCATTGCCCTTAGTCCATCCCGGTGTGGAGCAGCTTCCTGAGCTCTGCCCCAGCTCTATGTTCAGCTCCTCTGGGCTTTCCCAGAGCAGTTCCACGGCCTGGGATCCGCTGGGAGCAGCAGAAGGCATCGGGGTGGGATCCCTGTGTGACCCTGCTCTGGGAGGATTTCACACACTGCTGGGATTTCACACACTGCTGGGATTTCACACACTGCTGGGATTTCACACACTGCTGGGATTTCACACACTCCTGGGATTTCACACACACCTGGGATTTCACACACTCCTGGGATTTCACACACTGCTGGGATTTCACACACTGCTGGGATTTCACACACTGCTGGGATTTCACACACTGCTGGGATTTCACACACTCCTGGGATTTCGCTGCTCCCCTGCCGCTCCACTGACGTTTCTGGGATGTCTCTGCACACCCTAATGGTGGGGTTTTTGGGATCCCTGCCCAGGCCTTCTCCGAGTACCAGATCCAGCAGATGACGGCCAATTTTGCGGATCAGTTTGGCTTCAACGACGAGGAGTTTGCAGACCAGGATGACAACATCAAGTGAGTCTGGGGCTGCTGGTGACAGCACCACGCGACTCTGGGGCTGTGGCATTTCATCCTCTTTGTATCCCGTCCTCCCTCTGCTTCAGGTTTACAAATGAGCCTCGTTATCCCTCCTCAGGTTGGAAACAGCTTCTTGTTTTCCAGGAGCTCAGCCCAATCTCCAGAGCCAGGTGCAGAAGCAAGGAAAAGTATTCCTTCATTTTAAAGAGGGATATTTGAAATAAAGCAGGCAACTGTTGTCCAGCCCTGGTCTGGAATGAGTTTAAAGGCAAGGCATGAGGGCAAACTGTGGGCAGTTAAACAGATCTTTTCCAAGAAATTAAATCCTTATTGGAATGAGGAGTTAAGGAACAGTGCTCTGAGGGAATCCATGGAAAATGCAGCCATTTTCCCCCTCCTGAGGAAGGAAGCAGGGATAATCAGGAGCAGGGGCAGTTCAGGGAGACAGGGAGGGGGATTCAGTGTTACACATCTTGCAGAATCCAAAGCCTGGACTTCTCTGCTCTTACAGAATTCCTTTCATCCCATTTAAGCTGCAGCTCATCTTCTCTTCTTAGAAATGTGCCTGCCACTGGAATTATCCCAGTGGCCAGAACTGGCCTGAAATTGGGACCAGTTACAGACAGAGGATCCAGGGGATCCCAGTGCTCCTGGCTTTGTCTCCGTCCCAGGAATTCCTTGGGATCCAAGGCAGCCCCTCTGCCCTTCCCATCCAGGGTTCTTCCTGAGCTGTAGAGATGTTACAGACTTCATGAGGCAAAAAATTCTGAATAGAATCAAAGTTGAATTGAACAGAAATTATTCAGTTCTACAAATAAATTATGAAAAAAGGACTTTTCACTGCTGGCAAATACAGCTCCATGTGAATGAGGGGCAGGGAGGAGTTCAATCTCTGAGGAGCTGCCTCAGGAGCCTCGAGCCTGGTGTAAAATGAACACGAAGCTGGAAAGAGTCTGTGCCTGGGATGTTATGGCTCTGTTTGTGACAGGAAAAGGAGAAAGTCCTGCAGAACCTGGAATATTCTGGGCATCGTCCTCCCTGCCAGCTGGTGGACACTGGGCCGGAAGGGAATTAGAACGTTTAAGGAGTATCAGTCATGTGTCAGTGTCCCTGGGGTTGCAGGAGTGTTGAACAGGAGAGTTTTTCAAAGAAAATAACACTGGAAAAGCTACAGATCCATGAGCAGGGAGAGGGAGCTCTTCCTGGATCCAAACCTTGGGAATTGGGAATTTCTGAGCCTGCAGCACCCTCTGCTGTTCCCACCAGGGGCTCCTCTGGCTCGGACTGGGAATTGGGTCATGCTGGGATATTCACGGCACAGCCACACCTTGGGCTTTCAGCTGCTCCTGCACTGGGATTCAGAGAATCCCGGGATCCCTGAGGCTGGAAAAGCCCTCCCAGCCCATCCAGTCCCAGCTGTGCCCAGTGTCCACCCTGTCCCCAGCCCAGAGCACTCAGTGCCACCTCCAGGAATTCTCTGGACACCTCCAGGGATGGGCACTCCAAACCTCCTGGGGCAGTTCCCATCTCTGAGCTCCCTTTCCATGGGGAAATTCCTGCTGCTGTCCCCCCTGAGCCTCCCCTGGCCCAGCCTGGGGCTGTTCCCTCTCCTCCTGTCCCTGTTCCTGGAGCACAGCCCGGCCCCCCCGGCTGTCCCCAGGATGCCCCTGCAGTGCCCCCTGCCCTGGGCAGGAATTCCAGGCTGGAGTGACCCTTCCCTCCCTGAGGGGCAGGGTGGCAGTGCAGGGGTCCCAGTCCCCGTGTCCCTGCCCCGGTGGGGAGCAGGGGCTGAGCTCTCCCCTGCTCCTCCCGCAGCGCCCCCTTCGACCGCATCGCCGAGATCAACTTCAACATCGACGCCGACGACGACAGCGTGAGTGGGGCTGGGGGGCTGGGGGGGCGTGCCTCTGCACAGGGGCTGCCTGCATCCTGACAGCACAGGGGGCTGGGGGTACTGCTGGGATGGATGTGCCTCTGCACAGGGGCTGCCTGCTTTATCACAGAACAGGGGGCTGGGATGGATGTGCCTCTGCACAGGGGCTGCCTGCATCCTGACAGCACAGGAATTTGGGGGGTACTGCTGGGATGGATGTGCCTCTGCAGAGGCATCCTGACAGCACAGGGGCTGTGGGTACTGCTGGGGGGGCGTGCCTCTGCACAGGGGCTGCCTGCATCCTGACAGCACAGGGGGCTGGGGGGCTTTGGGCAGGGCAGGGGGGCCTGAGAGAGCCGGGGGGCTGCGCAGCCCCTCAGGGCTCCCCCCAGGAACTGTTCCCTCTGAGGCAGCACCCCTGGCATGGAGGGAATCTTCCTCCCTCCCTGCAGAGCCAGTCTGTTCTTAGAATCCTGGGATGGCTGGGTGGGGAGGGACCCCCGAGCCCCTGCAGTGCCACCCCTGCCATGGCAGGGACACCTCCCACTGCCCCAGGCTGCTCCAGCCCCAGGGTCCAGCCTGGCCTGGGCACTGCCAGGGATGCAGGGGCAGCCACAGCTGCTCTGGCAATTCCATTCCAGGCAGCAATTCCTGCCCAAGATCCCATCCAGCCCTGCCCTCTGGCAGTGGGAGCCATTCCCTGTGTCCTGTCCCTCTGTCCCTTGTCCCCAGCCCCTCTGCAGCTCTTCTGGAGCCCCTTCAGGCCCTGCAGGGGCTCTGAGCTCTCCCTGGATCCTTCCCCTCTCCAGGTGAGCCCCCCCAGCTCTCCCAGCTTTAGATCATCTTTCCAGTCACAGGTTAGGGAGGCATAGGCAGATACAGATTTTTCATGGATCCAAACGTTGCCAGGCTCTTTCTGGCCTCTCCTGGTTTGTTGCCCCAGAGCAAAGCAGCAGCTGGACTGTGGTGATCCCAGGGGATCCCAGCTCCTGAGCAAAGCTGGATTTTCACTCTGAGGCCTGGGCTCAGGGCAGTGTGTGCAGAGCAGCTCTGGAATGTGCCTTCCCTTTGGCCCCGCAGCCCAACGCCTCCCTGTTCGAGGCCTGCTGCAACGAGCGCATCCAGCAGTTCGACGACAACGAGGAGGAGGAGGATATCTGGGAGGAGAAGGGCATCTCCTACGCAGCCCAGGTCAAGTCCAGGACACGGTAAGGGGGAAGCAGGACCCTCATTCTCCCCCAGTGCTGGGAACCTGCACGTTTCAGTCCCGGCCAGGAGGAATTTGGGGTTTGTGTCATCTTGGGGCTGTGAGGTTTTATCTGACACAGCCCCGAGTGCTTTCCCTGCCACTGTGCTGGGGGTTCTCCCGAGCTGGAGACAGATCCTGTTCCAGGGAATTCATTAACAATGGGAACACCCAATTAACGAGTCTTCCATCAAACCCCTTAGAAACCCCCACCCTTAGTGTGAAACACTTGGAATTTGCTCCTTCCCTCATCCTTGGAGAGGAGGAGGAGGAGGAGGAGGTGAGACTGAGGGGAGTGGGCAGAACATTCTTTCTCAGAACGTTCAAATCAGAAAAGTGAGAACAAGAGGCCTCCCAGGGGCATCTCGGGCTTTGAAATCATTTTTCATCCCTTTGACAGAGCTGCTTATTAAATAAAGTTATTTCCATAATTCCCAGTCTGAAATGTGATCAAAGGAAACAGGGAAAACATCCAAGACCTCGCCGTGTCCTTGCCAAGCATCAGCAGCCTCAGGCCCTGCCCGGGCACAGGGTGGGCTCCACTCCAGTGCCAGTGCCCTCACTGGTGCTGGTTTGTGTGGTGTCCCCAGCCCTGGCCCTGCCCTGCACCTCCAGGAATTCTGACACCAGAGCCCTCGGGAGCTTGGGAATCTCAGGATTGCCCTGAGCACTGGGGGAATCTCAGGAATGCCGTTCTGGGGAAAGGGCCTGGAAGAGGCTCCGGGCTGTGCCCAGGGCAGGGAGGAGCAGCTGAGGATGCGCGTGTGGCTCATTCCCGTTCCCGTTCAGGTTTGGAGCCTCGCAGACGTCGGAGAGCTCCAAGAGTGACCTGGAGAACGGGGACCACGACGGCAGCGTGGACTCGGAGGAGGAGGAGGAGCCGCCGCCCTCCCCGCACAAGGGCGGCGCCCCGGAGCGCAAGGAGCCGGAGCCCGCCCAAGGTACCGGCCCGGGAGCAGGGACAGCAGCACCCACTGCAGGGGCAGCACCCACACAGCGGAGAGCAGCACCCACAGTGACAGCAGCACCCACACTGACAGCAGCACCCACAGTGACAGCAGCACCCACACTGCCGGGACACCCACACTTTCAGCTCCCCTGCAGAGGGCCCGGCCCCTCCTGGCTGTGGAAGCAGGAGTGTCAGGGCTCACCCTGCGCCTGTGGGAGCTGCAGCCCTGCACAGGGATTTCCATGGGACACAGGCGGGTGTGGAACAGGGGCCCTGTGGTGGTTTGCTGTGTCCCTGGGATGTCCCTGGGATCCCTGAGATGTTCTTGGGATGCCTTGCTGTGTCCCTGGGATTCCTGGGGTGTTTCTGGGCTGGCTTGCCATGTCCCTGTGATCCTTGGGCTGGATGGCTGTGTCCCTGGGCTGTCCCTGGGATCCCTGGGATGTCCCTGGGATGGGTTGCTGTGTCCCTGGGCTGTCCCTGGGCTGTCCCCGGGCTGTCCCCGGGCTGTCCCCGGGCTGTCCCTGGGCTGTCCCCGGGCTGTCCCTGGGCTGTCCCCGGGCTGTCCCCGGGCTGTCCCCGGCTGTCCCCGGGCTGTCCCCGGGCTGTCCCTGGGCTGTCCCTGGGCTGTCCCTGGGCTGTCCCCGGGCTGTCCCTGGGCTGTCCCCGGGCTGTCCCCCGGCTGTCCCCGGCTGTCCCCGGGCTGTCCCTGGGCTGGATGGCTGTGTCCCCGGGCTGTCCCTGTGCTGTCCCCGGGCTGTCCCTGGGCTGTCCCGGGCTGTCCCGGGCTGTCCCTGGGCTGTCCCCGGCTGTCCCTGGGCTGTCCCCGGGCTGTCCCCGGCTGTCCCCGGGCTGTCCCCGGGCTGTCCCTGGGATGGGTTGCTGTGTCCCTGGGCTGTCCCTGGGCTGTCCCCGGGCTGTCCCTGGGCTGTCCCTGGGCTGTCCCCGGCTGTCCCCGGGCTGTCCCCGGGCTGTCCCCGGCTGTCCCCGGCTGTCCCGGGCTGTCCCCGGGCTGTCCCTGGGCTGTCCCTGGGCTGTCCCCGGCTGTCCCCGGGCTGTCCCCGGCTGTCCCCGGCTGTCCCCGGGCTGTCCCTGGGCTGTCCCCGGGCTGTCCCTGGGCTGTCCCCGGCTGTCCCCGGCTGTCCCCGGGCTGTCCCCGGCTGTCCCCGGGTGCCCGGGCTGGCTCCCCAGGCTGTGTGTGTGTGCAGGGGCGGGCTGGACGGCCGTGTTCGAGCCCGCCAGCCCCGCGCCGCCCGTGGCCATGGACGTGGGCTCCAGCGTGTGGGACTCGGCCGCGCCGCAGAGCAGCGCCCCGGAGGAGAAGGGCTGGGCCAAGTTCACGGACTTCCAGCCTTTCTGCTGGTGAGAGGCACGGAGTGCCCGCTCCGTGGGGCTGGGGAACAGGGGAATGTTTGGGGTGTGTTTTGATGGGGTGCTGGCCGTACGCCTCTCTTCTTCCCCTTCCCTTCCCATCGCCTCCCTTGTATTGTTCAGTATTGTCTGCTGAGCCTGGATCAGGGCTCCTTCGTGCTTCCCCCTCTTCCCAGTGCTCCTGACCAGGGCTGGGACACAGCCCTGCTTTCTGTGTCCTCCCTGGGGTAAATGAGGCTTGGGGAAATGCAGTGATGGGGAGGAGGAGCAGGGCTGGTGGCTGCTGCTGGGGCTGTGGGGAGGCTCTGGGGTGATCCTGGCTCTGTGCTCAGGGCTGGTGGCTGCTCTGGGGCTGTGGGGAGGCTCTGGGCTGGTCCTGGCTCTGTGCTCAGGGCTGGTGGCTGCTGCTGGGGCTATGGGGAGGCTCTGGGCTGGTCCTGGCTCTGTGCTCAGGGCTGGTGGCTGCTGCTGGGGCTATGGGGAGGCTCTGGGCTGGTCCTGGCTCTGTGCTCAGGGCTGGTGGCTGCTGCTGGGGCTGTGGGGAGGCTCTGGGCTGGTCCTGCTCCGTGCTCAGGGCTGGTGGCTGCTGCTGGGGCTGTGGGGAGGCTCTGGGCTGGTCCTGGCTCTGTGCTCAGGGCTCTTCCCTCCCCAGCTCCGAGTCGGGCCCTCGCTGCAGCTCCCCCGTGGACGCCGAGGGCGGCGGCACCGACAGGACCCCGGCGCAGGGCCAGGACAAGAACTGTGAGTGACACAGAACCCCTGGGAGCTCTGCATGGGGCAGGGCAGACCTGGGGACTCCCTGCGGGATCTGAGGGAAACAAAGGCAGAGAATCCCGAGGGTTTGTCGGGACTGTCAGCGGGGAGGGGATGGAGCTGCAGTGAATTGGAGCTGATGTCACAGGGACACTTCATTTATCCCTGGAAGCGTCCCAGGCCAGGCTGGGCAGGGCTGGAGCACTGTGGGGCAGCGGGGGGTGTCCCTGGCCATGGCAGCACTGGGTGGCTTTGAGCTCCTCCCCGCAGCCCGAGTGCAGGGGCGCTGTGTGAGCCCCGGGCGCTGCAGTGAGGCCGTTCCCGCAGCCAGCGCCTCTCCCTGCGCCTGGAACGCCTGCGGGACGCGCAAGGCGCCGCTGGGGGCGCTGGACAGCAGCTCCTCGGGCAGCTCCGACAGCGACGACGACGACGACGACAAGGCCAAGGCTGCCACGGAACCCACGGCACAGGAGCCCGGCAAGGACAGGCCGCCTCCCGCCAGGTGGGAAGGGATCTCCGGGGCTGGGGTGGCCCCTGGGGTGGCCCCGCGGGGTTCCGGTGTCCCCTCTCCATGGGCTCCCTGTCCGGTGTCTGGGAGCAGGTCCTGCTCCTGGCGTGGCACGGGGGGTGCTGAGGGACACATTCAGCACAGGGGTATTCCAGGGAAGGGCTGGGGCTCCTTTGGGCCACTCCAGTGTCACAGGAGCATCTCTGTCCCCGTCCTTTGGGCCACTCCAGTGTCACAGGACCATCTCTGTCCCTGTCCTTTGGTCCCCCCCAGTGTCACAGGAGCATCTCTGTCCCTGTCCTTTGGTCCCCCCAGTGTCACAGGGGCATCTCTGTCCCTGTCCTTTGGGTCACTCCAGTGTCACAGGGGCATCTCTGTCCCTGTCCTTTGGTCCCCCCCAGTGTCACAGGAGCATCTCTGTCCCTGTCCTTTGGGTCACTCCAGTGTCACAGGGGCATCTCTGTCCCTGTCCTTTGGTCCTCCCAGTGTCACAGGAGCATCTCTGTCCCTGTCCTTTGGTCCCCCCAGTGTCACAGGGGCATCTCTGTCCCTGTCCTTTGGGCCACTCCAGTGTCACAGGGGCATCTCTGTCCCTGTCCTTTGGTCCCTCCAGTGTCACAGGGGCATCTCTGTCCCTGTCCTTTGGGCCACTCCAGTGTCACAGGGGCATCTCTGTCCCTGTCCTTTGGTCCCCCCAGTGTCACAGGGGCATCTCTGTCCCTGTCCTTTGGGTCACTGCAGTGTCACAGGGGGATCTCTGTCTGTGTGGATCTGGGATCCGGGCCCAGGCTGGGATCCGGGTGGGATCCCTCAGAAAAGCAGAGCAAGGCTCCCAGGGGATCCCCGTGCAGCCATGGTGGGAGGTTTAACCCGCTGAGGTTTTTGTTTTCCCCTGGCTGTCAAAGCCAGTCAGTGATACAAGCACAGGCAGGGCTGGAGCAGGTCCAGGGCTGGGCAGGTCTGTGGGAGCTGCACCCTCAATCCAGCCTGCCCCAGTCACGGGGGAGCTGCTGCCCAACCCCGTCAGCATCTGCTGCACCCACAGAGATTGTGCCCCCTTCTGAGAGTCCGAGGTTTTTCCTCACTCCTCCATGGATTTCCTGGTGTTTCTTACCGGAGTCTGTGGGTTTGTGCACCTGACTCAGATCAGGAGCTTCCCTTCAGCCATGGCTGGTGACAGTTTGGGGTCATCCCTGGGTGTCCTCAGCCAGCAGCAGCTCCTGGGGCTGGGAACCACTGAGATTGCAGAATTCCCTGGAATTAGGGCAGGAGTTATCCCAGGGCCTGTTTGGTTGGAGGCAGCTCGTTCTGAGAAATGCATTAATTCTGATAATTGCATTAATTCTGATCAATGAAGGTAATTTGGGTAAATGCATTAATTCTGATAACTTCATTAATTTTGATAAATACGGTTAATTTTGATAAATACAGTTAATTTGGATAAATGCATTAATTCTGATAACTGCATTAATTTTGATAAATGCAGTTAATTTTGTACATTTCAGTTTGATAAATGCACCCTGTGCCTGGGATGGCCGGGCTGTGGCTTGGTGGGCAGCAGAGGGTGAGGGAAGGCAGAGCAGTTCCAGCGGTGCTGCAGGCAGCCTCTCCTCCTCTTGGGCTGTGTGGAATTGGATCCCTGGGATCTGGTCCAGGCCCTGCTCCAGGTGCTTTTCCTGCCCTGGATCGTGGTGTGGGCAGAGCAGGGCCCTGCCTGGGGCTGGCTGGGCTCAGCAGGGTCAGGGAATGTCCTGGGCTGGACCCACAGGACCCTTGGTCCATCTGCCCGGGACAGCCCGACAGCCCCAGCGCTGTCCGGGCGTTCTGGGGGCTCTGGGGCCGTGCCCTTTCCCTGGGGAGCTGTTCCAGTGCCCAGCGCTGTTCTGGGGGCTCTGGGGCTGTGCCCTTTCCCTGGGGAGCTGTTCCAGTGCCCAGCGCTGTCCGGGCGTTCTGGGGGCTCTGGGGCCGTGCCCATTCCCTGGGGAGCTGTTCCAGTGCCCAGCGCTGTTCTGGGGGCTCTGGGGCCGTGCCCTTTCCCTGGGGAGCTGTTCCAGTGCCCAGCGCTGTTCTGGGGGCTCTGGGGCCGTGCCCTTTCCCTGGGGAGCTGTTCCAGTGCCCAGCGCTGTCCAGGGGGCTCTGGGGCCCTGCCCTTTCCCTGGGGAGCTGTTCCAGTGCCCAGCGCTGTCCGGGCATTCTGGGGCTCTCGGGCCGTGCCCTTTCCCTGGGGAGCTGTTCCAGAGCCCGGCACCCTCTGAGAGGGGAAGAGCCTTTCCTGCTGTCCCACCTCCAGCTGTCCCATTCCCGTGTCCATCCTCCCCGAGACGTTCTCACCTCCTCCCGTGCTCTCCTGGCAGGAGGGAAGTGCTCATTCCCGGTTTGGCACACGGGGAGTGTTTCCCTCTCCAGACAAGGGTCTGTCCCACATTCCACAGGGATAAAGCTGCCCAAACCTCCCTGCCTTTGCCTGCCTGCCCTTCTCCAGAGCTGGTTCTGTTGTGGCAAAGAGAGGAAGTCCTGCAGCACCCACGGCCTCCCCAGAGCTGTGCCCGTGGCCAGAGGGCCCAGGGGAAGCTGTGGGGGACAGCAGCAGGGCCACAGCGGGGACTGGAGCTGCTCCAGGCCTGGGCCCCCAGTGGGGATCTCCACCCAGAGCCTTCCAGGGTCCTCAGCAGAGGACAGAGAAATTCCTGAGCCCCTGTGGGTGCTCAGGTAACTCTGGAATCCTCCTGCCCTGGAAACTTCAGGGGCTGGGTTTCAGAAGTTTCTCTCAGAGCCATGGAAATGTCGAGCAGCAGCTCCATCCCTGTTGTCTCTCCAAGGTGTATTTTGGTACTTCTGAGGAGCTTGTGAGCCCTGGAGGAAGGGGAATGTTTGGATCTCATTATTCCTCATTTTTATGGTTTTTTTCAAGAGAAGTGCTCCAGAAATAGAACCTCAGTCTCCAATCCCCATCACATGTCCAATTATCCAGCTGGGATTATTTCATTCCATGAAAACTCCCCCGGAGCTGGTGACAGGATTCCAGCTCAGCCATCTCCAGCTGTCCTCCCTTTTGTGGAGGTTTGCTCTGGGAGAAGGAATTGTTCTAGATGGAAACTGGGAGGAAGATCATTCCTGGGGCAGCTCATCCTCTGCCTTAGAAGCCAAAAATTGGGATGTGTGCAGAAATCCCTTCTCCCCCTGGAAATCTGGGAGGGTTTATTCCAAACAAGAGATTGGGAGAGTTTGTTCCTGCAGTTCTCCTTTGCCAGGATTTGAGCTGTGGTTGTTGGTGCCTCATTGGCTCAGGTTGTCCCTCAGGTGTCACCCATGTTTTCCCTGGAGTGCCTTCATGTTTGGATTCTGGATATCCAGTCCCTGGGATTTCAGGATGTGCCCTAAATCCAGGATTTTCCGGGTGCCCCAGAAGCCTGAGGGGCCCCTTGTGCAGGGTCCGTGGAGCAGAGCAGTGTGTGAGCAGTGTGTGAGCAGTGTGTGAGCAGAGCAGTGTGTGAGCAGTGTGTGAGCAGTGTGTGAGCAGAGCAGTGTGTGAGCAGTGTGTGAGCAGTGTGTGAGCAGTGTGTGAGCAGTGTGTGAGCAGTGTGTGAGCAGTGTGTGAACAGAGCAGTGTGTGAGCAGTGTGTGAGCAGAGCAGTGTGTGAGCAGTGTGTGAGCAGAGCAGTGTGAGCAGAGCAGTGTGAACAGAGCAGTGTGAACAGAGCAGTGTGAACAGAGCAGTGTGTGAGCAGTGTGTGAGCAGAGCAGTGTGTGAGCAGAGCAGTGTGTGAGCAGTGTGAGCAGTGTGTGAGCAGAGCAGTGTGTGAGCAGTGTGTGAGCAGGGCAGTGTGTGAGCAGTGTGTGAGCAGTGTGTGAGCAGAGCAGAGCAGTGTGTGAGCAGAGCAGTGTGTGAGCAGAGCAGTGTGTGAGCAGTGTGTGAGCAGTGTGTGAGCAGAGCAGTGTGTGAGCAGAGCAGTGTGTGAGCAGAGCAGTGTGTGAGCAGTGTGTGAGCAGTGTGTGAGCAGTGTGTGAGCAGAGCAGTGTGTGAGCAGAGCAGTGTGTGAGCAGAGCAGTGTGTGAGCAGAGCAGAGCAGTGTGTGAGCAGAGCAGTGTGTGAGCAGAGCAGAGCAGTGTGTGAGCAGAGCAGTGTGTGAGCAGTGTGTGAGCAGTGTGTGAGCAGAGCAGTGTGTGAGCAGTGTGTGAGCAGTGTGTGAGCAGAGCAGAGCAGTGTGTGAGCAGAGCAGTGTGTGAGCAGAGCAGTGTGTGAGCAGTGTGTGAGCAGTGTGTGAGCAGAGCAGTGTGTGAGCAGAGCAGTGTGTGAGCAGAGCAGTGTGTGAGCAGTGTGTGAGCAGTGTGTGAGCAGAGCAGTGTGTGAGCAGAGCAGTGTGTGAGCAGAGCAGAGCAGTGTGTGAGCAGAGCAGTGTGTGAGCAGAGCAGAGCAGTGTGTGAGCAGAGCAGTGTGTGAGCAGAGCAGAGCAGTGTGTGAGCAGAGCAGTGTGTGAGCAGAGCAGAGCAGGGCAGAGCAGAGCAGAGCAGGCTGTGCCATCCCGGCCGTGGCACTGGGAGTGGCGCTTTGGGGAGGCTCAGCCTGGTTTGCAGCAGGAGCTGGCAGTGTCCCCTCGAGGAGCTGTCCTGTCCCGCCGTGTCCCCTGGCTTTGGCACCCGCAGCCTCCGGGCCGTGCCCGCTGTGTTATCCCCGTTCATCCCTGTGGGATCTCAGTGGGAATAATGAGTGTGCGGAGGGCAGCAGGGAGTTTGTTCTCCCGTTGGATCTGAGCCCTGCAGTGTGGCTGTGCCTCTCCCAGCCCGTTACCGTGTCCCTCCCTGTCCCTCCCTGTCCGCAGTGGCTGTGAGCGGGCGGCCCCGCAGGCGCTGCCCGAGGGCGGCACGGCCGGCGCCCCCCGCGCCCGGAGCAGCGCGGCCACGCACACGGACGGGCACCAGAGAGCGGCCACCGCTGCCACAGCTGCCTCAGACACGGCCACGAGAGACAGGTGAGGGCACAGCCTGGCATGGCTGGGTGGGAGGGGACCCCAGAGTGCCACCCCTGCCATGGCAGGGACACCTCCCACTGCCCCAGGCTGCTCCAGCCCCAGGGTCCAGCCTGGCCTGGGCACTGCCAGGGATGCAGGGGCAGCCACAGCTGCTCTGGGAATTCCATTCCAGGCAGCAATTCCTGCCCAAGATCCCACCCAGCCCTGCCCTCTGGCACTGGGAGCCATTCCCTGTGTGCTGTCCCTCTGTCCCTTGTCCCCAGCCCCTCTGCAGCTCTCCTGGAGCCCCTCCAGGCCCTGCAGGGGCTCTGAGCTCTCCCAGCTCTCTGCCTGTCCCCATGGCAGGGATGCCCCGTCCCTCTGGTCACCTTGGAAGGGGTTGGAACCAGGCAGCTTCAAGGGCCCATCCCAGCCAGGCCATTCCCCGATTCCACGTTGATTCCACGTTGATTTTCCCTGAGGCACTGGGGGAGTTTCTCCATGGGAAGCTGAGAACGCTTCACTGGGCAGACACAGGGAGAGGGAGGGGCTCAAGTCTCTTCAGGAGGGCGTTCCCGGAGGGATGAGGGCGGCTTTGGGAGCTCTCCCGGGCTGTCCCGTGTCCCTAAGGCTGCTCCCCGCTGTCCCTGCAGGAGTGACGAGGCCTTGCCCTGCGCCGAAGCCACGTTGAACGGCCCCGCTTGATGCCGCCGCTGCCCCGGGACGTGTGTGAGCCAGGCCAGGCTGCTCCCTGGTGATGCAATTTGTCAATTCTTTATTATTTTTTTTTCATTCTAATTTTATTTTTTAATAAATGCTGCATTGATGAGAGCGAGCTGGCGTTCAGGACCAGACACGCAGATCCAACAGCACCGATCCGTTCGGAAAGACACTCGGCATTGTCGAAATGTAGCATTGAGTTCAGTCCTCACGGGAATGACGGGCTCTTCCCAAGCCTTCTGCCTGATTTGAGTTGTCCCCTTCCCCGTGGCCCTGGTTTTTGTTTGGATTTGGGGTTCAGTGCTGTTTTCCCAGTGTTATTGCACACAGTATTCAGCTTCTCTTGGGAAGGTAGCAGGTCCAGCGGCGGCCGGGGCCAGCGCACAAATCCCGCAGCCGCTGACCAAAGTTCCTGATGGAGCTGTCCTCGGGCAGCCTTTGCACCGCTTTGTAGAGCAATAAAGCCTTACCAGAAACATTTCACAGGAGAGGAGGAATGCCAACACTTCCGTGGGAGGGGCGGGGAGGGCTTGGAGCGGGGCAGGGCCGGAGCTGGGGCAGCAGGGAACGGGCTGTCCCTGCAGGCAGCGCTGCTCCGGGCCCGGGGACGCGGGCTGGGCCAGGGCCCGGGGACACGGGCTGGGCCAGGGCAGGGTCGGCAGTGGCGCACAGAGGCCTCTCCTGCCCGTGCTGGCCGCAGGGGACCCTGCCCGCCACGAGGTGACCAGGGCTCTGCTGGCTCTTTGGAGACTCAATTAATGTATTTGCAAATGATGGAAATCCTTTTTCTGTTTGTTTTGTTCTGTTTTTAAAGTTTTTAATGGATGCAGGAACAGCAACACTTTTGCACTTTGTACCTGGTGATGACAGCGTTGTGAGGGTCACGGCTGCGGCCGTGCCCACCCAGGGAGGGGACACGGAGAGCCCAGGGGGACACCCGGGTCCCTCGGGGGGCTGGGAGAGCAGGGCCAGGTGAGGGGAGCACCTGGAGCTGGGTGTGGGATGTGGGGTGTGGGATGTGGGGTACGGCTGTGCCCAGGCTGCAGCCCCGCTCCCAGGAATGCTGTGCTGGTGCCAGGCTCTGAGCTCCCTGCCAGCCCAGCCTGGGGGCACACGGGGGGCACTGGGGCAGCTGAGCTGGAACCCCCTGGCATATGGAATCCTGGAAAACGCTCCCTTTGGAGCAGAGGCTGGAGCTTGGCACACAGGGAGCCAGACAGCTGCTGTGGGGTGCATTCCTGAGGGTGGGAAGTACCTGGCATTCCCAGCAAGGACCTGGCCAGGCTGCTGGAAATCCCTTCCTTGTGCTGGACTGAGGGGAACGAGGAGTTCCCCTGAGCAGTTCCCACTGCTCCTGGAGTGTCCTCACCTGGGCTGGGAGGGGACTGAGGGGACTGAGGTGTTCCACTGTGGGGCTGCCCCGCAGTGTCCCAGTGCCACGGGCCGTTCCCGCAGCCCTGCATGTGTCCAGATCGGTTCTGCTTGGAGGGAGAAGGGGCTGGATCCCAGGAACTGGGGTGCTGTAGATTACTGGGGTACTGGAGGTCACTGGGATGCTGGAGGTTATTTGGGCTGTGGCCACTTGTGTGCTGCTGGCAGGGCTGGGCTGTCCCCCAGCCCAATTTCCTTGGGAATCAGATGGTGCAGGGCTCTTGTTCTGGAAGTTTTCACTCGCTCTGTGTAATTTAAAATTAATAATTTAAAATTAATTGCACTGGGAGGAAAAAAAATCTCACTTTGTGCTTTGCTTCCCCCGCTTGGTGTTCAGGGATCAATCCCACTCCAGCCAGGACCCTCAGACAGGATCAGTGGCTTTGAGGTCCTGATTGGAGACACATTAAAGTCTTAATTTTCCAAGGATTGGTGCTAGAGTTCTGCTGGGCGTGGGCTTCCCCTCGGGCACTCTTGGGGCCCCAGAGCAGATCCCGTGGAAGCTGAAGGGTCCCTGTGCAGGTCCAGCCTGGCTGGGTCCGGGGGTGCCGGGTGCTCTTCCAGCCTCTGCCGTGCCCGGGTCCGTGTGGGACCGGGACACGAGGGAATGTCCTCGGCAGGCACAGCTGGATCCCCCTCCCCTCGGGGCAGTGCTCTGGGTGGGGCCACAGCGGGGTCCCCTCAGTGGGGGACAGGACAGGCGTCACCCCGGGGTGCCGAGCCTTGGGCCAGCAATAACCCCGGGTGACTCCCAGAGGATGGGGCTGGCCGTGCCTTCCGCTGCAATTCCAGCCTGGTGTTCCTCAGCTTTGGCTTCGAGTCCCTGAGCGGCAGAGAGAGCTTTAATAATAATAATTATATGAATAATAATGGTTATAATAATAATATCCTTGGGCATATCCAGATCCGAACACACCTCGTTACTGAGGCTCGTTAGTGGGTTAATTTATTACTTAGTGCTGAGACACATCACTGGAGCTTGGTCAGACTGTGGAGATGCACAAATTCCGTGGGGTTGGAGCCTGTGGATGATCCCCCCGTGCCTGGCACTGAGGCTCTCGGTTCATTCCAGCCCTCCCCTCCCCTGGGGCTGTTCTTCCCTGATCCAGACCAGCTCCTGCTGCTCGGGCTGCCGGGTTTGCAGCCCCAGAGCCAGGGCAGGGCCTCACCTGGCTCCAGGGGTTCTGTGGGGAACCAGGAACAGGAAATCCTTCCAAGGCAGAGCTTCCATCCCTGCAGGGGCACAGCGGGTGCGGAGAGCCCGCAGTGCCCCACTGAGGGTTCTCCTTCTCCCTGTGCTCCAGGAAAAGGCTTCCCAGGGCTGGAGCAGGATCTCCGGAGGGAGGAATTCCCTGTCCCCTGTCCCCTGTCCCCTGGCCCTGCTGGGCTCCGTGTCCCAGCGATGAGGGGTGTCCGTGGTGCTGGTGTCCCTGGGTGCTGGGGCACAGATCTCTGCCATTCCCTGGGTGGTTATCCATGCACTGGGATCCTGGAGAAACCCGGGAAGGGCTCTGGGAGCACAGGGAGCTGCGCCTTCATCCCCGTACAGCTCCAGGGTCGAGACAAGAGCAGCCAGGCCAGGCCCCTGGGGGAGGGTTCTGGAATGTTCCGTGCAGGGGCTCTGCCCTCCTGGGCATCCATCCCAGGACACGGCGATGGCGCTGTGCCCGCTGCTCCACGCTGGGATGGGAGGGGGGTCCTGGGCACAGTTAGAGCTGAACTCATCCCTGTGGCCAGTCCCGGGTAATTCCTGGATCGTGGCACGTCCGTCCCTGTGGATGTGGGCAGAACGGGCTCCTCAGAGGCGGGAAAATCTGGTGTTGGGAGTGTCCCCATCCCTGGTCACATCGGGTGCCTGTCCCGGTGTCCCCGGTCCTGTGGTGACACCGGGGGCAGAGCAGAGTGTGGGCAGGGGAGCAGAGCTGGAGGGCTGGGAATGCCAAATCCCAGAGCGTGGGGCTGTGGATGGAGCGGGAGTGGCTGGGACTGGGCATTCCCGGGGCTCAGGACAGGCTGGGGGTTCCGTACCCCTCATTCCAGGGCCCCCAGAGGTGTGTCCGGAATTCTGCGTGTCCCGGGTGACATCCTGTCCCCCCTGGCCTGGGCAGGCAGCCAGCAGGGGATGTTCCAGCCATCCCTTCAGCAACTGCACAGCCAAAACCTGCCCCAGAGCAGAGCTGCTGCTCCCCTTGGAGCACAGGCAGGCAAAGTCCCGGGCTCTGCTGGGATCCTGTGCCCTCAGCAAAGCCCAGAATTCTCCCAAAAGTGTCCCAAGGCTTTGCTGCTCCTGGGATGGAATCCCAAGGGTTCATCCCAAGGGTTCATCCCGAGGGTTCATCAGGAACATCTCTTCGGAGAGCTGCAGGTGGGCAGGGAGTGGAAACCCTGGGAGGCATGGATTGGAAAAAAGGAATAAAAAACACCAAAAAAAGACCAAACCCCAGCATTGCCCTCCGTGTCTGTTCCAAAGGTTTGGGCACCCCAGTTCCCAGACTCCCCAGTGGAAGGTTTGGGGTGAAGGTGCAGGGGCATTCCCAAGGAAATATCATTTTAATAAATTCCTTGCTCTCCAGTGGCATCCCAGAGTCATTTTTCCCACTGGCCAGAGAGCTTTCGTTAAAATCCTGATTTATCAGTGGCCGTCCTTGGCGCACATCCCTGTGCCAGGCCTTGAAATCCCAACCCCTCGAGATCCCCCTCATCCACAGGGACCTTCCTGCCCCACCGGGTGGGCTGGGAATTGATCCATTGGAAAAACCGGAGTTGATTTATCGGAAAAACTGGAATTGATCTATTGGAAAAACCAGAATTGATCTATTGGAAAGAACAGAATTGATCAGAAAAACCAAAAGTGATCTATTGAAAAAAACAGACTTGATCAGAAACCCCAAAATTGATCTATTGGAAAAATCTGAATTGATCAGAAAAACTGGAGTTGATCTATTGGAAAAAACAAAATTGATCTATTGGAAAAACCAGAATTGATCTATCAGAAAAGTGTGGTGCTTAGAGAAGGGCTCAGGTGTATTCAGGGTGTATCCAGGGTGTATCCAGGGTGTGTCCTGGGTGTGTCCTGGGTGTGTCCAGGGTATGTCTGTGGTGTATCCTGGGTGTATCCCTGGTGTATCCCAGCTGTATCCCAGCTGTGCCCATCTCCCTGCTGTCTGTCTCTCTTGGGCTGGCTCTGAACTGGTTCATACTGGGGCTGACTGGGCTGGGAGCTGCCCTGGGAGGATTCCTGGCCCCCTCCTCCCCGGCCTGCGGGTGCTGGGGTGGGAGCTGCTCCTGCCATTCCCTGTTCCCTTCCCATTCCCGCCGCCCTGGCTCCGTCCCAGTCTGGGGAGACATCTCCCACTGCTGGCTCCATCCTGTGCCACCCCCGTGTGCCACCCCCGTGTGCCACCCCCGTGTCCCACCCCCGTGTGCCACCCCCCGTGTCCCACCCTGCAGCCCCCGGGCAGGGCCCTGCCCCTGGAACGGGCTGTGCTGCTGTGTCCATGGGTTCTCTGGGGCTGCTCTCCTTGGATTCCTGTCGGGATTTTCCCTTTGCCCTGCCAGGTTGGATTTGGGCTTGCGGCATTCCCGGTCCGGAATCGGCTCTGGAGCTCGGCAGTGTTAATGAATAATTACCTGTGTTAATTAATGCCGTGTGGCAGGAGCGGTGCCCCGGAGGAGCTGGAGCAGCTCCAGCGCTGGGTCAGTGCAGTGTGAGCTCTTTGGAGGATGGGTTGGATCAGTTCCCAGGTTTCCCCTGGGTGACGTTCCTGACTTCCAGGAATGCTGCTGTGTTTGGGCTGAGAGCGGGATCTTTGCTCCTGCTTTTCCCTCCGTGGTGGGAAGTTCAGCAAACCCAGGCGGTTTCCGGGTGTGTTTAGGGCTGAACTTGGGGACAGACAAATGGCAAAGGAACAGTTTGGCTCCTCCCCGCTGCCTTCACTCACCTGAACCTCTCTTACCTCATCCAGGAGGGCTTTGTGGCGTCCCAGCTCCCGCCTGGATTTGTACAGAATTCCCAGTGCTCACCTCTCCCCGCAGTGGGATATTCCCATGGAAAGTGTATTTTTGTATTTGATGCTGATGGGAAGAGAGGGGTTTTCCTCTCTCCCTGAATTCGGGGCTTTTCTGGAGCCTTCCCTTCTATTTTTGATTCCCTCAAGTTCTTGGCCAGATGGAAAGGAGGAAACAACCCTTTCTCTGTGATTTCAGTGCTCAGAGGTAGTTCTGCAGAGCTTTGTAGAGTTCTGGGAATGCCGTAGGGATTCCCCTTGGGGGCTGGGTGTGGTGCCCTCGGCAGTGAGGGCACTGCTGGAGGATCCCCTTGGCCGGATCTCATGGATCCAAACGTGGAGTGGAATTATCCACAGGCATGGCAAATGTTTCTGGAGCCTTTCTCTCCATGGAAAAGCTTCTCCCACTCTCCACTTTCCCAAAGTGCTGCTGGAGAGCCTCGAGTGGCCCTTGGGGAGCTGGGGTTGGGACAGGGAATTCCGGCTGTGCTTCTCCAGAGCCTGGATCTGGGCCTGGAGCTCCCTTGTTCCGTGTCCCTGGGTGCCTCCCGTGTCCTCCTGTGAATTCCTGGGGTCCTTCCCTGGCCCTTGGACTCATCCCTGGGGCTGTGCAGTTCCCTGGTCCTCACATCTGTTCCATGGCCTTGCCTTTGGTCCTTGCAGCTGTTCCAGCCCTCTGCATTCCCTGTTCCTGCAGTTAATCCCTGTTCCTGCAGCCATTCCCTGCAGCCATTCCCTGTTCCCTGCAGCCATTCCCTGCTCCTGCAGCCATTCCCTGTTCCCTGCAGCCATTCCCTGCTCCTGCAGCCATTCCCTGCTCCTGCAGCCATTCCCTGCTCCTGCAGCCATTCCCTGTTCCTGCAGCCATTCCCTGTTCCTGCAGCCACTCCCTGCTCCTGCAGCCATTCCCTGTTCCTGCAGCCATTCCCTGTTCCTGCAGCCACTCCCTGCTCCTGCAGCCATTCCCTGTTCCTGCAGTTAATCCCTGTTCCTGCAGCCATTCCCTGCTCCTGCAGCCATTCCCTGTTCCCTGCAGCCATTCCCTGTTCCTGCAGCCATTCCCTGTTCCTGCAGCCATTCCCTGTTCCTGCAGCCATTCCCTGTTCCTGCAGCCATTCCCTGCAGCCACTCCCTGTTCCTGCAGCCATTCCCTGTTCCTGCAGCCATTCCCTGTTCCTGCAGCCACTCCCTGTTCCTGCAGCCATTCCCTGTTCCTGCAGTTAATCCCTGTTCCTGCAGCCATTCCCTGTTCCTGCAGCCATTCCCTGCAGCCATTCCCTGTTCCCTGCAGCCATTCCCTGTTCCCTGCAGCCACTCCCTGCTCCTGCAGCCATTCCCTGTTCCTGCAGCCATTCCCTGTTCCCTGCAGCCATTCCCTGTTCCTGCAGCCATTCCCTGTTCCTGCAGCCATTCCCTGTTCCTGCAGCCATTCCCTGTTCCTGCAGCCATTCCCTGTTCCCTGCTCCTGCAGCCATTCCCTGTTCCTGCAGCCATTCCCTGCTCCTGCAGCCATTCCCTGTTCCTCACCTCCCTGTTCCCACTCCTGGCAGTGACTTTGCATGGACACTTCAGCTCTTTCCCTGCCCCTCTCTCTCATCCCAGGAATGTTCAAACTCCAATCTGTGTCTGATTGGCCACAGCAGAATCTGGAAAACTGGGGGAAATCCCAATCCCTTCCCTTCCCTTCCCTTCCCTTCCCTTCCCTTCCCTTCCCTTCCCTTCCCTTCCCTTCCCTTCCCTTCCCTTCCCTTCCCTTCCCTTCCCTTCCCTTCCCTTCCCTTCCCTTCCCTTCCCTTCCCTTCCCTTCCCTTCCCTTCCCAAACCTTCCCAAACCTTCCCAAACCTTCCCAAACCTTCCCAAACCTTCCCTTCCCAAACCTTCCCTTCCCTTCCCAAACCTTCCCTTCCCTTCCCAAACCTTCCCTTCCCAAACCTTCCCTTCCCAAACCTTCCCAAACCTTCCCAAACCTTCCCAAACCTTCCCAAACCTTCCCAAACCTTCCCAAACCTTCCCAAACCTTCCCAAACCTTCCCTTCCCTGGATCCTGTTGGAGTTAATTCCCGTGTGTTCATCCCATCCCTGCTCCTCCCCATCCCAGACCCTGCAGCTTTCCCAGGAAAGGTTTTCTCCCCCGGGCACTTCCAGCTCCGAGGCCCCTCGGACCACGCTGGGAGTTCAGAGCAGTGCAGAGCCTTGGGCTGGGCTGGGCGGAGCCAGCTCTGCCCATTCCAGCTTGGATCCAGTCCTGTTCCAGCCCAGATCACAGGAAACGGGGAAGGGGAACGTCCTGTGCCCGCGCCCATGGATAACATTCCCAATTCCCATGTGCCTTAAATGCATCCCAGTGCCAGCAGTGGAGTTCTGTCCCCTGTGCCCTTCCCCCTACACCTCACAGCTCCTTGTCCCAGTTAGCCCATCCCAGTATCCCAGTTAGCTCATCCCGTATCCCAGTTCATCCCAGTATCCCAGTTCATCCCAGTATCCCAGTTCATCCATCTCAGTATCCCAGTTCATCCCTGTATTCCAGTCCATCCCAGTATCCCAGTCCATCCCTTTATCCCAGTCCACCCATCCCAGTGTCCCAGTTCATCCCAGTGTCCCAGTTCATCCCAGTATCCCAGTTCATCCATCCCTTTATCCCAGTCCATCTGTCCCAGTCTCCCAGTCCATCCCAGCATCCCAATTCATCCATCCCCATATCCCAGTTCATCCTCTATCCCAGTCCATCCAGTATCCCAGTTAACCCATCCCAGTCCCCCCCAGTCCCTCCCAGTCCCCATCCCCGGTGTCCCCGGCTGTGCTCCCAGCTCGGGGCAGATCCAGCCGGGATTTGTTCTCCGGGCCCTCCCTGGGTTCCCCGGGCTGGGGTGGGGTTGGGATGGGCCTGTCGGGATCCCACGGAGCAGCAGGAATGTGTCCTCTGGGAATGCTCCGCTCCCGGGGCTCCCCTTGGAGAGGCTGATCCCTCCCAGGGATCCCAGAACGGGAACGCCGTGTGCATTCCCTGTGTGCTCCAAAGGGAAACCGGGCTCAGCCTGGCCAGGGCAGCTGTGGCCGAGTGGGACACAAACGGGGCTTCAAAGAGACAGGGAGAAAGGATCATTCCTGATTTCCTCATGGAATGGAGTTAGTGTTAATCCCAAATATTTTATTATTTAATGGAATTTAAATCAAAACTTCCCGGGCCTGTAAATATTCCCCTGCCTTGGAACATAAACATTCCCTGCTGGATCTGGGGTTTGTGGAATGGAAAGGGATTTTCTGCCAGGAAGCCCCAGAGAAATCCCTGATGAGCTTTTCCCTCTTAAAATTGTCCTTCCCTTCCATGGCAGCTGATCCCAGGTGGGAAACACCGGGAATGCTCCGACCTCCCGTGTGGAGGGGACGGTGCTGGGATCCAGCCTCCAACCTGGGCTGGCACTGAGGGAGGGGCTGGAATTGGGAACTCGCTGGGCTGGGCTGGGATTTCCCTGGCTGGGATCCCCTTTCCCAGTTGGGATCCCCTTTCCCAGTTGGGATCCCCTTTCCCTGGTTGGGATGGATCCATGGGATGGGGGCAGAGGGGACACAGGACAGGCAGGAGCATTCCAGAGGATGGATCCATGGGATGGGGGCAGAGGAACGTCCCGGCTGGGGCAGCAGGAGCTGCTCCGAGCGTGTCCCTGGCTCCTCCTTCCCTCCCCAGCGTTTGCTGTAAATAGGGAATATTTATAAAAATGTATTGCAGAGATTTCTAAACTCACCCAAATCCCTTCTTTTCCCAGAGCTTTTGGCTTTGCTGGGATCTCCTGGAGCAGGAGATTGTCACCTTCCAGTGGGCTCCGGCATCAGTACAGATCAATCCAATCCCAATCCCAGTCCCAGGTGCTGGGCAGGGCCGGGAATTCCAGGGCTCCCAGGGCTGGGAATGGAGCGATTCCTTCCCTCCATTTTACCCCCGTTCCGTTTTCTCCGTGTGGGAGAGGCTGTTCCAGGCTGGAGCCAGCCCAGGCTGTCCCTGGTGCTCTCGGAGGTCACAGATTTTCCCTTTCCTTGTTTCTGTCTTTGCCTTCCATGTCTGACCCGGCTGCAGCGGCAGTTGAGGGGAGTTCGGGTGGAGAAGTGGAGTTTTCCAGGCATTCTCCTGGATGTGACATTTTCCAAACCTTTCCTTTCTCCCGGGATGTGCCGGGCCCTGGGGGCTGATCCTGCTGGCACATCCCATCCCCGGGGTTCCTGCAGGGTGAGTTTGCTCCAGCAAATCCTCCTTGGCTCCGGCTGTCACCCCCAGAATATTCCGTGTTTGCTCTGGAGCCTCCAGAGCCTCCGGAGCCTCTGGAGCCTCTGGAGCCTCCGGAGCCGCTTTTCCAGGGCTCGCTGGGAACGCTGGGCTCTGACTGTTAGCACAAACCAAGGGCGGATTCACCCCCGGGAGTCCTCCGGCCCCAGAACCCCGAACTGGTCTGAAAATGCCCCAGGCCAGGCTGTTTGTTGGGAATAATTCCGGATCTCCAGGAGGGCAGGAGGCTCTGGGACCCAGCGGTGCCCGGGCCCGGCAGGGCCATCCAGGCGCCCCGAGGGAGCGGGTTCTGCCCGGGCTCCGTGCCCGCCCCGGGGGCTCCGTGCCCGCCCCGGGGGCTCCGTGCCCGCCCCAGGCCGTGCCTGGCTCCTCGCCTTGGCTCGTTCTGGGAAAAGGCCTTGGGAATGGCACCTCTGCCATCCCCACGTCCCGGCTGAGGCAGAGCCGATTCCAGGCTGTGGGATGGGAGCCGGAGCCTTCCCTGAGCGCGGGGGATCCCAGAAATGCCCGAGCGGGGAGGCGCTGCCGCCGTGGGGTGCGGGTCCATGGATTGGGAATGTTGCGGGCGGGTTCCCAGCCCGGCTTTCAGCGTCGCTCCGCTCCTCCTCTGCCCGCTCTCCCCAAACCCTGCCGGGGTGTCCTGAGCTGAGTCTCCCTCTCGATCCGCGCTGGCGCCCGGGGCCGCCCCGGGAATTTCCCGGGGGATTCGCGAGGGACGGGGGGTCCCGGCGGGAGCAGCGGGCGGGGGGGACTCGATGCCTTTCTCCACAACCACCGGCCCCGCAAAGCAATAAAACCACGGAGGGGCCGCGGGGGGATCCCGGGAGCGAGGGCGATGCCGGGGGAGCCTTCTCACGATGCCAACTGCCCTTAAACTGGGATCCGGGTCTTTGTAAGCAATGTGTGTATTATGTGTAAATACGAGGGACAAATTTGAAATTACTGCCTTTTCCCTGTTTATTTTTCTGAGTAATTCCAGATGTACTTTAGTCTCTCTACTGTCAAAACTTTTATATTGTAAATCTGATGCTGGTGGCTTTTTTGGTTATTTTGGTTTTTGTTTGGTTTTGGTTTTTTTTTTTGTAAAAAAGCGACAAAAAAAAAAAGAAAAAAAAAGAAAATAAGAAAAAGGAAAAAAGTCTGCATCTCTCTATGTTGTCAGTTTTAGGCTGTAAATTCCAACTATCAATAAAAGCTCAAAATTCACGTGCCAGTGCTGGGTTCCTCCGTCCTGCAGGACACGCCGAGGGTCCCGAGGGGGCTTTGGGACGGGCGGGGCCCCGAGGGAATCCCGGGATCCCTGAGGCTGGAAAAGCCCTCCCAGCCCGTCCAGTCCCAGCTGTGCCCCAGGCCCACCCTGTCCCCAGCCCAGAGCACTCAGTGCCACCTCCAGGAACTCCTTGGACACCTCCAGGGATGGGCACTCCAGAGCTCCCTTGGCATTTCCAAGGCCTGAGCTCCCTTTCCATGGGGAAATTCCTGCTGCTGCCCCCCCTGGCCCAGCCTGGGGCCGCTCCCTCTCCTCCTGTCCCTGTTCCTGCCAGGCTGGAAGGGCGGCAGCCCCAGCAGCAGCGCAGGACGAGGGTCCCCGTGCCAGGAGCCCCCGAGCTCTGCCCTGTGGCACGGGGACAGGCAGTGCCAGAGCTGAGCCCGCCCCGGGCTGTGCCCCGAGGCTCTGCCGCGTCTCCCGGTGCCCAGCGAGGCAAAAGGAGCATCTCTCATATTAATTTTTTTATTAAATTCCGTTAGTTTTCTCTTTATAGAATAACCTTTTCCTCTAGGCACAAATACAATACAAGGACTCTGCATGTTTGACACAATGTACAGAAACTTCAATAATCTACAACTGCTCGGGTAAGTTACAAAACCTCCGTGTTACACCTGACAGGCAGGAGGAACCGAGGACGGGGCGACTGTACAAAGAGCTCTGCACTGAAATAAAACGCTGGACTTTAAAAACGAGACGGGAGGAGGGGCTGGCGGGCTGGGGGTGTCAGTTTGGGGTGCGGGGGGTCCCGGGCGGCGGCGGGGCCGCAGTGACCCCACGGTGCCTTCCGGGGTCCCCCCAATTCATTCAGTGCGGGGCAGGGGGGCTGCAGGAGCCGAATCTGTACCGAGAGCCCCCCGGCACTGAGGGGCAGCAGCAGCCGGGGGACAGCGGGGCAGGGGCAGGGACAGGGACAGGGACAGGGCTGGGACAGGGACAGGGTCAGGGACAGGGCTGGGACAGGGGGTGCTCCCCTGGGCCCCCCGGGCTGGGCACAGGCAGAGCACGAAGGGGGCACGCGGGGGTGGTTTGGGAGGGAGGAGAGCCCTGAGGGCGTTTGGGGTGTGACCCGTGCAAAGGAGACCCTGCAGAGACCGGTGGCAGCTGCAGGGCCGCTGTCCCAGCCCTGTCCCAGCCCCTGTGGCTGCAGCCAGAGGGGACCCTCACCCCAGGGCTGGGCTGGTCCCCACCCCCAGGAGGGGACAGAGGGCACGCAGGAGGCTGCAGCATTTGGCACCTCCCGCAGGGAATGTGCCCCCGGGACAGCCAGCCTGGAGGTAGAGACTGTCCCAGCCAGGACAGGGACCCCAGCAGCACAGGGACCCCGGGCCACAGCCCGAGGAGTCTCCTGCCCGCTGGGAGCAGCGGCCACGGCCACGATCCCCGGGGACACGGGAGGCAGCGCCCGCAGCATCCCAGCACTGCCGGCACTCCCGTTCCTGCCCAGCTGCTCCAGGGCGGGACAGGACACGGGATGGTCCCGGTGCTCCACTCTGTCCCCTGTGCCATCCCCTGAGCTGCAGGGCTCTGTCCCCTGTGCCATCCCCTGAGCTGCAGGGCTCTGTCCCCTGTGCCACCCCTGAGCTGCAGGGCTCTGTCCTGTGCCATCCCCTGAGCTGCAGGGCTCTGTCCTGTGCCATCCCCTGAGCTGCAGGGCTCTGTCCCCTGTGCCATCCCCTGAGCTGCAGGGCTCTGTCCCCTGTGCCATCCCCTGAGCTGCAGGGCTCTGTCCCCTGTGCCATCCCCTGAGCTGCAGGTCCCGGCTCCGGCGGGACGGGAGCAGAGCCCAGGACCCGCCGCAGGCCGGGAGGGGCAGGGCGGGTTCGGGGGGCTCTGGCAGACATGCGAGGGGTGCACGATGAGGGGCAGGACGAGGGGGCGGCTCTGCCTCTCCCAGCGGTGTGGGGTGGGGCGTGGGGCAGGACCCCCTGCCCCGGGAGCCGGGGCTGGGGCACACGGAGGACACGGGGTCACGACACGGCTCAGACGGGCCCGGGGGCGGCACGGGGCCCCCGCCCGCTTCAACGCGAGGAATCCCTCCGGGTGCCGGGACACGCCCGTCCCGCCCGGCGGGCGGGAGGAAGGGCCGCTCCTCCTCTCCCTCAGTCCCGAGCTCGGCCTCGAGCCGGCGCTGCCTCCGGCCCCGCTGCGGGCGCGGCAGCCGTGCCTGGAATCGCGGCTCCGCTGAGCCGGGCTCACGCGTCCGACAGGCAGCTCTGGATGCGGTCGATCCACTGCTGGGCCAGCTGCACGTCCTGGGCGCAGAAATTGTAAACGCGTTTCGTCGTCTTCAGCTGTGGGCACGGAGAGGAGGGGCTGAGGAGGGGCCGAGGGCTGCGCCCGGGGCAGCGCCCGGAGCCGCGGCCGGAGCCACCGGAGCCGCCCAGCGCCCCCGGGACACTCACGTCGAAGAAAGCCTTCTCGTCCACCGTCTTGGGCGCCCCCATGGTGGGGGTCCCCGGCGTGATGGACTCCACCTCGGCCAGGTCGATGACCCCCTTGCACTCCGTGTCCATCCGGCTGTCGTAGTACCGCAGCTGGGGAGGGGACGGGATAATGGGATAATGGGATAATGGGATGGGATGGGATGGGACAGATCCCAGGGCCCAGCCGGTACCTGATGTTTTGTTTTATCCAGCACAAACCACCGAGACTTCCAGGGTTTCATGAAGGCGCCTTTCTTGTATAGAGACCCCTCGTAGGATCTGTGGGGCAGGAAGGGGCGGGGAGCGGCGGGGTCAGGGATGGGAACCCCAGGGCCCTTCCCCCGGCAGGATCCCTCTCCTGCCCTGCGCGCCCGGCCCCGCCCAGCGCCGCCTGCCTGTTCTCGCTCTCCGACATCTGGAACTGGCTGTAGAGGGTGGAGGTGCTGCGGCGCCCGCCCGGCTTCCCGCTGGAGGGCGTGGAGGTGCTGCTGGTGTCGCTGTCCAGGCTGAGGTTGAGCGTGGAGCCCACCCCGCTCTCCTGCAGGTACACGCCCAGCGAGCGCCGCTGGTGGGACAGCCCCGACGACATCAGCAGGGAGCTGGGGGTCTGCGGGACAGGGCGGCGTCAGGGGGCCGGGCATGGGCACCGGCGGCACCCAGAGCCAGCACCAGAACCAGCACCCAGAGCCAGCACCAGAACCGCCATCAGAACCAGCACCAGCATCAGAACCAGCACCAGCATCAGAACCAGCACCAGCACCCAGAGCCAGCACCAGAACCAGCACCAGCACCAGAACCAGCACCAGAACCGCCATCAGAACCAGCACCAGTATCAGAACCAGCACCAGCACCCAGAGCCAGCACCAAAACCAGCAGAAGCACCACAGCCACCATCAGAACCAGCAGCAGCACCCAGAAGCACCAGCCTGCCACACCCTGTCACACCTCTGTCACAGCCCCATCACAGCCCCTGTCACCCCCTGTCACCTACCCTGCTGCCCTCCTGCCGCCCCTCCGTGCGCTGGGACGCCTTCACCTTGTCCCACGTGTCCTTCCAGCGCTCCGGGACCTGCCCCAGCTCCATCTCCAGGTTCTGCAGCTCCTGTGGGGGTGATTCTGCTATCAGCCCCAGAGGGGACAAAACCCCCAGGGCCGCTGTGCCTGTGTCCCTGTCCCTGTCCCTGTGTCCCTGTCCCTGTCCCTTTGCCGCTGTCCCTGACCTGATGCTGCTGTCCCTGTGTCCCTGTCCCAGTCCCGGTGCCTCTGTCCCTGTCCCTGTCCTGCTGTCCCTGTCCCTGTGTCCTTATCCCTGTCCCTGTGTCCCTGTCCCGGTGCCCCTGTCCAGGTGCCCCTGTCCCTGTGCCCCTGTCCCTGTCCCGGTGTCCTTATCCCTGTCCCTGTGTCCCTGTCCCTGTCCCGGTGTCCCTGTCCCTGTCCCGGTGCCCCTGTCCCTGTCCCTGTGTCCCTGTCCCGGTGCCCCTGTCCCTGTCCCTGTGTCCCTGTCCCGGTGTCCCTGTCCCTGTCCCCATCCCAGACCTCCAGCAGTTTGGAGATGGCGTCGGGCTCCACGCGCCCGCGGTTGTCGTAGCAGGGCCAGATGATTCTGCGCTTGCTCTGCGGCGCCGCCGGCTCCTGCCGCTCGGGCTCCTCCGGCTCGGGGCCCTGCGCCAGCTCCCAGTCGTACGAGGGGCCCTCGGACAGCGTCTCCTCCGTGTAGTAATCCCACACCTTCAGGTTGGAGATGTTGCTGTACGGCCTCAGCACCTGCGGGAGCGGCGGGGGCGGCTCAGGGAGGGCAGCGGGGCCGGGCTGGACACTGCAGCCAGGCCAAGGGGACAGCGCGTCCACACGGGGCCCTGGGAGCGTCCAGCCTGAGCGGGGAAGGGTCCAGGGAGAGCCCAGAGCCCCTGCAGGGCCTGAAGGGGCTCCAGGAGAGCTGCAGAGGGGCTGGGGACAAGGGACAGAGGGACAGCACACAGGGAATGGCTCCCACTGCCAGAGGGCAGGGCTGGGTGGGATCTTGGGCAGGAATTGCTGCCTGGAATGGAATTGCCAGAGCAGCTGTGGCTGCCCCTGCATCCCTGGCAGTGCCCAGGCCAGGCTGGACCCTGGGGCTGGAGCAGCCTGGGGCAGTGGGAGGTGTCCCTGCCGTGGCAGGGGTGGCACTGCAGGGGCTCGGGGGACAAGTCCCAGCCCCAGCCGCTCCTGCAGGGAGGATCCCGGGGCGCTCCCAGCCCCCTCCAGGCGCTCCAGGTGCCCCCAGGTCTCACCTCCCCGTCCTCAGGTGCGTACAGATAGTTGAAGAAGACGGGAGCCTTCTTGTTGAGGCGGTCGATGTAGTCCCAGATGGATTTGGAGACCTGCTGGCCCTTCCGCTCGCCCTTCTCCTCGTACAGGAGCCCTGGGGACAGAGGGGACACGGGTGTGACAGGGCAGGGGCAGGTGGCACCGTGGCTGTGCCTGCTGTGCTCACCCAGCTCGATGCGCTCGTAGTCCGAGTCGAGCAGGAATGTCCGGAAGCGGTTGGAAATGTAGTGGTAGCTGAGGAACTTCAGGTAGTACTGGCTGAACTCGAACTCCATGGGGAACTGCAGGTGGATCTGCGGGAGCAGCGGCGGGGGAGCCCCGGGATGGCCGGGATGCACGGACACGGGCCGGGCCTGCGCCTGCCCCGGGGCACTCCAGGGCCTGCCGCAGCCTCGGGGGCCCACTGGCACTCGGGGGTCCCTCTGGGTGCTCAGGGGGCACTCAGGGGTCCCAGTGGGTGCTGGGGGTCCCTCTGGGTGCTCAGGGGGCACTCAGGGGTCCCAGTGGCATGGAGGGGTCCCTGTGGGTGCTGGGGATCCCCCTGGACACTGATGGACTCGGGGGGCACTCGGGGGTCCCAGCAGGCACTCGGGGGTTCCTGTGGGTGCTGGGGTTCCCCCTGGACACTGATGGAGCTGGGGGGCACTCAGGGGTCCCAGTGGGCACAGAGGGGTCCCTGTGGGTGCTGGGGTTCCCTCTGGGTGCTCAGGGTGCACTCAGGGGTCCCAGTGGCATGGAGGGGTCCCTGTAGGTGCTGGGGTCCCTCTGGACACTGATGGAGTTGGGGGGCACTCGGGGGTCCCTGTGGGTGCTGGGGGTCCCACTGGCCACTGATGGAGCTGGGGGGCACTCGGGGGTCCCAGCGGGCACTTGGGGGTCCCTGTGGGTGCTGGGGTTCCCCCTGGCCACTGATGGAGCTGGGGGGCACCCGGGGGTCCCTGTGGGTGCTGGGGTTCCCCCTGGCCACTGGTGGAGCTGGGGGGCACCCGGGGGTCCCAGCAGGCACTCAGGGGTTCCTGTGGGTGCTGGGGGTCCCACTGGCCACTGGTGGAGCTGGGGGGCACCCGGGGGTCCCGGCACAGCTCACCTGGTGCACGCAGTCCAGGAACTGCAGGAAGATGGGCGCGAAGCCGCTGCTCTGGCCCGCCAGGGTCTGTGCGCCGCGGTGGCTGAAGCGGTGGCCGAAGGACAGCCACTCCTTCTCCACCAGCAGCCGGAAGCCCTCCAGCGTGCGGTAGTAGGGGTCGGAGAGCAGCTGCACCAGGGACACCACCTGCGGGGACAGGGGGCTGCAGGGGCTGCGGGCACGGCCGCGGGGCCCCGCCACCGCCGGGCCTCACCTGCGTGGTGATGTCCCAGCCGTCCTCCAGGCTGACCAGCACGGACGAGCCCGTGTCCAGCAGCTCCACCACCAGCACCGAGATCTGCAGGATCTTGTGGATCTGTGGGGCAGGGCCAGCAGTGAGCAGGGCACAGGGGATCCCTGGGCTGGCCATGGGGGCAGTGTCCCCTTCTCCGGAGGGAGGCCACACTCGGCGGTCACAGGGGCCACCACCCCACGCTCAGACACGGCAGCAGGGACAGGGGACAGGGACCCTCCCTCCTCCAGTGGGACCCCTCCCACGGCTCCACACTGACCAGTCCCCCCGGGCCCTGCCCCATCCTGGCACTGCCCAGTCCCAGCCCCTCCGGAGCACCCAACAGGGCGGGTCCTGCCCGGCATTCCCCAGCTCTGTCCAGCACCACAGGGCTGAGCTCTGGACTGTCCCACCCTTGTCCCTCAGTGTCCCCAGGGTGTCCCAGTGCAGCTCTGGGCCCTGGAGGCCCAGAGGCCAGGCCCTGGCTGTGACTGACCTGGGACAGCCACTCCGACTCCTCCAGGGAGCGCAGGTAGGCCACGCTGGGGTCGCTGGAGGGGCAGCCGGGCACGCAGGCCTTCATCAGCTTCTTGAAGCTGGCCTTGACCTGGCGCACGTCGAACACCTCGATGGGCACCACCTCCCAGTGCTGCAGCGGGTCCGGCTTCACGCCCTGCGGGACGGCACGGCCGGGCTGCCCTGGGCTGCCCTGGGCTGGCCTGGGCTGCCCTGGGCTGGCCTGAACTGGCCTGAGCTGGTCTGGGCTGGCCTGGGCTGGTCTGGGCTGGCCTGAGCTGGCCTGGGCTGCCCTGAGCTGCCCTGGGCTGGCCTGGGCTGGCCTGGGCTGGCCTGAACTGCCCTGAGCTGCCCTGGGCTGGCCCGGGCTGCCCTGAGCTGGCCTGGGCTGGCCTGGGCTGCCCTGGGCTGGCCTGGGCTGGCCTGAACTGCCCTGAGCTGGCCTGGGCTGGTCTGGGCTGGCCTGGGCTGGCCTGGGCTGCCCTGGGCCAGCCTGAGCCGCTGCCACCCTCGGGATCAGGGAGTTCTTTGCACTGGAAAAGCCCTCGGAGCCCAAGGAGTCCAACCACGCCCAGCACTGCCAAGGCCACCACTGCCGTGTCCCCAAGTGCCACATCCACATGGCTTTGAAACCCCTCCAGGGATGGGCACTCCAAACCTTTCCATGGGGAAATTCCTGCTGCTTTCTCCCCTGAGCCTCCCCTGGCCCAGCCTGAGGCCGTTCTCTCTCCTCCTGTCCCTGTTCCTGGAGCACAGCCCGGCCCCCCCAGCTGTCCCCTCCTGTCAGGGACTTGTGCAGAGCCACAAGGTCCCCCCTGAGCCTCCTTTTCTCCCTCTGAGCCCCTTCCCAGCTCCCTCAGCCTCTCCCGGGGCTCCAGCCCTTTCCCAGCTCCGTCCCTGTGCTGTGGCCATGCCGGGTGTGTCACCTTCAGCTGGGACTTGTCCCCGATGATGTAGAGCGAGGCGCGGTGCTGCCGCAGGAAGGAGGGCTCGGCGGGGGTGCCGTTGTGGGCTGTCCCCAGCAGGTCCTTCCCCGCCAGCCGGGACCCGATCTCCACGTTCAGGGCGTAGCTGCTCATGCGCCCGCTGGCCCGGATGCTGCCCCACTTCCCTGCGGGACGGGGCCGCGTCAGGCCGGGCTCGGGGCTGTGCCAGCCCCACGTCCCCGCCGGGGCTGGGCTGTCCCCGCAGCCAGGCCCGGGGGCACATGCCAGGGAGGTGCTGGGCACCAGGTTTGCTTTGGTTCCTTCTCCCTCTGGGTGCTGCAGGAATTCCTGCCTCGGGTCCGACCCCGGCGGCTCCGTGTCTCGTCACTGGCACTGTCACACCCCACTGCGGCGTCACCGGGCCCTGCCACCTGCACCATGGCCCTGCCACCTGCACCAGGGCCCTGTCACCTGCACCATGGCCCTGCCACCTGCACCATGGCCCTGCCACCTGCACCAGGGCCCTGTCACCTGCACCATGGCCCTGCCACCAGCTGCACCCCCGCCCCGGCACCGCAGAGGCCGAGGAGCCCAAAGCAAACCTGGCGAGGCTGCCCGGTACTTACCGTGCCCGCGGCACAGCTGGAGCAGAGGGGGCTCGGGGGGTTACTGGGGTTACTGGGGTTACTGGACATTAGTGGTGAGGGGCAGGGGGTGAGTGGGGGGTCAGTGGTCAGTCACGCCCGGCCGGCTCGGCCGCGTCCGTACCTCGGGGCGTCTCGCGGCCCTTCGGCGACGCGCACTTGGGGGAGGACAGGGTGATGACCCTGGCTCTGTGACCCAGCCCTGGGGGCACAGGACGAGAGTGGCCTCAGCAGGGGACACGGAGCCACGACACGGGATGGCATGGAGGCGATGGCACCGGGCTGCGGCCAGCCCTCCCTCCTCCCTCCTGCGGCTGCGCCCAGGGGAGCGCCTGCTCTGCTAAGGGATCACCACCAGCTCTTCCCAGGGAATCACCTGCTCTTCCCAGGGAATGATCCCCTGATCTTCCCAGGGAATGATGCCCTGATCTTCCCAGGGAATGATCCCCTGATCTTCCCAGGGAATGATCACCTGCTCTTCCCAAGGGAATCAACATCTGCTCTTCCCAAGGAACTATCAACTGCTCTTCCCAGGGAATCATCACCTGCTCTTCCCAGGGAATAATCTCCTCTTCCTGAGAAATCATCTGCTCTTCCCAGGGAATCATCTGATCCAGGGGCTCACCACCTGCACTTCCCAAGGGAATCACCACCTGCTCTTCCCAGGGAATCATCTGCTTTTCCCAGGGAATTATCTGATCCAGGGGATCCCCTGCTCTTCCCCGGGGCTCACCTGCTCCCCCCAGAGAAGCATCTACTCTACGAGAGCTGCCCGGGCTGGGGGTCTCGGCGAGGCCCCCAGGCAGCGCCCCCGGCCCGTCCTCACCTCCGCGGCTCAAAGTCCCAGGCCCTTCGTCCTTCCCTCCCATCACCTGCTTCATGAGCGATCCCAGCTTAGGCTGCTGCCTCTTGTCGGAGAAATCTGCAGCACCAAGAGAAGGTCAGCCCCGAGCCCCGGGATCCCAGGCCCCCCGGAGCCCAGCGGCAGCAAGCGGAACCCCGGGATGCGGGGCCAGCGCGGGAGCAGCGCCAGCTGGAGCCACGGAACCCTCAGTGGGGCCACCCTGTGCCAGCCCTGCCGGTCACCCGTGCCAGCCGGGGCCAGGCTGAGCTCCGGACACGGCCCCCGCGCCGGGAAGGGCCCGGAGGGGCCGTCAGGAACTTCTCCCCCTTCAGGATCAGGGAGCCCCCCCGGGCTCCCCGCAGCCCCCAGCCCCTGGCACGCCCACAGTGACGATGGGTGGGATGAGGGGACAGCGTGGATGGCACTGGGACAGGATGGATGGCACTGGGACAGGACAGATGGCACTGGGACAGGATGGATGGCACTGGAACAGGACAGATGGCACTGGGACAGGATGGATGGCACCGGGACAGAACGGAAGGCACCAGGACAGGACAGATGGCACTGCGACACCATGGATGGCACTGGGACAGGATGGATGGCACTGGGACAGGACAGATGGCACTGCAACACCATGGATGGCACCAGAGTGTGGCAGGGCGTGATGAGCTCTGCCCTGCAGTGAAGGGCCAGCTGGGAAGGGACAGTTGGGAAGGGACAGTTGGGAAGGGCCAGCTAGGAAGGGACTGCTGGGCACAGACTTACCGGGGGTCCCCAGACTGACCCCGGCACTGTGTAGGGGACAGGCAGTGCTGAGATCCTGGTGGGAAGGGTCTGTCCCCACCGCAAAGTGCCCAGACCCCAGCATAAGCTTTGGCTCCCAGTGCTCCCAGTGCTCCAGGGACACCGGGCTTCCCAAAACCCCCAGGACTCCCAGCTCCAGGGACACTGGGACTCCCAAAACCCCCAGGACTCCCAGCTCCAGGGACACTGGGACTCCCCATATCCATCCCCACCCACAGCTGGGAGCTCTGGAGAGGCTGCGCTGCCTCCTCGGGTGTGGCAGTCGCAGAGCAGCTCCCTTGGGCTGCAGGGCAGGACCCAGGGCTGGCAGGAGCCCACCTGTGCCCTCCCCGTGCCCTCCCCGTGCCCTCCCCGTGCCCTCCCCGTGCCCTCCCCGTGTCCCTCACCTGCGCTGCTCATGTGTGCCGAGGTGAAGCCGCTGAGGGTGTTGCGCCCGCCGGTGTCCGAGTAGTGTGGCATGGAGTTGATGACAGCCTGCAGGTACTTCTCCTGCTCCAGGCTGGTGGAGTCTGCCTGCGAGGGGCCTGCAGGGGACACCCCAAATGTCACCGGGCCACCCCCAGGCTGTCACCGCCCAGAACCAGACCTCTGAGGGAACCACCCAGAGCTGGGACACCCCCGAGTGTCACCACCTGGACCCCAGGTATGAGGCACCAAGGTAGGGACACACCTGAGTGTCACCTCCCAGAGCCAGGGGACTCCCAAACATCACCAGGCAGAGCTGGAGACCCCAAAGTGTCACTGCCTGGATCCTGGAGACCCCCAAGTACCACTGCCTCAAGCCAGGGAGACCCCGAGTGTCACCACCCCAGAGCCAGGGGACCCCTGAGTGTCACTGTTGGGAACCAGGGGACTCCTGAGTGTCACCGCCCGGAGCCAAGGGACCCCTGAGTGTCACTGTTGGGAGCCAGGGGACCCCTCAGTGACAACACCCAGAGCTAGGGGACCCCTCAGTGTCACTGCCTGGAGCTAGGGGACCCCCAAGTGTCCCTGTTGGGAGCCAGGGGACACCTCAGTGTCATCACCTGGAGCCAGGGGACCTCTGAGTGTCACAGCCCAAAGCCAGGGAACCCCTCAGTGTCACTGCCTGGAACCAGGGGACCCTCAAGCGTCACTGCTGGGAGCCAGGGGACCCCCTAGTGACACCGCCCAGATCCAGGGGACACCTCAGTGTCACCACCCAGATCCAGGGGACCCCTGCGTGTCACCGCCCGCAGCCGGGGGCGATCCCGCGGCCCCTCCCCGCGGCCCGGCCGGGGCAGGGCGCTCACCGGGGCTCGGGGCGTTCTGGGATTTGAAGAGGCCGACGACGCCCTTGCCGTGGAGGCCCCCGGAGCGCAGCAGCACGGCCTTGGTGCGGGAGTTCCTCCAGCACACCACCGGGAAGCGGCTCTGCCGGTAGCAGCGCGAGATGCGCTGGATCGTGTTGTCCTGGATGCTCTGCGGCACGATCAGCAGCCCGGGGTAGCTGCGGGCACAACCCAAGGGTTCGTTAGTGCTTCGTTAATCCTGAGCGGTGCACACCCAGAGCCAGCGCTAATTAACCTGCTCCACACAGCCGGCTGATTGTTCATTAAATCAGAACTCAGAGATGGGCAAAAGCAACCCTGAGAAGGTGCACTGAACACAGCCTGAGCCAGGGAAAGGCTGGACACCTGGAGCTGGAACTCACGGCCCTCCAGGGACAGAGCGGAGTGACCAGGACTCATGGACACCCAAGGACACAACGGAGTGACCAGGACTCATGGACACCCAAGGACACAGTGCAGTGACCAGGACTCATGGTCATCCAAGGACACAACGGAGTGACCAGAACTCATGGTCATCCAAGGACACAACGGAGTGACCAGAACTCATGGTCACCCAAGGACACGATGGAGTGACCAGGACACATGGACACCCAAGGACACAACGGAGTGACCAGGACTCATGGACACCCAAGGACACAGTGCAGTGACCAGGACTCATGGACACCCAAGGACACAACGGAGTGACCAGGACTCATGGTCAGCCAAGGACACGATGGAGTGACCAGGACTCATGGTCACCCAAGGACACAATGGAGTGACCAGGACTCATGGTCACCCAAGGACACGATGGAGTGACCAGGACACATGGACACCCAAGGACACAACGGAGTGACCAGGACTCATGGTCACCCAAGGACACAATGGAGTGACCAGGACTCATGGACACCCAAGGACACAGGGACGCGCAGGGACCCACAGGGACCCACGGGGACCTGCAGGGACCCACATGGACCCACGGGGACCCATGGGGACCCACGGGGACACCCAGGGACCCGCAGGGACACGCAGGGACCCACGGGGATGCACAGGGACCCACGGGGACCCGCAGGGACCCACAGGGACACACAGGGACCCACAGGGACCCACGGGGACCCGCAGGGACACACAGGGACCCACGGGGACACACAGGGACCCACAGGGACCCACAGGGACCCGCAGGGACACACAGAGACCCACGGGGACCCGCAGGGACCCACGGGGACACACAGGGACCCGCAGGGACGCGCAGGGACCCGCAGGGACCCACGGGGACACACAGGGACACACAGGGACACACAGGGACCCACGGGGACCCACGGGGACCCGCAGGGACACACAGGGACCCACAGGGACACCCAGGGACCCACGGGGACCCGCAGGGACCCGCAGGGACACCCAGGGGCCCGCCGGGCCGGCTCACCTGCGGCAGATGGCGTACATGCGGTTGACGGTGGAGATGCGGAAGGGCTCGTTCTTGGAGCGGGTCAGGCTGCTGCTCAGCGTGCCCAGCCCCAGGCGCTGGTAGTCCCGGCAGCACGCGCGCTCCACCACGTGCGTCATCGTCATCTTCTCCGACGGCCTCATGGTGCTGCTGGGCGTCAGCGTGCTCCTGTCCAGCTCCTCGGACACTGCGGGGACACGGCGGGGACACGGCGGCGCTGGGGACGCCTCGCAGCAGGCGGAGGGGATGGAGCGGTGCCCGACCCCGCCGCTGTCACTGTCACAGAGCCCCGGGGCTGTCCCGGCCAGCCCAGCCCTCCCTCCCTGCCGCGGGCTCTGCCTGGCCCCACCAGCAGCCAAAGGGCAGCACCGGGAGGAGGAGATGCCCCCACCCTGCTCCCCTGCAGGGACACCGGGACTCGCCCCACACGGCCACGGCTGCCCGGCCTCCCCGGGTGTCCCCAACCTGAGATCTCGTCCTCGTTGTCCTCGGGGAAGTGCTGGCTGCCCCGCTGCTCCCAGGCCGGCGGCGTGTACTTCTTGCGGGTCACGTACTGCCGGCCGATCGTCCTCTTGGCGTTCTTCACCAGGTTCTTGGACAGCGTCCTGGGGACACGGGCACACGGGGACAGCGCTGTCACCCAGGCAGGCACGGCCAGGAGCAGCCCTCAGCCCGGGCTCGCTGTCACACCGAGGGGACGGACGTGTCACCTGCCAGCACCTTGGCTCTGCAGGAGCCCCGGCCCTGCCATTCCCAGGGGATCTGGGGTATGGGGAGGTGGGATGGGGCAGCCAGGAGTGCCCCACGCCTGGATCTGAGGGGACACGGCCTGTGCAGACAGGATCCCCCATGGCAGGGACCGGGGATCCATGGCAGGGACCAAGGGATCCATGGCAGGGACCAGGGGATCCATGGCAGGGACCAGGGATCCATGGCAGGGACCAAGGGATCCATGGCAGGGACCAGGGGATCCATGGCAGGGACCAGGGGATCCATGGCAGGGATCAGGGATCCATGGCAGGGACCAGGGGATCCATGGCAGGGACCCGGGGATCCACACAGGGACCAGGGGATCCATGGCAGGGATCAGGGGATCCATGGCAGGGATCAGGGGATCCAGCACAGGGACCAGGGATCCATGGCAGGGACCAGGGGACCCATAGCAGGGACCAGGGGATCCAGCACAAGGACTAGGGATCCATGGCAGGGTCACTGGCAGTCAAGCCTGGGCTCAGGGCTGCAGCCACTGCTGCAGGACAGTGTCCCCAAGTCACTCAGCACTGCAGGACAATGCCACTCAGTCATTCAGCACTGAAGGACTGTGTCCCCAAGTCACCCAATGCTGCAGGACCATGTCCCCAGGTCACTCAGCACTGCAGGACAATGTCCCCAAGTCACCCAGCACTGCAGGACCCTGTCCCCAGGTCACCCAGCACTGCAGCACCGTGTCCCTGAGCCACCCAGGCCACTGGAACCCCTCCTGTGGGACACCTCCTCGGGCAGGGGATGCCACTGCCACAAACCCCCACTCCCCAGTGTGACTGTGGGGCTGGGGACACTGCAGGACACGGGACATCTGCAGCTCCTGACAGGAGGGGACAGCCGGGGGGGTCGGGCTGTGCTGCCAGGAACAGGGACAGGAGGAGAGGGAACGGCCTCAGGCTGGGCCAGGGGAGGCTCAGGGGGGATTTTTAGGAATTCCCTCCTGGGAAGGGCTGTGCAGTCCTGGCACAGGTTGGAGTCCCCATCCCTGCGGGGATTTCAAAGCCCTGTGGCTGTGGCACTTGGGGACAGGGGCAGTGGTTTGGGAGTGGCTGGAGTCACAGTCCCACAGGGCTTTTCCAGCCCTAAGGATTCTCTGCTCTGCGCCAGGACGGGTCTGGGCAAGGGGGGCTCAGCTCCCTGCGCCCCCAGCCCGGGGGCTCTGCCGGGGCAGGGACAGGAGGGCGTGTCCCGGAGGATGAGGCACATCCAGGTGTACCTGAGCGAGGGGTTCTTCTCCTTGGCCTTGGGCTGCATGGCCTGCTTGGGGGACTGGCCCACGGTGAAGGCGAAGGTGCCGCGCACGTGCTGCGGGTAGCGCAGCTTGTGCAGGTGCTTCCGGAAGATCTCGGCGCTGTCCGAGGCCACCTCCTCGTCAAAGGCGATCTTCAGCAGCTGGGGGGCACGGCCAGGGGGGCACGGCGGGGTCAGGCCAGGGCACAGCCCTCCCGTGGGTCAGGGCAGAGCCTGGAGCCAGCCAGGAGCACCACGGGCACCGCCCTGCCTCTCCCTGCACTCCCGTTCCCTTTTCTCCGGCCCATTCCCTTTCCTCTGGCCCATTCCCTCTCCTCTGGCCCATTCCCTCTCCTCTGGCCCATTCCCTTTCCTCTGGCCCATTCCCTCTCCTCTGGCCCATTCCCTCTCCTCTGGCCCATTCCCTTTCCTCTGGCCCATTCCATTTCCTCTGGCCCATTTCCTCTCCTCTGGCCCATTCCCTTTCCTCTGGCCCATTCCATTTCCTCTGGCCCATTCCATTTCCTCTGGCCCATTCCCTCTCCTCTGGCCCATTCCCTTTCCTCTGGCCCATTCCCTCTCCTCTGGCCCATTTCCTCTCCTCTGGCCCATTCCATTTCCTCTGGCCCATTCCCTTTGCTCCTGGGGTCTCCGCTCCTGCTCCTGGGTGTCCCTGTGCTGTCCCAGTGCTGTCCCTGTGCCCCTGTGCTGTCCCTGTGCTGCCCCAGTGCTGTCCCAGTGCTGTCCCAGTGCTGTCCCTCTGCCCCTGGGTGTCCCTGTGCTGTCCCAGTGCTGTCCCAGTGCTGTCCCAGTGCTGTCCCAGTGCTGTCCCAGTGCTGTCCCTGTGCCCCTGTGCTGTCCCAGTGCTGTCCCAGTGCTGTCCCAGTGCCCCTGGGTGTCCCTGGGAGCCCTGTGAGCTCTCTCCCAGCCCGGGCTCCCACCTGGAATGTGCAGGAGCGCAGCTGCAGTCCCTCCTGGATGAACTGGTCCGCCTGGGCCTGGATGCTGATCTTCTTCTCTTTGGTCAGCGAGGCGATGGGGAAGGACCGGATCACCACCTGCTCCCCCACTGCACACGGGACAGGAACGGGTCAGGAACGGGTCAGGAATGGGTCAGGAATGGGTCAGGAATGGGTCAGGAACGGGTCAGGAACGGGTCAGGAATGGGTCAGGAATGGGTCAGGAACGGGTCAGGAATGGGTCAGTTCCACCCCAGCCTCGGCCCCGGGCAGGGCCAGGCCACCCCAGGCCACCCTTGGTGTCCGTCCCACCACGGACACGGGGCCACGGCACAGAGTGGCCAGAAACAGCCAACCCCTGATCCCCGGGGATCACCAACGCTCACTGACCAACCCCTGCTCCCCAGGGATCACCAACCCTCACTGACCAACCCCTGATCCCCGGGGATCACCAACCCTCACTGACCAACCCCTGCTCCCCAGGGATCACCAACCCTCACTGACCAACCCCTGATCCCCGGGGATCACCAACCCTCACTGACCAACCCCTGATCCCCGGGGATCACCAACCCTCACTGACCAACCCCTGATCCCCGGGGATCACCAACCCTCACTGACCAACCCCTGATCCCCGGGGATCACCAACCCTCACTGACCAACCCCTGATCCCCGGGGATCACCAACCCTCACTGACAGAGTACCTGATCCCCAGGGATCCCTGACCAGCTCCCTGATCCCCAGGGATCCCTGACCAGCCCCCCGATCCCCAGGGATCCCTGACCAGCTCCCCAATCCCCAGGGATTCCTGACCAGCCCCCTGATCCCCAGGGATCCCTGACCAGCTCCCTGATCCCCAGGGATCCCTGACCAGCCCCCTGCTCCCCAGGGATCCCTGACCAGCTCCTCCCCCTCAAGGCCCCCAGGGTTTCCCAAGGCACCCCTCACCCAGGGGGTCGGTGGGGGTCCCCTTGAAGATGATCCTGTAGGTGGTGAGGAACACGGCTCCCTCTGCGGGGAGCAGGGGGGGCCCCCCGACGCTGCCCCCCGCCGCCTCCTCGCGCCCGTCCGGCATCAGGTACACGCGGAGCCCCTCCATCACACACTCCTCGCCCAGCAGCAGCGTGGGCCGCAGCAGCTTGGGCTGGGGGAGCAGCGGGGGCTCAGGCCCGTGGGAAGGGGCTCACAGCCCCCCCAGGCTCTGCTCCCAGCCCAGCAGGGCAGGCCCTACCTTCTGGATGGGAGGGAGCCTCTTGCTCTCCCTGTGCACGGCGTCCAGGGTCTCGATGTGCATCTGCACGATGTCTGTGGCACAGGGGTGAGTCCTGCCCGCCCAAATCCTGCCCTGTCCCTGCCCTAATCCCACCCTGTCCCTGCCTGAATCCCACCTGTCCCTGCCCTAATCCCACCCTGTCCTGCTCAAATCCCACCCTGTCCTGCCCCAATCCCACCTGTCCCTGCCTGAATCCCACCCTGTCCCTGCCCTAATCCCACCCTGTCCTGCCCTAATCCCACCTGTCCCTGCCCGAATCCCACCCTGTCCTGCTCAAATCCAACCCTGTCCCTGCCTGAATCCCACCCTGTCCTGCTCAAATCCAACCCTGTCCCTGCCTGAATCCCACCCTGTCCTGCTCAAATCCAACCCTGTCCTGCTCAAATCCAACCCTGTCCCTGCCTGAATCCCATCCTGTCCTGCCTGAATCCCACCTGTCCCTGCCCTAATCCCACCCTGTCCTGCCTGAATCCCACCCTGTCCCTGCCCTAATCCCACCCTGTCCCTGCCTGAATCCCACCTGTCCCTGCCTGAATCCCATCCTGTCCTGCCCCAATCCCACCCTGTCCTGCTCAAATCCAACCCTGTCCCTGCCCTAATCCCACCCTGTCCCTGCCTGAATCCCACCTGTCCCTGCCCTAATCCCACCCTGTCCTGCTCAAATCCAACCCTGTCCCTGCCCGAATCCCACCTGTCCCTGCCTGAATCCCACCCTGTCCCTGCCCTAATCCCACCGTGTCCTGCTCAAATCCAACCCTGTCCCTGCCTGAATCCCACCTGTCCCTGCCTGAATCCCATCCTGTCCTGCTCAAATCCAACCCTGTCCCTGCCTGAATCCCACCCTGTCCCTGCCCTAATCCCACCCTGTCCCTGCCTGAATCCCACCTGTCCCTGCCCTAATCCCACCCTGTCCTGCTCAAATCCAACCCTGTCCTGCCCCAATCCCACCCTGTACCTGCCTGAATCCCACCCTGTCCTGCCCCAATCCCACCCTGCCCTGCTCTACTCCCACCCTGTCCCTGCCCTAATCCCACCTGCCCTGCCCAAATCTCATCCTGCCCTGCCCAAATCTCATCCTGACCCTGCCTGAACCCCACCTGTCCTGCCCAAATCCCACCCTAGTCCTATTTTATCCTACCCATATCCTGCCCTCCCTTACCCACCTTTCCCAAATCCTACCTGCCCTATCCAAATCCCACCCTGCCTTTCCCAAATCCCACCCTGCCTTTCCCAAATCCCACCCTGCCTTTCCCAAATCCACCCTGCCTTTCCCAAATCCCACCCTGCCTTTCCCAAATCCCACCCTGCCTTTCCCAAATCCACCCTGCCTTTCCCAAATCCCACCTGCCCTGCCCAAACCCCACCTGCCCTATCCAAATCCCACCCTGCCTTTCCCAAATCCCACCCTGCCTTTCCCAAATCCCACCTGCCCTATCCAAACCCCACCTGTCCTGCCCAAATCCCACCTGCCCTGCCCAAATCCACCCTGCCTTTCCCAAATCCACCCTGCCTTTCCCAAATCCCACCTGCCCTGCCCAAACCCCACCTGTCCCGCCCACCCCCCGTGCCCCTGCTCACCCGGGATCATGACGTGCAGCCCCTTGAGGTGCTCGTTGGTGACGCCGCTCTCGGTGCACACCTTGTCCACGAAGCGGTTGATGAACCTCACCACCGAGTTGGCCACGTCCGAGCTCTCGGCGTCCTCGAAGCCGCTCTCGGTGTCGTAGCTCTCGGCCACGCTGCCCGCAATGCTGCCGAGGGGACGGGCCGGGGTCAGCCCCGGGCAGCCCCGGGCAGCCCCGGAGAGCCCGGGCAGCCCCGGAGAGCCCCGGAGAGCCCCGGAGAGCCTGGACAGCTCCGGAGAGCCTGGACAGCCCCGGGCAGCCCCGGACAGCCCCGGAGAGCTCGGACAGCCCCAGAGAGACCCGGACAACTCCGGGCAGCCCTGGAGAGCCCCAGAGAGCTCGGACAGCCCCGGGCAGCCCCGGGCAGCCCCGGAGAGCCCTGGAGAGCCCCGGAGAGCCCCGGAGAGCCCTGGACAGCCCCGGAGAGCCCCGGAGAGCCCTGGACAGCCCCAGAGAGCCCTGGACAGCCCCGGAGAGCCCCGGAGAGCCCCGGAGAGCCCCGGAGAGCCCCGGAGAGCCCCGGAGAGACCCGGAGAGCCCCGGAGAGCCCCGGAGAGCTCGGACAGGCTGGACAGCCCCAGAGAGCCCCAGGCAGGGGCTGCTCCCAGCATGGACCGGGAGAGCTCCCACCCCTCATCCGATCCCAGGAGAGCTCCCACCCCTCATCCGATCCCAGGAGAGCTCCCACTTCTCATCTGATCCTAGGAGAGCTCCCACTCCTCATCAGATCCCAGGAGAGCTCCTGTCCCTCATCTGATCCCAGGAGAGCTCCTGTCCCTCATCTGATCCCAGGAGAGCTCCCACTTGTGACAGAAACCCAGGAAAGCTTTTACTCCTGGAAAAAGCCAGGAGAGCTCTCACTCCCCATAGGAACACAGGAGAGTTCCTACTCCTGACATGATCCCAGGAGAGCTCCCACTCCTGCCAGGAGTCCAAGGCTGTTCCCACTCCCAGAACTGCCCTGTGGGCACCTCAGCCCTGACACCATCCTGGAATCCCAGCTGGGGTTGGAAGAGCCCTCAGAGGCCATCTGTTCCAGCCCCCAGCAGTGAGCAGGGATCTTTCCGAGGCCAGCACGGGCCCAGAGCTCTGTCCCAGCACCCGAGGCTGTCCCAGCCCCCAGGGCTCTGTCCCAGCCCCCGGAGCTCTGTCCCAGCACCCAGAGCTCTGTCCCAGCCCCCAGGGCTCTGTCCCAGCCCCCAGAGCTCTGTCCCAGCCCCTGGGGCTCTGTCCCAGCCCCCGGAGCTCTGTCCCAGCCCCTGGGGCTCTGTCCCAGCACCCAGAGCTCTGTCCCAGCCCCCAGAGCTCTGTCCCAGCACCCAGAGCTCTGTCCCAGCCCCCGGAGCTCTGTCCCAGCCCCCAGGGCTCTGTCCCAGCCCCCAGAGCTCTGTCCCAGCCCCCGGGGCTCTGTCCCAGGGGGTCCCGCTGTGTCCCCGCCGTGTCCCCGGTGTCACCTGTTGGTGACAAAGCTGTTGCTGACGCTCTCCACGTCGCCCAGGCCGGAGCTGCGCAGCAGGCGGTTCTTGCTGGTGTCCAGGGGCAGCAGCAGGTAGCTCATCCTGTTGGCGTAGTGGATGGCCTGGCTGAACACCGTGCTCTCCTCCTTCTGGATCAGCTCCTGCTGCTTCTCCCGGCTCATGGTGGGCCACAGCCGCAGCTGCTCCGACGCGATCTCCAGAGCGGACTTGGGCTCCTGCGGCTCCTCCGCGCCCTCCTGCAGCAGGGGAAGGGGCTTGGCTGCACGGACAGACCCACTGGGATCTCCCAGAAACGGGGTGCAGCCCCTCATCCTCATCTGAGCAGAACAGGCAGCTGGGACAGGGTCCCCAGAGCAGCTGTGGCTGCCCCTGCATCCCTGGCAGTGCCCAGGGCCAGGCTGGACCCTGGGGCTGGAGCAGCCTGGGGCAGTGGGAGGTGTCCCTGCCATGGCAGGGGTGGCACTGCAGGGGCCCTTCCCGCCCATTCCATGATTCTGTAACTCCATGATGAGCCCCAGCCCCTCGGGAAGAGCCCCCCCACCTGCTCAGCGTGGTTCTCCTCGGCGCTGTCCAGGTACAGGGCCCGGATGTGGTTCTGCACGTCGCAGTAGAACATGGCCTCCCAGAACTGGATGTTGGTCCACACCACGTGCTCCTGCACGCAGCTGTAGGCGAACTGCGTGATGCCAGGGCTCAGTTTCTGTGCACGGAGGTGGGAAAGGTCCGTGTGAACACAGCCCTTGTGCAGAGCTCTCCACTCGGGTATCGCTGGTATCCACGGGAAGGCCCAGGCAGGAGGGATGTCTGCACAGAGCCCTCCAGCACTGCCTGAAAATTCTCTTGCTCAGAGCCCACCCAGAGCCCGGAGGCTGATCCTGACCACGGCATCAAGCTGGCATTCCAGAGCAACCCCCTTCCCACAGCGCTTCCAGCCTCCCTGGGAGCCTGGGGCCAGTCTGGGCAGGGTGGAAGGTTCTGGGCAGGAGCCACAGGCTGACCAGTCCTGAGGGGACCCCTGGGGGATGCCCAGGGCTCAGAGCAGGAGCTGCAGGCTGACCAGTCCTGGGGGGACCCCCGGGGGATGCCCAGGGCTCAGAGCAGGAGCTGCAGGCTGACCAGTCCTGAGGGGACCCCCGGGGGATGCCCAGGGCTCAGAGCAGGAGCTGCAGGCTGACCAGTCCTGAGGGGACCCCCGGGGGATGCCCAGGGGCAGGGGCTCACCCTGCAGAAGGCGGTGACCAGCGGCAGCAGGGCGGCGGCGATGCCGTGCTCGTCCATGGCCGTGCAGTCCTGTGGAAACAGCGTGGGTCACCGGGGTCCCCGCGGGCAGGAGGAGCCCCCCAGGCCCAGCCCAGCCCCACCACGAGCAGGAGGAGCCCCCCACCCTGCCCTACCTGCAGGCAGCAGTTCATCATGCGGATGACGAAGTCGAACTGCTGGTGGTCCAGCACGGCGCGGTTCTGCTGCACGTGCAGGTGCAGCTCCTGCGTCAGGCAGTGCCGCGCTGCCCGGCCCTTCATGGCACGCAGCACGGCAGGGAAGAGCTGTGGGGAAGGGTTTGGGGGGTGGGATGGGGCTGAGCAGTCCTGGCCCACACCCAGGGCTCTGTGATCCCACACCGGGGTCACGGCGTGCGTTCGGACACGGCTTCGCCCTGCTTTGTCCCCGTGTCCGAGCGCACGCCGTGACCCCGGTGTGGCCGGCTGGAGGACGGGCAGGAGCCCAGGGGCACCAGGATATGAGCCAAAACCCCGGGAACACGAGGAGGGAATGGTGGTGATGGTCCCAGAGGGATTCCCAACCCAAACAGCCCCTGTTACTGAGGTGGGAGTGGGGCTCTGCTCAGGGACTGCAGGAGAGGGAACAGGTTCAAGCTGTGCCAGGAGAGGCTCGGGTTGGACATCAGGAGGAGTTCCTTCCTGGAAAGGGCGGTCAGGCCTTGGCAGGGGCTGCCCAGGGAGGTCTGGAGGGGTTTCAAAGCCGTGTGCATGTGACACTTGGGGACACAGCAGTGGTGGCCTTGGCAGTGCTGGGAACGGTTGGACTCGATGGGCTCAGAGGGATTTTCCAGCCTCAGTGACTCTGTGATTCCACAGCTTTTTGACCCTAAGCCAAGCAGCAGGACGTGGGCAGGGCACAGGGAACGCCCTCTCCACCCACTGAGCCCCCTTTACCTTTTTGGCCTCCAGCATCTTGTTCTCAAAGACGTAGGAGATGCAGTTCCTGACCACCTCCAGGCGCCGCGCGCTGTTGGCCAGGGCGTTCCCGTTGCGCTCCAGGATGGCAGCTGGGAGGGGATTCCCGTCAGGACAGGGGTGGCACCTGTGTCCCTGAGGGGGACACGGGTGCCCCAGGAGACCAGGGAGCCTTCAGAGGTGTCGGGAGCCCCTGGGGAGCCGAGGACCCCAAGGGGGTTGGAGCTGCTGTTTCTCCGTGCTTTACTCCTGTGGTGTGACCCAGGACAGGGCCCCCTGTGCCCCCTGTACCCATGGGGGTCCTGAGGGTGCCATGACCTCCAGCAGCCCCCCAGGACAGTGTTCCTCTGTGCCCTGTGTACCCATGGGGGTCCTAAAGGTGCCATGCCCTCCCACAGCCCCCCAGGACAGGGCCCCCCTGTGCCCCACACACCAATAGGTGTCCTGGGGGTGCCATGCTCTCCCACAGCCCCCCAGGACAGGGTCCCCTGTGCCCCCTGTACCCATGGGGGTCCTGAGGGTGCCATGCCCTCCCACAGCCCCTCAGAGCAGGGTGCAGGGTGCCCCTGTGCCCCACACACCAATAGGTGTCCTGGGGGTGCCATGCTCTCCCACAGCCCCCAGGACAGGGTCCCCTGTGCCCCCTGTACCCATGGGGGTCCTGAGGGTGCCATGCCCTCCCACAGCCCCCCAGGACAGGCTCCCCCGTGCCCCACACACCGATGGGGGGCCCCGAGGGCACCATGCACTTCTTCTCGGCCCTGACGGCGGGCGGGGCGCTCTGCAGCTTGGCCGTGGCCTGGTCGATGATCCACTGCACGGTGCCCTCGTCCAGGCGTGGGAAGGGCTTCTGGTGCAGCCGCAGGTGGCAGCCCTCGGTGGGCCTCTGCACCTTGTGCATGGTCACTGCAGGGTACGGGTTCTCCTGCCGGGGACAGGGACAGCTCAGACCCACGGCCCCTCCTGGGCAGGCGCCCTCAGCCCTGCCCTGCTCCCAGCTGCAGTCTGTGAGCTCTGGGAGCTGCTGTCCCCAGCCCAGGGATGGGCACCCTCAGCCCTGCCCTGCTCCCAGCTGCAATCTCCAATCCCCGGGAGCTGCTGTCCCCAGCCCTGCCCTGCTCCCAGCTGCAGTCTGCAATCCCCAGGAGCTGCTGTCCCCAGCCCAGGGAGGCACGGCTGGGACACAGCCCGAGCCAAGGGCCACCAGCAGCTTCACCCAGCTGGCCGAGGCTCCCCGGGGGCACTGCTGCCTCGGGGTGCCACGGGAAACCTCGAGCTGTGCCAGGGCAGGCTCAGCGGGGACAGCAGCAGGAGTGTCCCCATGGAAAGGGGGCTCAGGCCTTGGCAGGGGCTGCCCAGTCCCCACCCCTGGAGGTGTCCAGGGGATTCCTGGAGGTGGCACTCAGAGCTCTGGCCTGGGCTCAAGGTGGGCACTGGGCACAGCTGGGACTGGATAGCCCTGGAGGTCTTTTCCAGCCTCAGTGATTCTGGGATTCTGTGATCCTATAAAACCAGGGAATCCCACTCCCAGGAGCTCTGGGCACGTGAGGATGTGCCTGAGCACTCGTGACAGTGCAAGGAGGGACAGGATCCATCACCAGGAGCTCATGGAGGGAGGGCAGAGTGACCAGGACCGCAGCCCAGGCTCTCCCTGCCCCACTCCCCCAGCACATCCCCACCCCTGCCCAGGGCTCCAGCACTCACATTTTTGTAGAGTTTCTCTGCCAGCTCCTTGATGTGCCTCAGGATTTTCTGCTTGTTCCCCTCCTCAGCCTTCATGCGCTTCACCTCGTAGGCCACGAGCTGGGGAGGACAGCGGTGACAGGAGCAGCTCCAGAGCCTCTCCCAAACCCGGGGCCATGGTGGATCCCACTCAGGCCCCACTCAGACCCCGCAGATCCTGCTCAGGCTCTGGCAGATCCAGTAGATTCTGCTCAGGTCCCGCAGGTCCCACTCAGGTCCTGCTCAGACCCTGCAGATCCCGCTCAGACTCTGCAGATCCCACTCAGATCCTGCTCAGGCCCTGCTCAGACCCCGCAGGTCCTGCTCAGACCCCGCAGATCCCACTCAGACCCTGCAGATCCCGCTCAGATCCCGCTCAGACCCTGCAGATCCCACTCAGATCCTGCTCAGACCCTGCAGATCCCACTCAGGCCCTGCTCAGACCCCACAGGTCCCGCCCAGGCCTGCTCAGCCCCACAGGTCCTGCTCAGACCCTGCAGATCCCACTCAGACCCTGCAGATCCCACTCAGGTCCTGCTCAGACCCCGCAGGTCCTGCTCAGACCCCACAGATCCCGCTCAGACCCTGCTCAGACCCTGCAGATCCCACTCAGACCCCGCAGATCCCACTCAGACCCTGCAGATCCCGCTCAGATCCTGCTCAGACCCTGCAGATCCCACTCAGACCCTGCAGATCCCGCTCAGATCCTGCTCAGACCCCGCAGATCCCACTCAGACCCTGCAGATCCTGCTCAGATCCTGCTCAGACCCTGCAGATCCCACTCAGGCCCTGCTCAGACCCCGCAGGTCCTGCTCAGACCCCACAGATCCCGCTCAGACCCTGCTCAGACCCTGCAGATCCCACTCAGACCCCGCAGATCCCACTCAGACCCTGCAGATCCCGCTCAGATCCTGCTCAGACCCTGCAGATCCCACTCAGACCCTGCAGATCCCGCTCAGATCCTGCTCAGACCCCGCAGATCCCACTCAGACCCTGCAGATCCTGCTCAGATCCTGCTCAGACCCTGCAGATCCCACTCAGGCCCTGCTCAGCCCCACAGGTCCTGCTCAGACCCCACAGGTCCTGCTCAGACCCCACAGATCCCGCTCAGCCCCCGCAGGTCCTGCTCAGGCCCCACTCAGACCCTGCAGATCCCACTCAGGCCCTGCTCAGCCCCACAGGTCCTGCTCAGATCCCGCCCAGGCCCGCTCAGCCCCGCAGAGCCGGGGGCTGTGGGCAGGGGCTCCCCGAGGCCTCACCTCGTCAAAGAGGTCGATGGGGCGGTAGGGCGCCCCGCGCTCGGTGACAAAGCCAGCGAAGGCCATCCCCTCCAGCACCTTGGTGAGGAAATCGTCCTCGGTGAGCCCCCGCTGGCCCAGGAACGCCGCCTGCACAGGGAACGGCGCTGCCATCAGCGTGGTGACACCGAGAGATGCACGGGCACCCGGGTGGCACCGGGACAGGGCCACCTCCTCCCCTGTGCCAGCTGGGTGCAGGGACAGGGCTGGCAGGAAACCTGAGCCTCTGACCCATGGCAGGGGTAAGGGGAAGGGCTCTGGTGTCACCTTGGTATGCACAGGCAGGACACAGGGACACAGGGACACAGGGACATGGGAACACGGGGACATGGGGGCACTGGGACAGAGGGACTCTGGGACACAGGGGTACGGGAATACAGGGACAGAAGGATACAGGGACACAGAGACACAGAGCCAGAGGGACGCAGGGACGCAGGGGTACAGGGATGCAGGAACACAGGGACAGAGGGGTACAGGGACACAGGGACAGAGGGACACAAGGCCAGAAGGATTCAGGGATGCAGGGACTCTGGGACACAGGAATACAGGGACAGAGGGACACAGGGACAGAGGGACACAGGGATGCAGCGACAGAGTGGCACAGGAATGCAGGGACAGAGGGACACAGGAACACAAAGCCAGGAGGACCCAGGGATGCAGGGGACAAAGGGACATGGGGACACATGAAATACAGGGACAGAGGGACTCAGGGACACACAGACACAGGGACACAGGAACACAAGGCCAGAGGGACAGGGACACAGGGCCAGAGGAACTCAGGGACACAGGGCCAGAGGACTGCAGGTGTCCCCTGGGCAGTGCCAGGATCTCCCCAGACCCCCAGCTCTGGCCTGCTCACTCCTGGCTGAGCCCTGCAGGAGCACTGGGCACGGCGGGCACGAGCAGGGGAGCGCCGCTGCTGTGGGGACACGGGGACACTCGAGGACAAACACGGGACACAGACACAGGGCAGGGACACCGGGAGGTCACTGCTGCAAGGCCGGGGCTGCTTCCTGCCCTCCCTCACCTTGTGGAAGCGGATGACGGGCTCAGGGTGGATGCGGATGATGTGCAGGCACCAGCGGTAGCCCTGCAGCAGCTGAGCAAACAGGCGCAGGAACACGGCCCGGATCTCCTTGTCCTGGAACGGGGAAGCACAGCCTGGGCTGTGGGGCACGGACGGGGCAGCTCCCGGGGCAGGGAACGCGGCTGGGGCTCCGGGAAAAGGGACACGGCAGGCAGGACTCGCTGCTCTGCCCCGGCCCACAGCTGCACAGGAGGAGAGGGAGCCCTGCAGCTCTGGGAGTGCTGCAAGCCCAGACATTCCCTGTGTGCTCCAGCCCGGCCATGAATCCAGAGCCCACGGCACTGCGGGATCCAGCCACGGCTGGGAGCAGTGGCCTGGGATGGACACAGGGCTGGAACGGTGTGCGAGGGCTGGAACGGTGTGTGAGAGCCAGGATTGTCCTGGGGAACAGCCCCTCACCCAGGGACCCTCTGCCCCCTGCCCTGGGTGTCCTTAGGAACAGCCCCTCACCCAGGGACCCTCTGCCCACTGCCCTGGGTGTCCTTAGGTCCCTCACCCAGGGACCCTCTGCCCACTGCCCTGGGTGTCCTTAGGTCCCTCACCCAGGGACCCTCGTGCTCCCACCGCTCACCTGCATCTTGAGGGAAGAGGCAGAAATGGTGGAAGGGGGGAAGGCGAGGTCGGCCACCTCCAGCTCCGGGTCCAGGACCTGCCCAGGGAGGACACTCAGCTCAGGCCCCACCCTGGCTGGAGAGGCCAAGGAGATTTCCCCAGAGACCCCACAGCCCCTGTGGAAAGGGCCTGAGGGGCTTGGAGACAACGCATGGGGGGTCAGGAATGCTCTGCCGGGCCTGACCCTGCCTTGGGAAGCAGGGCTGGCACTGGGATCCCAGGGAAGGGAGAGCCCCTCCTGCCCTGCCCCAGGAGGAGCAGGAGCTGCTCCAGCAGCGCCTCAGGAACACGGGAGCAGCCAGGCCACAGCTGCTTCCTGCCCCAGGCTGGGAGCAGAGCCCTGTTCCCAAACCTTTGCCAAAGGAACCCCCCGGCACTGCTGGACACCAGAGAGCACAGGACTGGGAATGGCCTCTGCGACAGGGCCAGCAGCACCCCGAGGCAGGGGCCACACAGAGGAATCCCTGCTGCCACTCCCAGCTCCCACGGAAACGTGTGCCATTCCCAGGGATCTGGACAGAGGCCACTGGGCCAGGAATGGGCCCTGTGACAGGACCCCAAGGCAAGGACAGGACCACAAGGTAAGGATAGAATCCCAAGGTTTGGACAGGACCCCAAGGCAAGGACAGGATCCCAGGGCAAGGACAGAATCCCAAGGTTTGGACAGGACCCCAAGGCAAGGACAGGACCCCAAGGCATGGACAGGACTCCAAGGTAGGACCCCAGCTCTGTCCCCTTCTCCCCAGACCCGTCCCCAGGGACGCCGGGCGCTCACCATGGACAGGGCCTCGCGCGTCTGCTGCAGCAGGGGCTCGGGCAGCAGCGAGATGTGCACGCACTCGGGCACGGTCACAGTGCCACCGTCCAGATCCGCGATCACCACGTCCAGCTGGAGGGACACAGCAGGGGTGGGACACGGCACGGGGGGGGACAGGGGTGGGACACAGCACAGGGTGGGACACAGCACAGGGGGGGACACAGCATGGGGTGGGACACGGCACGGGGGGGGACACAGCACAGGGGGGGACACAGCAGGGGTGGGACACAGCACAGGGGGGGACACAGCAGGGGTGGGACACAGCACGGGGTGGGACACAGCACAGGAGGGGACACAGCACGGGGGTAGGACACAGCCCCGCTCCCAGCCCCACACCCCACCCCACAGGGGATGGGAGCTGCCAGGTGAGCTGGCTCAGGAAAGGCTCTGCCTCCTCCCCATCTGCCCTGAGCGCTCGCAGTCCCTGTGTCCCATCCTGTCCCCAAACCCAAGGACACACTGGGACGCCTCACTGCAGGACAGGGGGACACCTGGCAGGGGAGGGACACAGCCATTCCCACTGGCCTGGCCATTCCCTCTGGACACAGCCATTCCCTTTGGACTCAGCCATTCCCTTTGGACTCAGCCATTCCCTCTGGACTCAGCCATTCCCTTTGGACTCAGCCATTCCCTTTGGACACAGCCATTCCCTTTGGACACAGCCATTCCCTCTGGACTCTGCCATTCCCTTTGGACTCAGCCATTCCCATTCCCTCTGGGCCCAGCCATTCCCCCTGGCTCGTGTGGGACACCTGGCTGCCACAGAGCCTGTGGCCCTGGGCACCCCGAGGATGGACCGAGGTGTCACACGAGCATGTGACACGCACGCTGCTCGTCCCTGGCTCCAGGACAGGGAACGTGGCCTCTCACCAGCTCCTGGGTCTCCGACTGGAAGATGGAGTGGACGCCGATGATGAAGGGGGTGGGGGTGCTCAGCACCTCCAGGAGCTGGGCGGGCAGGATGGGCACGTAGGTGAAACTGCAACAGAAACAGCCTCAAAACCAGCCCAGGCACAGCCCCACTGCAGCCTCCCAGCCCTGCCCCACACCCCAACCCCGTCCTGGCACAGCCAGACACGATCCCTGGCAGCACTGTCCCAATGCTCCCGGAGCTCTGGGCAGTGCCAGCACCTCTGGGGGGAGAACCTTTCCTGATCTCCATCCCTCCCCTGCTACAGATCCAGCCGTTCCCTGGGTGCTGTCCCACCCACCAGGAAGGAGAGAACATTTTCCAGCACCGCCTGCAGGGCCAGAGCCCGTTCTGCTTGGCAGAAGAGGGAGGCAGGGCTGGGAGATTCCCGCTATTCCCCAGAGCCTGGGGGGCACCGAGGGTGGGACAGGGGCACAGCTGGCACAGCTGGAGGCACGGGGACCCTCACCTGTACTTGAGGGGGAACATGAGAGCCAGGAGAGCGCGGCAGGCATCGGTCAGCCTCTGGTAGCTGCTGGAGAGGAACAGGATCTTGTGCTCGGTCAGCGCCGCGCAGAACAGGAACAGCACGTTGGTGATGCCTGGGCAGGGCGCAGCAGGGGCTCAGGGGTCGGGGGGTCCCTCTGACACCCCTCAGAGACCCCTGCAGCCTGCCAGGAGAGGGGCCCAGCACCCCCAGGGAGCCCCTCCTGGCCCTGGGCACTGCCAGCTGTGCTCCCCCCTTCCCGGGGCCGCTCCGTCCCTCCTGGGGCACAAGGGCAGCCCCGGGCTGCTCCTCCAGAGGCCAGCCCCAGTCCCACCCTCCTGGAACAGGGATGGCAGGGCAGGGCAGGGCAGGGCAGGGCAGGGCAGGGCAGGGCAGGGGGCTCAGCCGGGCCAGGCTCAGAGCCACGCACGGGAGGTGTCCCGCAGGGACCCGGGGTGCCACGGGGACAGGGAGGGGACAGGGAGGGGACAGGGAGGGGACAGGGAGGGGACAGGGAGGGGACAGGGAGGGGACAGGCTCACCCAGCTGGCGGAACAGCAGGGCCACGCTGCAGCTGCTGACGGGCAGCGAGTCATTGATGGGGGTCTGGATCACCTGCCTGTCCCCTGCACCCAGCGAGATCGTCCTCTGCAAGGCAACACACACCCGTCACCGGGGCCACCCACACAGGGACCGGCACTGGGCAGGGACAGCCAGAGCCACCCTGGGCACAGGGCAGGGGCAGCCAGAGCCACCCTGGGCACTGGGCAGGGGCAGCCAGAGCCACCCTGGGCACAGGGCAGGGGCAGCCAGAGCCACCCTGGGCACAGGGCAGGGGCAGCCAGAGCCCCCTGGGCACTGGGCAGGGGCAGCCAGAGCCACCCTGGGCACAGGGCAGGGGCAGCCAGAGCCACCCTGGGCACAGGGCAGGGGCAGCCAGAGCCCCCTGGGCACTGGGCAGGGGCAGCCAGACCCACCCTGGGCACAGGGCAGGGGCAGCCAGAGCCACCCTGGGCACAGGGCAGGGGCAGCCAGAGCCCCCTGGGCACTGGGCAGGGGCAGCCAGAGCCACCCTGGGCACTGGGCAGGGGCAGCCAGAGCCACCCTGGGCACAGGGCAGGGGCCACCGTGCCCCAGCACAACCCCCATCTGCTGTGGGAAGAGGGAAAGAGAAAGGGAAAGAGGGAAAGAGAAAAGGAAAGAGGGAAAGAGAGAGGAAGATGCTGCCACAGCACTCACTGGGTGCTTGTCTGGGCCTCAGGGCTGAGGGGAAGGAGGGCACCTCCTGCAACATCCCTTGGCAGCATCCCAAGGGCCCCGAGATCCACACGGAGATGTGGGACACAGCGGCTCTCTGGGATGCGAGGGCTCCCCGGGATCTGAGGGCTCTCCAGGACTCAAAGTCTCCTCAGGATTTGAGGAGTCCCCAGAACCCGAGGAGTCTTCAGGTCATGAGGGCTCCCCAGGATCTGAGGGCTCTCCAGGATTCAAAAGCTTTCCAGGACATGAGGGCTCCTCAGGATTCAAGGACTCCCCAGAATTTGAGGGGAATTGAACCTCTCCTGTGCCCTTGGAGCCCCGGGAGCAGCTCCCCTGTGCCAGGCTGGCTGTGCCCACAGCAGCCCCAGCTCTGCGGCCTCCCCAGTGGAAGGAACACCCTGAGGAATATCCTGGGAGAAGGAGGGACACCCCGGGCACAGATCCGTGCCTCCTCCCTGATACCACTGACCATGCCCAGCCCCGAGCTCACCCCCGGGGACACAGGGACACCTGTACGTCCTCAGGGCCCTCTCCTCCTCCTTCCACTCCTCTCCAGGGAATGGCTCCTGCAGGAGCAGCGTTCCCCCACAGCCACTGCCAGAGCAGCCCCAAAGGGACTCCTGAGCACAGGCAGAGCCCTGAGCCGGGCTGTCACAGCCCCGGGGCACACCCCAGAGCTGTGCCCGGAATGCAGCCCCTCCAGAGCCCGGGGACACTCAGGGACACACACCCGAGGGCACCCTGAGGCCACCGGACCCGGGCTGGGTCACAGCAATTAACAGAGAGGCTGCTAACGAGGGCACAGACCCGGAGCAGCGAGAGGAAAGGGGGGGAAAAAGAAGGTGGGAAAGAAAAGGAGTTCGTACCACGGCTTCGTCCTCCGCGTCAGGCTGAGGTGGGACAGACAGAGAGCACAGTCAGTTAGGACAGACAGACAGGGACAGCGGGGACAGGGACAGTGGGAGAGGAGACACAGACACGGACAGGGACACACAAACAGGGACAGTGGGGACAGGGACAGCAACAGGGACAGCAGAAGAGAAGCCACAGACACAGGGACAGCAGCAGGGACAGCAGGAGAGAAGCCCACAGACAGGGACACGGACACAGACACAGACAGACACACAGACATGGAGTGAAAGCAATGCCTACGGCACAAGGAAGGAGCGCTGGACACGGCAGGAGAGCAGGAAAACCATGGGAAGGGAAGTGCCACCACCAAACTGTCCCCCCTGTCACACAGTCCCCGTTCCCACGGCACGGAGCCATCCTGCCCCAGCTGGGGGGACGGATCTGTGCCAAGCTCAGCCAGCCATGGTGGCAGGAGAAGCCGTCCTGCCCCGGCAGCAGCTCCTGGTCCCGCCGGGAGGAGCCGGATCCGGGCAGATCCCACGGGAAGGGACAGCCCCGGCATGGGCAGCGCCCGCTCTGCTCCCCGAGCGCTGGGACAGGCCTGGCTCCAGCCCTGTGCCACCAACCCGGGAGCACTGCAGCTCCTCCCGGCACCCACACGGCTCTGGGGGCCAGGGGCAGCCCCAGATCCTGCCGTGAGCCGGGATCAGGGAGAGCTCAGGGCCACGGCACAGCGGGGAGGAAACGCCTGGGGAGGCACCAGGGGCCTCTGCTGCTGTCCCAGTGTCCCCTGCTGCTGTCCCAGTGCCCTGCAGTGCTGTCCCAGTGCCCTGCAGTGCTGTCCCAGTGCCCCACAGTGCTGTCCCAGTGTCCCCTGCTGCTGTCCCAGTGCCCTGCAGTGCTGTCCCAGTGCCCCACGGATCTGTCCCAGTGCCCCACAGCACTGTCCCAGCCTGGCCAAGGCTCCCCCATCGGATCAGCCCGGCTCTGGGGTCACTCCTGGCACTCTGTGCTGGCAGAAGTGGAGCTCAGCCAGGGGGAGGCACATGGGGACACAAGCACACATCCACAGGGACATCCCAGGGGCCAGCAGGGCAGGAGGGCTCCAGGGCACGACGCTGCTGTCCCAGCTCCTGCCAGGGGCTCCAGCTGGGCTCTCCCTCTCTGCCATCCCCAAGGAGCCCCCCAGCTCCCGGAGCAGGGCAGGCTGCAGGGACACACGGCTCCAAGGGGACAGCTTGGTGGCCTCAGCTCCAGGAGAAGCTGCTGCTCCTCAGGCCCCCAGGCACAGGCACAGGAGCCAGCACAGACAGGACCTGGCACAGGACATGGCACAGGAGCCAGCACAGACACAGGGCCTGGCATAGAACCTGGCACAGGACCTAGCAGAGACACAGACACAGGAACTGGCACAGGACCTGGCACAGACACAGGAACTGGCACAGGACATGGCACAGACACAGACACAGGACCTGGCACAGACACAGACACAGGACCTGGCACAGACACAGGCACAGCACCAGGCCAGTGCCTGAAGGAGAGCTCCAGGCTGCTGTCCTGGCCCTGCTGGCCCTGCTGGCCCGTGTCCCTGCAGCTGTCCCAGCCCTGCTCTCACAGATAGCCTGTGACCACTGGGCTCTGGAGCAGCTCTCCACAGGGAGAGCCCGCAGGGCTGAACGCAGACCCCAGGAGTGCCCACGGACCAGGGAGTGCTGGCATGGACTGGGCAGCACCCACAGGAGCTGCTGGCCAAGCCCCCGGTGCTGCGAGGCAGCAGAGCCAGCACAGAGAGCTGCAGAGAGCAGCACACAGAGCTGCAGAGAGCAGCACACAGAGCTGCAGAGAGCAGCACACAGAGCTGCAGAGAGCAGCACACAGAGCTGCAGAGAGCAGCACACAGAGCTGCAGAGAGCAGCAGAGAGCAGCACACAGAGCTGCACAGAGCAGCACACAGAGCTGCACAGAGCCAGCACACAGAGCTGCACAGAGCAGCACACAGAGCTGCAGAGAGCCAGCACACAGAGCTGCAGAGAGCAGCACACAGAGCTGCACAGAGCAGCACACAGAGCTGCAGAGAGCCAGCACACAGAGCTGCAGAGAGCCAGCACACAGAGCTGCAGAGAGCCAGCACACAGAGCTGCAGAGAGCCAGCACACAGAGCTGCAGAGAGCAGCACACAGAGCTGCAGAGAGCAGCACACAGAGCTGCAGAGAGCAGCACACAGAGCTGCACAGAGCCAGAGCTGCACAGAGCAGCAGAGAGCAGCACACAGAGCTGCAGAGAGCAGCACACAGAGCTGCACAGAGCAGCAGAGAGCAGCACACAGAGCTGCAGAGAGCCAGCACACAGAGCTGCACAGAGCCAGAGCTGCAGAGAGCAGCACACAGAGCTGCAGAGCCAGCACACAGAGCTGCACAGAGCCAGCACACAGAGCTGCACAGAGCCAGCACACAGAGCTGCAGAGAGCCAGCACACAGAGCTGCACAGAGCAGCACACAGAGCTGCACAGAGCCAGCACACAGAGCTGCAGAGAGCAGCACACAGAGCTGCACAGAGCAGCACACAGAGCTGCACAGAGCCAGCACACAGAGCTGCAGAGAGCAGCACACAGAGCTGCACAGAGCCAGCACACAGAGCTGCAGAGAGCAGCACACAGAGCTGCAGAGAGCAGCACACAGAGCTGCACAGAGCCAGCACACAGAGCTGCAGAGAGCAGCACACAGAGCTGCAGAGAGCAGCACACAGAGCTGCACAGAGCCAGCACACAGAGCTGCACAGAGCCAGCACAGAGAGCTGCACAGAGCCAGCACAGAGAGCTGCACAGAGCCAGCACAGAGAGCTGCACAGAGCCAGCACAGAGAGCTGCACAGAGCCAGCACAGAGAGCTGCACAGAGCCAGCACACAGAGCTGCAGAGAGCAGCACACAGAGCTGCAGAGAGCAGCACACAGAGCTGCAGAGAGCAGCACACAGAGCTGCACAGAGCCAGCACACAGAGCTGCACAGAGCCAGCACAGAGAGCTGCACAGAGCCAGCACAGAGAGCTGCACAGAGCCAGCACAGAGAGCTGCACAGAGCCAGCACAGAGAGCTGCACAGAGCCAGCACAGAGAGCTGCACAGAGCAGCACACAGAGCTGCAGAGAGCAGCACACAGAGCTGCACAGAGCCAGAGCTGCAGAGAGCCAGAGCTGCAGAGAGCAGCACACAGAGCTGCAGAGAGAGCAGCACACAGAGCTGCACACAGCCAGCACACAGAGCTGCACAGAGCCAGCACACAGAGCTGCAGAGAGCAGCACACAGAGCTGCAGAGAGAGCAGCACACAGAGCTGCACACAGCCAGCACACAGAGCTGCACAGAGCCAGCACACAGAGCTGCACAGAGCCAGCACACAGAGCTGCAGAGAGCAGCACACAGAGCTGCAGAGAGCAGCACACAGAGCTGCAGAGAGCAGCACACAGAGCTGCAGAGAGCAGCACACAGAGCAGCACACAGAGCTGCAGAGAGCCAGAGCTGCAGAGAGCAGCACAGAGAGCTGCACAGAGCCAGCACACAGAGCTGCAGAGAGCAGCACACAGAGCTGCAGAGAGCAGCACACAGAGCTGCAGAGAGCAGCACACAGAGCTGCAGAGAGCAGCACACAGAGCAGCACACAGAGCTGCAGAGAGCCAGAGCTGCAGAGAGCAGCACACAGAGCTGCACAGAGCCAGCACACAGAGCTGCACAGAGCCAGCACAGAGAGCTGCACAGAGCCAGCACAGAGAGCTGCACAGAGCCAGCACAGAGAGCTGCACAGAGCAGCACACAGAGCTGCAGAGAGCAGCACACAGAGCTGCACAGAGCCAGCACACAGAGCTGCACAGAGCCAGCACACAGGGCTGCAGCAGGAGCTCCTTGGATAACTGAGGATCCAAGCTGGATTTGTGCCTGGAAGCTCCCAGGAAGGCAGCAGGGCACAGGGCCAGGCCCTGCCCAGGGGAGCAGGCTGGGCTCAGCCCCGAGGGGTGCAGGACACCCACCTGTGCTCCCCCCGTGATGGGGATGGTGCAGGTCAGCACCCAGAGGGTGCAGGTCAGCACCCAGGGGAGCAGGGCGGGCTGAGCCCCGAGGGGTGCAGGACACCCACCTGTGCTCCCCCCGTGATGGGGATGGTGCAGGTCAGCACCCAGGGGAGCAGGCCAGGCTCAGCCCCGGGGTCTGGGGACACCCACCTGTGCTCCCCCCGTGATGGGGATGGTGCAGGTCAGCACCCAGAGGTGCAGGTCAGCACCCAGGGGAGCAGGCTGGGCTCAGCCCCGGGGTCTGGGGACACCCACCTGTGCTCCCCCCGTGATGGGGATGGTGCAGGTCAGCAGGTTCCCGATGACGTTCTCCAGGGACACGCTCAGCCCGTCCACGTAGATGGTGTAGATCAGCCCCAGGCTGTTCTGCAGGGGGGAGCACAGCACGGGTGAGCAGGGGCTGGGGACACTCCAGGGCCTGTTCCTGGCCACAGACACACCCTGGGAATGCCAGCTCCAGGTCTCCCTCATCCTCAGGGATGGGATATCCCAGCCAGGAGCCCGGCCCCGTCCCTGCACTGACCCCCAGGAGCAGGAGGTGTGTCCCCAAGGCCAGAGCTCCGTGGGGACAGCACTGAGGGGCTTTCCAAAGCTGCAGGGGCAGCTGGGCTGCTGCAGCCCCCAGCACTCCCAGTCCCACACAAACCCCCAGGAAGGCAGGGCAGGAGATCCCCTCCCAGCAAGGGCTGGCTGAGATGCCCAAAATTTGGGCGCTGCCCTGGACAGCACACCTGGACCCTGGTCAGCCCCGGGTGGTCACTGAGGGTCCCTTCCCACAAAAACAGCCCATTCCAGCTGGGAAGCAACAGCAACCCCAGCTCAGAGGGAGCCTGGGGCAGCAGAACAGGGCAGCCCTCAGGACAAGCTGGGAATGAGGGATTGGAGGAATTTGCATTCCAGGCACCCTCGGGGTGTTGTTCTCCAACATCTCCCCATGGCATCAAGGAAAAGGGAAAATAGAAATACTGGGACTTGGAGAGCAGGCCCAGGCAGAGTCTGGCACAATGGAACAATGAGGGAAGAGCAGGATAAACCCCTGCCCTGGGATAACGAGGGGAGGTGAAGCTCAGAGTCCTGGGCAGTGGAATGAGGAGCTGGAACTGGTTCTGTGCAGTGCCAGGGGAGCAGCTGGCAGGACACCTTTGGGAACAAGGGAGGTGACCCTGTCCCCTGGAGCTGCCCCAGCTTTTGCCTGGCAGGACCCTGCTCTGCTGTCCCAGGCTTGGGAAAACAGATCCTGTATTTCAGAGAATTCCCACTCCACAGAAGGCCAGGGACACCTCCCACTGCCCCAGGCTGCTCCAGCCCCAGGGTCCAGCCTGGCCCTGGGCACTGCCAGGGATGCAGGGGCAGCCACAGCTGCTCTGGCAATTCCATTCCAGGCAGCAATTCCTGCCCAAGATCCCACCCAGCCCTGCCCTCTGGCAGTGGGAGCCATTCCCTGTGTGCTGTCCCTCTGTCCCTTGTCCCCAGCCCCTCTGCAGCTCTCCTGGAGCCCCTCCAGGCCCTGCAGGGGCTCTGAGCTCTCCCTGGATCCTTCCCCTCTCCAGGCTGGGCGCTCCCAGCCCCATCCCCACGGACACGACCCGCTCAGCCCCCAGCCCTGCCGAGCCCTTCCCAGGCACACAATGCAGCACCTTTGGAGCCAGCACAGCTGGCACAGGCTGCTCCCAGGACGGGCTGTCCCTCACGGCTTTCCCCGGCAGCTGCTCCGTGTCCCGCGGCCGCCGGGCCCAGCTGCCAGCCCCGCAGCTCCGGGGTGCCAAGGGCAGGGCTCTGCTCCCACGGGGCCGTGCCAGCTCCCGCGGGCACGGAGCCCTTCCCAGCACAGCTCCCCACTCACCCGGAACACCTCGGCGTGGTCCAGCCGCGACACCAGCACCAGGCTCTTGGGGGCGAAGAGCTGGGCGGGCTGCACCAGGGACGAGGCCTCCTCCTCCTCCTCATCGCCCTCACCGTTCCTGGCGTGGCTCTGGGGCTGTGGAGACACAAACCAGCCCAGCCTGGGGGTTAAGGGATGCTCTTGGCTGTCCCAAGCTCCCCGTGCCAGGGCCCGGATTCCTGTGGCACAGGGAAGGCAGGAAGCCCTGAGCAGAGCCAAAAGTGCTGCTCCAGCAGCACTGCTGAGCACCCTGCCCATCCATCCAGGCATTCCTGTGGCACAGAGAAGGCAGGAACCCCTGGCCAGTGCCAAGGGGAGCCAGATCTTTCCCTGTCAGCACTGTCAGCCTGTCCCTGTGTCTCCGTGTCCCCATGTCCCTGTGTTCCTGTGCTCCCCCTGTCCCTATGTCCCTGTGTCCCCATGTTGCCATATCCCCAGTCCCTGTGTCCCCATATCCCCGTGTCCCCGTCCCTGTATCCCTGTGCCTCCCCTGCACCCCTGTCCCCGTGTCCCCCTGCCCCCATGTCCGCTGTCCCCATGCCCCCTGTCCCCCTGCCCCCCTGTCCCCATGTCCCCCTGCCCCCATGTCCGCTGTCCCCATGCCCCCCTGCCCCCCTGTCCCCATGTCCCCATGTCCCCCTGCCCCCATGTCCCTCTGTCCCCGTGCCCCTGTGCCCCCCTGTCCCCTGTCCCTGTCCCGTGTCCCCCTGTCCCCTGTCCCCTGTCCCTGTCCCCTGTCCCCCTGTCCCTGTCCCCATGCCCCCTGTCCCTGTCCCCTGTCCCCTGTCCCCTGTCCCTGTGCCCCCTGTCCCCTGTCCCTGTCCCCTGTCCCTGTCCCTGTCCCTGTCCCGTACCTGCGGGCTCTCCACGGCCTCCCAGAAGGTGAAGCAGGCGCAGTAGTGCCGCTCTGAGTTGATGTCGGTCAGCACGGCCACGAAGAAGGTGGGGGGGTTCCTCTCGGGGAAGAGCTGCCACCCGCTGGGCTGGCAGAACTGGGGGGCACGGGGGGCTCAGGGGGTGCCAGCCTCACCCACAGACAGGCCCTGAGCCCAACCCCAACCCCACATCGCCCACGGGCAGGGCTCAGGGGCTGCCAGCCTCACCCACACCTGATCCCAGCCCTGATCCCAGTCCCACATCACCCACGGAGCGCTGGGGAAGGGCAGCCCCACGGGCCGGGAGCAGGGAGAGCCCTGGGCAGAGCCCCCCGGGCTCCTGGAACCCCCTGGCCCCGCTCTGGGAATTCCCAAATTCCGCTCTGCAGGGGAGGGGGCCAGGGCTGTCCCCTCCTGCCACAGGGACAGCAGGAGCCACCCGCAGAACCCCTCCCTGGGAGGAGCTGTGACGGGACAGCCCGGCCAGGCAGGAGCCCCCAGCTCCTGGGAAAGCTCAGAGACCCCAAAATCTGCACACCCCATGGCACAGGGACCCCAAAATCTGCACACCCCACGGCACAGAGACCCCAAACCCCATGGCACAGGGACCCCAAACTGTGCAAATCCCCATGGCACAGAGACCCCAGACCCCCATGGCTCAGAGACCCCAAACTCTGCACAGCCCATGGCACAGGGACCCCAAAATCTGCACACCCCACGGCACAGAGACCCCAAACCCCATGGCACAGGGACCCCAAACTGTGCAAATCCCCATGGCACAGAGACCCCAAACTCTGCACACCCCACGGCACAGAGACCCCAAATTGTGCAAATCCCCATGGCACAGAGACCCCAAAATCTGCACACCCCATGGCACAGGGACCCCAAAATCTGCACACCCCACGGCACAGAGACCCCAAACCCCATGGCACAGGGACCCCAAACTGTGCAAATCCCCATGGCACAGAGACCCCAAACTCTGCACACCCCATGGCACAGAGACCCCAAACTCTGCACATCCCCAGCCCCCCATGGCACAGACACCCCACGCCAGCACCACAGCGAGTCCCGAAGGACAGGGGACAGGTGGGACACGGGCTCTGGAGTGGCTCCAGGAGGTGGCACCACTGCCCTGGCACAAACACGGCCCGGCTGTGCCACTGTCACTGCAGCAGCTCCGGGCACCTCCCAAAGCCCCTCCCAGGGCCGGGGTAATCCCAGCCGGCGGCCCCAGGACTCCCCCGGGTTGGTTCCCAGTCCCAGGGGGTTTTCTTTGTTTCCCCAGAGCTGCATTTGGCTGCCGAGGAGCTGTGGAAAATTCCCTGGCGTGGGACACGGGAATTCAGCAAACCCCGGGAGGAGAACAGGGTGGCACCAGGGCCTGGCGAGCTGCAGCTCCCTCGGGAAGCCCAGGTGGATCCACCTGAGTTTCCCAGCTGCTCACCACTCCCCGTGCTCCTGGTGCCCACGGATCCTCCTGTCCCTCCTGGGAAAAGCCCACGGGACAGGAGCTCGGCTTAGTCTGGATCCTTGGGATGGCAGCAAGAGGGACGGGAGGAAAAAACACCTCAGGAGCTGCTTCCCAGACTCTGTGTCCCTGCAAAGGGGGATCTGGGGCCTCTCCATCCCTGCTCTCTCCATCCCAGGCTCTCTCTCCATCCCAGCTCTCTCCATCCCAGCTCTCTCCATCCCAGCTCTCTCTCCATCCCAGGCTCTCTCTCCATCCCAGGCTCTCTCTCCATCCCAGCTCTCTCCATCCCAGGCTCTCTCTCCATCCCAGCTCTCTCCATCCCTGCTCTCTCCATCCCAGGACTTTCTGCTGGCTCCCATGGGAGAGCAGATAGCACTGTCCTCATGTGGGAATTCCCCCTCACTGCTCCCAGCCCCACACACAATCTCCTGGCACTGCAGGAATGAGGAGCCCAGAGCACCCGGCACTGCTGGGTCAGGATCATGGAATCAGGGAATCCTGGAATGGTTTGGGATAGAAGGGACCCCCGAGCCCCTGCAGTGCCACCCCTGCCATGGCAGGGACACCTCCCACTGCCCCAGGCTGCTCCAGCCCCAGGGTCCAGCCTGGCCCTGGGCACTGCCAGGGATGCAGGGGCAGCCACAGCTGCTCTGGCAATTCCATTCCAGGCAGCAATTCCTGCCCAAGATCCCACCTGAATCTCCCCTCTTTTAGTTTTCAACCCCTCCCCCTTGTCCTGGGTCCCCCCCAGGGTCCCCCCCAGCATTCCCAGTGCCACATCCCTGACAGGGATGCACTCCAGGACCATGGTGCCACCCTCCCCTGAGAGACAGGAGGGGTGGGAGGCCCAAAACCCCACCAGGCCACTTGGGAATTCTCCCCAGGCTGTGGGATATGGAGTCAGCTTCCTAAAAACAGCACGTGCAGAGAGGATGGGTCACCCCCAACAGCAGCAGGTGACACCTGGCTCAGGTGACACGGCGGGAGCACACGGAAATGCCGAGGCACTCCCAGCCCGCTCTGAGCTCACCCGGTCCCACCTGGGTAATTCCTCCTGCAGGAGCCCCGTGATGTCACCCCCAGTGCCCCACCTTGCCCAGGAAGGACAGGCACGGGAAAGGGCAGGGCTGGCAGGGACAGCTCTGGCAGGGACAGCTCTGGCAGGGACAGCACCGGTGTCACCAGAGTCACCCCAGCCTCACCACAGTGGCTGCTCGGCCACCCTGAGGTGCCACAGGTGAGGGGAGGCAAAGCCACAGATCCCCACGGACAGAGCAGGATCAGGGAATTGTTCGGGGTGGAAAATCCCTCTAAGGCAGCCAAGTCCACCCATCCCCAGCACTGCCAAGGCCAGCACTGCCCCTGTCCCCAGGTGCCACATGCACCCGGCTTGGAATCCCAACAGGGACGGGGACTCCACCCCTGCCCTGGGCAGCTGTGCCAGGGCTGCACAGCCTTTTCCAGCAGGGAATTCCCCAAATCCCTCCTGAGGCTCCCCAGGCCCAGCCTGAGGCCGCTCCCTCTCCTCCTGTCCCTGTCAGCACAGCCTGACCCCCGCCCCGGCTCCACTCTCCTCCTTCACCAGCTCTCCCCCAGTTACTCCACAGCTTTCCCAAGGATTCGTTTTGCAAGGATCCCACCCGTGATGTCCCAAGCCGTGCTCCTGGACATTTATTTTTCCTGCTGATCCCCCAGGGGGGTGTGCTGGTGCCTCTCCTCCCTCTGCAGGGTTCCCAGAACAGCTGCGGGCTCCAAGGGCTCAGCTGCGACCCCGGATCTGCCCCACCAGGGAGGGAAATGTCTGGGGATTGGCACGGCCAGGCTGGACCCTGGGGCTGGAGCAGCCTGGGGCAGTGGGAGGTGTCCCTGCCATGGCAGGGGTGGCACTGCAGGGGCTCGGGGGTCCCTTCCCACCCAACCCAGCCTGGGATTCCATGGACACACCGGGTGAGGCTCAGCTAATGACACCTAAATCCAACCAGCACTGGAAGCTTCCTGCCAGCAACGTTCCCACCCCTGGAGTTGGGGACCCCCAGCCTGTCCCAGCAATGCCCTTCAGACACCTCTGTCCTGGCCCCAGGGACACACCTGTGCCCACCTCACCATGGAATCCTGGAATGCCGGGGTGGGAGAGGACCCCCGAGCCCCTGCAGTGCCACCCCTGCCATGGCAGGGACACCTCCCACTGCCCCAGGCTGCTCCAGCCCCAGGGTCCAGCCTGGCCCTGGGCACTGCCAGGGATGCAGGGGCAGCCACAGCTGCTCTGGCAATTCCATTCCAGGCAGCAATTCCTGCCCAAGATCCCACCCAGCCCTGCCCTCTGGCAGTGGGAGCCATTCCCTGTGTGCTGTCCCTCTGTCCCTTGTCCCCAGCCCCTCTGCAGCTCTCCTGGAGCCCCTTCAGGCCCTGGAATGTGCTGGATGTCTTGGAATGCTGAGGTAGAGCAGGTCTGGGGGCCTGGACAAACCCAGTGGGTGCCAAAACCATCCCAGAGCTGCCTCAGGACATGGAAAATCCCAAACTGAGGCCGGCAGACCTGTGGGATCATGGCATGGAAGGTCCTTACAGCCCAGTGCTGAGGAAGGATCCAGAAGGGAGAGTGGGGCACGGCCCTGAGCCCTGCTGGAGCACAGGGAGCCCCTGGGCTTCCAGGAATCTCCCTTCCCACCAGGCTCTCCAGCTGCTCCCTGGGAATGCCCTCACCCCGGGAATGCCCTCACCCCGGGAATGCCCTCACCCCGGGAATGCCCTCACCCCAGGAATGCCCTCACCCCGGGAATGCCCTCACCCTGGGAATGCCCTCCCCAGGCACGAAGCAGCTCTGGGCAGGCGGGGAGCAGCTCCCAGGGTGATTTATCCGCACCCTGTGCGTGTCCCCAGCGGAACTGGATCCATTAAAATGAGATATTCCTGTTGGGAATCGCCGCCGGACGCTGCGCACGGCCGGGAGCTGCAGCCCCCCTCCCTGCACCCCCCGGGAACGCTGGGCTCCCCAAAAAGCTGCCAGGGGGGACCGGCCCTGCCCACAGCATCCCCCCCCACCCAACCCCCCCAGATTTCCCGAGCTGCTCCCCCAGGACACTTGGGGAGCTTGTGGGAAGCCCTGGAGCCACCCCGGGCTCCCAACAGCACAGGGCTCCAATTGTTTGAATTCCAGGGATTTTTTGGCTGGACAGTTTGACCCTTGGGGAAAAAAAAAATCAGCTTTGCTCCTGCTTGGGACAGTTCCCAAGTCCCTGTGGACACCAGGAAACGCGGAGCAGAGAAATGAAAATAAATGTTTTTGCCTTGGATAAAACAGCACAGAAAGGTCCCAAATTGCACTGGAATTTCAGGGGACACAAGATTGGAGGAGGAGCTGGACACTGCCAGTCCCAGTGACAATGGGACGAGGAGCCAGCGACCCCAGTGACCCCAGTGACGATGGGCAGGGACACCTCCCACTGCCCCAGGCTGCTCCAGTGTCCAGCCTGGCCCTGGGCACTGCCAGGGATGCAGGGGCAGCCACAGCTGCTCTGGCAATTCCATTCCAGGCAGCAATTCCTGCCCAAGATCCCACCTAAAAGGATGTCCAGCCCTGTCACAGCTGCCCAGGGCAGTGCTGGAGTCCCCATCTCTGCAGGGATTTCAAAGCTGTGTGGATGTGGCACTTGGGGACATGGGCAGTGCTGGCCTTGGCACCACTGACAGCACTCAATGGGCTCAGAGGGATTTTCCATCCCAAATAAATCCGTGATTCCATGAACTCCAGGGGGAATGGGGCAGCTTTCAGAGGGCTCCGCCCTGGGGTCTGTCCCAGCCCATCCATTCACTGGGAATGGAGCTCCAGCTCCTCCCCCTGGAGCTCCGGGGGGATTGGGAAGAGCTCTCCCTCCAGTTTAGCAATGAGGGGAACAATCCACTGCCCTGGACCAGCTGGAGCTGGTCCGGAGGATGCCCACAGCACCACATCCCAGGAATGTCCCAGCTCCCAGCTGATCCCAAAGACCTCGGGATCTCCCAGAGCCACTGACCCTGCCCCGAGGGCTGGGGACATCAGACCCTGTCCCCAGGATCCAGCCTGGGCAGGGCACTGGGAAAGGCCTGAGGGGGCTGTGGACACTCAGGCTGCACCCACGGCTCCTCCAGGAGGCATTCCTGCATCCAGCTGCTCATCCCGGAGAAGGAGGGGGCAGAGAGGCTGGAGAGGAACCAGCACACCACATCCCACCACCCCTGGAGACTCCTGGAGCTGGAGATGCACCCGGGGCAGGTGGGATCCGCTCCCTCACGGCCCCAGCCTGACCCCGTGGGACGTGTCCCAGTGCCACCCCCCCTGGTGTCACCCCCCGGTGCCACCCCCCAGTGTCACCCCCCGGTGCCACACCCCAGTGTCACCCCCCCCGGTGCCGCCCCCTGGTGCCACCCCCCGGTGCCACCCCGCCACTCACCAGCTCGATGCCCTGTGGGAAGGGGTTGTCCTCCCAGTCCTTCTCCGGGAAGCGCTGCAAGATCTGTCCCTGCCCATCCCCGCTCCCTGCAGAGACAAGGCAGGGTCAGAGGGCGGCAGGGTCAGAGGGCAGCAGGGTCAGAGGGCAGCAGGGTTAGAGGGCAGCAGGGTTAGAGGGCAGCAGGGTTAGAGGGCAGCAGGGTTAGAGGACAGCAGGGTTAGAGGGCGGCAGGGTTGGTTAGAGGGCAGCAGGGTCAGAGGGCAGCAGGGTCAGAGGGCAGCAGGGTTGGTTAGAGGGCAGCAGGGTTAGAGGGTGGCAGGGTTAGAGGGCAGCAGGGTCAGAGGGCAGCAGGGTCAGAGGGCGGCAGGGTCAGAGGGTGGCAGGGTTGGTTAGAGGGCAGCAGGGTTAGAGGGCAGCAGGGTCAGAGGGCAGCAGGGTCAGAGGGCAGCAGGGTCAGAGGGCAGCAGGGTTGGTCAGAGGGCAGCAGGGTCAGAGGGCAGCAGGGTCAGAGGGCGGCAGGGTCAGAGGGCAGCAGGGTTAGAGGGCGGCAGGGTTAGAGGGCAGCAGGGTTAGAGGGCGGCAGGGTTAGAGGGCAGCCGGCTCCCCCTGCCCGCCGGGAATGCCGGGCTGGAGCACAGGGATGCTGCAGCTCCCCATGCACGGGCAGCACTGCAGAGACCCCACCACAGCCGAGCAGCGCTGCCTGCTGCAGCAGGGGCAGTGCAGATCGCAGGGAATCCCACAGCAAACGGCTCCCACAGCCTTCCCTGGAGGTGGGAACGGCACTGGAGCACAGCCCCGGCCCCTCTCCGGCCAGAACTTCCTTCCCTGGGCCGCATTCCCTGCTCCTCATCCCCCGCTGGCCTTGCCCCAAACATCCCTGCCCGGGATTTGCTTTCGGGTTCCGACAGCTGCTGCTGCCCCGGGGCTTTATGGAGCACTGGGAGCACCCAAACCCTCCCCTGCCCCACAGCCCACACCACTCCAGACCCCAAATCCTGCGGTTTCCCGAGGGAGCTGGCCTGCCTGGGAAAGGCTCAGCAGGGCAGGCGCCGTTCCGGGACAGCCTGAGGTGACAGTGGCACCGACTGCTCCTGTCACAGACCCTGCCAGGCCGGGAAGGGCTCCCCTGTCCTTCCAGAGACAGAGCCGCTCCTGCATCCAGCTGGGAACCACAAATCCCGAGGATTCTGGCCCGGCCACGAGGCAGGCAGCCCCTCAGGGGGAGGGGGCCACACTCCAGCCCCTTCCAGAGCTGCTGAGGGATTATCACACTCCAGGGACCGCCGGGGCCTCCCCCATCCCAGAGCCGGGTCCTGGCCGGGAGCGGGGCTGGGAAAGCAGGAGGAGCACCAGGGAAGGGCTATTTTGGGAGCCCAGACGTGTCCCCAGGGTCCTGCTCACCGCTGGCAGCCACAGCTGGATTTAGCAGCACCGGGAGAGGGAAAGGGCCATTTATAGCCTGGGCCCAAAATGGAAAGGCTGGAGCCAAACTGGGCACCAAACATCCACAGGGGTTGGGTCAACCAGATCCTGCCTGGCTGCGTGCTCCCACACCACGTCCCTGCTCTGTCACCACGTCCCTGCTCTGTCACCACATCCCTGCTCTGTCACCAGCCCTGGCTCTGAGTGCTCCCAGCCCTGGGCAAAGGCTGCCTGCTCCCGGTGCCAAGGGCTCGGCTCAAGTTCCAGACAGGAAAATCCCTTGAGATCCACGTCAGGATTACGGCTCCGACGGCTGCGAGCTGTGCCCTGCACATCCAGCCCTGCACGGCTCCCCTGGGAGAGCCTCAGTTAAAGGGAAACGGATACAAGATCACAAAAACCTGGAATGGTTTGGGTGGGAAGGGACCCCCGAGTCCCTGCAGTGCCACCCCTGCCATGGCAGGGACACCTCCCACTGCCCCAGGCTGCTCCAGCCCCAGGGTCCAGCCTGGCCCTGGGCACTGCCAGGGATGCAGGGGCAGCCACAGCTGCTCTGGCAATTCCATTCCAGGCAGCAATTCCTGCCCAAGATCCCACCCAGCCCTGCCCTCTGGCAGTGGGAGCCATTCCCTGTGTGCTGTCCCTCTGTCCCTTGTCCCCAGCCCCTCTGCAGCTCTCCTGGAGCCCCTCCAGGCCCTGCAGGGGCTCTGAGCTCTCCCTGGACCCTTCCCCTCTCCAGGGGAGCCCCCCCAGCTCTCCCAGCCTGGATCCCTGGGAGCTGAGGGGCTCCAGCCCTGCAGCAGCTCCGGGGCCCCTCTGGGCTCTGCAGCAGCTCCAGGCCCTGCTGCCGTGTGCCAGGGCTGGGGCAGCTCTGCAGGTGGGGCCTCACCTGGGCACGGGGCAGGGGCCCCTCTCTGCTGCCCACTGGGCTCAGCCCAGGGCTGGGGGGGTCTCAGGCTCATCATCCTCAACACAAACAAAAACCATTCCAAGGGCTGTGGAGAACAATGGGAATCTCCCAGGGTTTTCCCAGAGCCAGGAGCTGCCACCTTCAGGTACCTCCTGATTTTGGGGACTGTCACCAACAGCCTGGCTCGGGAACCCTGGGCACCCCCTGGCACTCCCCCCAGCTGCTCCTGGGGCAGCCTGAGCCCAGCTTTCCCAGCTCCACCACTCAGCTCCGTCCCTTCCTGCCCGGGAGAGCGGGACCTGCCCCATCCCAGCTGCGGCTCCCGGGAAAGCTCAAGGTTCCCAGGAAAGCCACAGGTGTGACCGGGGCCTGCAGACAGCGCTTCCTGCGGGGCTGGGCGCACCGGGGGAGGTCACGGGATGTTGTTGTGCTACAGGAAATCCGAAATAAGCCCCGAGGTAAACACGGCGCTGAGCCACGGCACGGCGTGACCCCGGCGGGAGCGCTGGCGCTGCGGGCAGGGCTCGGGGACAGAGCGCTGTCCCTCGCTGCCAGCGTCCCCTGAACGAGGGACAAGGGAGCCTCAGCCCTGCACAGACACCAGCCAGCCCTGAGTCCCCCAGACCCTGCAGGACGGGCCCGCCTCCCCTAGAACACGCCCGGGGGACTCCCGGGCAGCCCCTGCTCAGGGCTCGGGAAGGGAAGCAGCCCTGCAGCCCCTCCTGCGGAGCTGGAGAGAGGGGAAAGGGAATTCTCACGGGGACTGGAGGCGAAGGAGGCTGTTTGGAACAAGCCCTGTCCCACCCTCACCCCCACTCCCTCCCCTCCCAGGTGACTGAAGGTGTTTCACCACCAGCGCCGGGATCACGGCTCCGGCCAGCCCCACGGAGCGGCTCCTCCGCAGGCTGGGACACGGCTGGGCACCAGACACCCACAGGGACTGGGTAACAGGGATTGGGTCACCCAGAGGGGCTGACACGGCTCCCACATCCCTGAACCACGGAAATTCGGGATGAAATCACCCAGGGGAGCACACAGCTCTGACAACACAGCTCAGCGCTGCAGCTGGCACAGGGTGCCCAGAGCAGCCCCTGGGGCCCTGGCAGTGCCCAAGGCCAGGCTGGACACTGGGGCTGGAGCAGCCTGGGACAGTGGGAGGTGTCCCTGCCATGGAACTGGGTGAGACTCAAGGTCCTTCCCACCCAAAGCACTCCACAATTCCAAGTCCTCCCCACAGGAGCCAGAGCTGTTCCAGCTCTCCTTCCCCCAGGCTCTAACCTGGAGGTGATGTCCAGCCAGGAGAGAGTGTGGAATCTCCAGATTATTCAGATACCTTCAATTATTCCAGAAACATTCATTTCACACCATTAATAATTCTCCAGCTCTGCCCAGGTTCAGGGGCAGCCTCATCCCTGCCTGGAAGCTTCTCGCTTCAGGAATTATTTATAAATTCAGCAGCTTCACAGCACCAGGAAATCTTTAGTGCCTGGAGTCCCCGGGGTGGCTCCTGCAAAGGCAGGGACAGAGCAGGCACGAGGCCACACAACCTGCCAGGACCTGGAGCTGCTGCCAGGGGCGCTGGGAGCCGAGCCCTGACCCCAACCCAGGCTGGAGCTGCTGCAGCCCAGGCAGGGAGCAGGATGCTGATGGGGCTCCTGGGAGGAGGCAGGAGCCATGAACCCCTGCAGCAGCACCAGACAGGGATTGGGGAACACCCCGCAGGCCCTGGGAGCGACTGCATCAACCAAGCAAGGCAAGCAGGAGAGGTGCCAGCAGCCCCTGCCCCATCCCTGGCAGCAGGGCCAGGCTGGACCCTGGGGCTGGAGCAGCCTGGGGCAGTGGGAGGTGTCCCTGCCATGGCAGGGGTGGCACTGCAGGGGCTCGGGGGTCCCTTCCCACCCAACCATTCCAGGGTTCCCTGATCCTCCAGCCACGCTCTGCCCTACCTGTGCACGAGTGGCAGGGGGGGCACTGCAGGGCTGGCAGAGTCTGGAACGTGGGCCCAGGGGGGCAGGAGGGCGACGGCCCCAGGGCAGGGACTGTCCCCTGTGCTGGCCCTGCTGAGGGACCCCCTGGAACCCTGGGGGCAGCTCCGGGCCCCTCCCAACAGGAGAGCCCTGGAGGGGCTGGAGCGTGTCCAGGGCAGGGAGCTGGGAAGGGGCTGAGGGAGCTGGGAAGGGGCTGAGGGAGCTGGGAAGGGGCTCAGAGGGAGCAAAGGAGGCTCAGGGGGATCTTGTGGCTCTGCACAAGTCCCTGACAGGAGGGGACAGCCGGGGGGGTCGGGCTGTGCTCCAGGAACAGGGACAGGAGGAGAGGGAAGGGCCTCAGGCTGGGCCAGGGGAGGCTCAGGGGGGATTTTTGGGAATTTCCCCATGGGAAGGGTGGCCAGCCCTGGCACAGGTTGGAGTCCCCATCCCTGCAGGGATTTCAAACCGTGTGTTTGTGGCACTTGGGGACAGGGGCAGTGGTGGCCTTGGCAGGGCTGGGAACAGATTCAATGGTCTGGGAGGGCTTTTCCAACCCGACTGAGCCCATGACTCCACGGTGTGGGAAGAGAACAGCCCTGTCCCAGCACCGCTGCCAGCCCAGGTGGGCCGGGACCAGGGCCAAGGACCAAACCTGCCACCCTCACTGCTGGGACAAACCAACGGGGCCACGCCGGGATCACAGCCTGGCCCTGGGGCTCCAGCAGCTCCCCTGGAATTCCCCAGGATCCGGGAGCGCCACCGTCCCCAGAGCTGGGCCTGGGCCAGGCCAGGCTGCAGCACCTGCCCCACACGGCACCGGGCAGGGGACACCCGAGGGGACACGGCCTGAGGCTGCAGGGAGCCCCAGGGCACCCACGGGCTCAGCCACAGGCTGTGAGCCACACCGGGGCTGATGGCCTGGGACAGGGACAGCCATCCCATGGATCCCATCCCATCCCATGGATCCCATCCCATCCCATGGATCCCATCCCATCCCATGGATCCCATCCCATCCCATCCCATCCCATCCCATCCCATCCCATCCCATCCCATCCATTCCATCCCATCCCATGGATCCCATCCCATCCCCTCCCATTATCCCATCCCATCCCATCCCATCCCACGGATCCCATCCCATCCCATCCCATCCCATCCCATGGATCCCATCCCATCCCATGGATCCCATCCCATGGATCCCATCCCATCCCCTCCCATTATCCAATCCCATCCCATCCCATCCCATGGATCCCATCCCATCCCATCCTCTCCCATTATCCAATCCCATCCCATCCCATCCCATCCCATCCCATCCCGTGGATCCCATCCCATCCCATCCCATCCCATCCCATCCCATCCCATCCCATCCCATCCCATCCCATCCCATCCCATCCCGTGGATCCCATCCCATCCCATGGATCCCATCCCATCCCATGGTTCCCATCCCATGGATCCCATCCCATCCCATGGATCCCGTGGATCCCATCCCATCCCATGGATCCCATCCTATCCCATGGATCCCATCCCATGGATCCCATCCCATGGATCCCATCCCATGGATCCCATCCCGGCCCTGCAGCCCTCCCCCAAGCCCACCCAGAACAAGACCCGAGTGTCTGGTGGGGGACAAAGGGGCCTCTGTTTGGTGACGTGTCCCCGCCGGGGGCACGGAGAATGGCCTCTCTATGGAGGGAACAAAGGGGCCGTTTGTGGGCTGGGGGTGGCCACGAAAGCCCACCCGGCCCGGGGCGGGCACACGGTCCCTGTCCCCACTGCTGGCCACCAGCACGGGATGGGACAGCCCCGTCCCCACCAGCAGCAGGGGTGGGTGCTGGCAGCTCCCTGTGCCACTCCCGGGATCCCCGAGGTTGGAAAAGCCCTCTGGGATCACCAAATCCCAGCTGTGCCCAGTGCCCACCTTGTCCCCAGCCCAGAGCCCCAAGTGCCACCTCCAGGAGTTCTTGGGTGCCTCCAGGGATGGACACTCCAAACCTCCCTGGGCAATGGAATCCCTGCTCCAGTGCTGGACAATCCTTTCCATGGAGAAATTCTGCCTGAAGTGGCACTTGCTGCACCCCCAGTGTCCCCTCCAGCTGTCCCCAAGGCCACATCCCCCCTTGTGGCACGGCTGCTGTGCCCCCCGGAATGAGATAAGAAATGCAAAATCCCAAGGAATAACATCCCACTCGTGGTTCTCTCCACACTTCAGTGCAATTCCAGGGGAGAGGGAGTCCGGGGATGACAAAGCCTGTCTCAGACAGCAGGACCCCAGGTGGCTGCAGGAGCAGGGGGACAGGGACACCTCTGGCTCGGCCAAAGGGATTTGGAGGAGATTTAGGGCAAAAGTCTCCACAAAGTCACCCCAGAACAGCAATTCCTGTCCTGAGTGCAGCTAAAAAAGGGAAAAACTTGGGGATAAGAGCCTCATTCCATGGTTAAGGGTCAGCTCGGGGATGTCTGAGGATGTGCTTGACCCGCTGGACACGGGGGAGATAAGGATCGCCCACGGCCTGGGACACGGGGCTGGGTGAGGAAGCAAACTGTCTGCATGCAATTCCAGGCTGGAAAAGCTCCACCCAGCCCTGGAACGCTTCCCTCGGGAGGCAAACCCCCCAGGCCGGGGTCACTCATCCCAGTTACAGCACCCTGGAGCAGCAGCAGGGCTGCCAGTGCCTCCACGGAGCAGGGCTCTCATTCCCTACGGAATTCAGGGAGCAGCAGCTTTGGGGCTCTGTGTAACCTCCAGGAGTTTGGAGGAGGCTGAGGAGAGGCGGGTGAAGGAGGGGCCAGTGCTGACCCCTCACCCTGCCCCACACCAGTCCTGTCCTGGGATGTCACTACTGCTCAAACCTCTCCCTGACCCCTCTCAATTCAGCAGAAACGCTGGAGAGAGCCATCTCCCCCTGGGAACATCCCAGGGGCAGTGCCAGGTGCCCTGCCAGGACCTGGGGGACACAGCCCAGGGGCAGTGCCAGGTGCCCTGCCAGGACCTGGGGGACACCGCCCAGGGGCAGTGCCAGGTGCCCTGCCAGGACCTGGGGACGCAGCCCAGGGGCAGTGCCAGGTGCCCTGCCAGGACCTGGGGACGCAGCCCAGGGGCAGTGCCAGGTGCCCTGCCAGGACCTGGGGACGCAGCCCAGGGGCAGTGCCAGGTGCCCTGCCAGGACCTGGGGACGCAGCCCAGGGGCAGTGCCAGGTGCCCTGCCAGGACCTGGGGACACAGCCCAGGGGCAGTGCCAGGTGCCTGCCAGGACCTGGGGGGCGCAGCCCAGGGGCAGTGCCAGGTGCCCTGCCAGGACCTGGGGGATGCAGCCCAGGGGCAGTGCCAGGTGCCCTGCCAGGACCTGGGGGTGCAGACTGCCAGGAATCAGGGATGCTGGCAAACCCTCGGCACAGAGAGCGGCTGGAAAACCCCGGAGCCTGTGGAATGTGGGGTTCTCCGCTCTCCCAACCCCCAGATCCTGCAGGGAGATGCACTGGGAGCCTGCCCACACAGGAACAGCACTCAGCACGTGCCCAGGGGTCAGGGGAGAGCCCGGGATCCGGGAAGGGTCGCTGCAGAGGGAGCAGCCCGGCCTGGAATCACTGCTGCCCCCAGATCCTGGGAGATTCCCACCATCTCCAGGCAGCGCTGGGCTGGGCAGAGCCCTGCTGTTCCCTGACCCCGCTCCGAGGGAGAGCCGTGTTTATCTTTGGAAACATTAAAGCACAAGAGGAAGTCATTAAGCGAGAAGGGCCCGCCTGTTTCCGAGCGCCGGGCACAGGAAGCGCCGGCGGCCCGAGCGCTCCGGCAGCGGCACACGGACACGGCTGCAGCAGGGACACCTCCCAGATCCCTGGGGACACGGCCCCACAGCCCCACGAGCCATTCAAACCACTCAAAGCACCTCAAAGCACTGCCCGCACGGGGCAGGAGCTGCAGGTCCCTCCGGAGGAGCCCTCCAGGGACACTGGAAGCCATGACGAGTTCCTCTAAGGGACCCCAGGTGACCTCTGCAGGTCCCTTTGGGCCTTAGATGCTCTGGGGTTGTACCAAGAGCAGCCAGGTGACAGTGACACCCGGCTGGGGGTCCAGGAGGGGCTCCAGGAGAGCTGCAGAGGGGCTGGGGACAAGGGACAGAGGAACAGGACACAGGGAATGGCTCCCACTGGGAAAGGGGAGACTGGGGTGGGATCTTGGGAATAAATTCCTGGCTGGGAGGGTGGGGAGAGGCTGGGCTAAAATTCCCAGAGCAGCTGTGGCTGCCCCTGCATCCCTGGCAGTGCCCAGGCCAGGCTGGACCCTGGGGCTGGAGCAGCCTGGGGCAGTGGGAGGTGTCCCTGCCATGGCAGGGGTGGCACTGCAGGGGCTCGGGGGTCCCTTCTATCCCAAACCATTCCAGGCTTCCCCGATTCCATGAGGTGGAGCTGGGTGGGCTCTGCGGCTCAGTTCCCCAGGGAGGAGGATCCCAGTGTCAGGAGTGCCGTGGTTCCGTGGCCAGAGCTGCTAAAAGCGTTTTGGGGACGAACCTCTGCTATTTTTACCTGATGCCAAATTCCAGCTGCTTCCCAGGGGAGCCGTTCCCAGCTCCACTGGCACCCCGGGTAATAATTATGGGGCTGCCAACGTTTACCCACAGCCTAAAAACAGCCCCGGCTGCTCCCATGGCCCCTCCTCCCTGTGGGAAAAATATGTGGGAATTACAAAATGGTTGGATGGGAAGGGACCCCCGAGCCCCTGCAGTGCCACCCCTGCCATGGCAGGGACACCTCCCACTGCCCCAGGCTGCTCCAGCCCCAGGGTCCAGCCCGGCCCTGGGCACTGCCAGGGATGCAGGGGCAGCCACAGCTGCTCTGGCAATTCCATTCCAGGCAGCAATTCCTGCCCAAGATCCCACCCAGCCCTGCCCTCTGGCAGTGGGAGCCATTCCCTGTGTGCTGTCCCTCTGTCCCTTGTCCCCAGCCCCTCTGCAGCTCTCCTGGAGCCCCTTCAGGCCCTGCAGGGGCTCTGAGCTCTGCCTGGAGCCTGCTCCTCTCCAGGCTGGGCATTCCCAGCTCTCCCAGCCTGGCTCCGGAGCTGTTCCCAGCTGGCCAAGGGCCGCAGAGGGACAGTGGGACAGGATCCAGCCACGGCCACAGGGCAGCTCCAGGACAAAAGGCCTCAGTGCCAGCCCCGGTGCCGGCCGTGCCTGCAATTCCCTGCAGAGCAGCCACGGACAGAGGGGAAGCCCAGCCCCAGCCCCAGCCAGGGCTGCTCCTCACGGGGCACACGTGGGTGCCCATGTCCCTGCCCGCTCCCCCTGCCAGGGCACAGGGAACGCTCCAAGCCCGCCTCAGTTTGTCTCGACCCTGCAGGGATCATTTCCAGGCAGCCTCTGCCAGCATCAACATCTCCCACACGGGCAGAAGGAGCTTTTGTTCCCTGTGTCCCACGCGGGCCGGAGCTGCCGCCGGAGTGTGGCACACACAGCGGGGACGCTCTGCAGGGAGGGACAGTGACAGTGACAGTGACAGCAACCCGCGGGCAGGGATGGGGAATTGGGAATGGGGTCAGGTTCCAGAGGGACCCCAGCACTGTTAGAGCCACCAGGACTGACACGGGAGGAAATGTCCCACCAATATGGGAAGTTTGAGAATTCCCTGACAACACCACTGACCGTGTCCCCAAGTGCCACATGCACCCGGCTCTGGAATCCCCACAGGGACAGGGACTCCAGCACTGCCCTGAGCAGCCCATTCCAAGGCTTTACAGCCTTTCCATGGAGGAATTTTCCCTAAAATCCCCCCTGCCCCTCCCCTGGCCCAGCCTGGGGCCGTTCCCTCTCCTCCTGTCCCTGTTCCTGGAGCACAGCCCGACCCCCCTGGCTGTCCCCTCCTGTCAGGGACTTGTGCAGAGCCACAAGGTCCCCCTGAGCCTCCTTTTCTCCCTCTGAGCCCCTTCCCAGCTCCCTCAGCCCCTTCCCAGCTCCCTCAGCCCCTCCTCACAGGATCTGTGCTGCAGAAGGGAATCCCCTGCACCAGGGAGGGCCCTCACCAGAGATCTGTCCCTGCTGGGGCAGCGAGAAGAGAAGGGGACAGGAGGAGGAAGAGGCTGAAGCCAAGGGGAACTGAAACCCCAGTGACCACAGACTGCTCTGGGATGGGGAAATGACCCTGCCCTGGAGCCCTCAGCTTCCTCATCAGCGTTTCCCAAAGAAGCAGGGACTTTTCTGAAGCTCCCGTGGAGCCCGGAGCTGTCCCCAGCCGGACCCCACAGCCTGGAGAGGAGCCCTGCTCCCCACAGAGCCCACAGCACGCGAGCCCAGAGCGCCCAGGATGGTGCCAGTGCTGCCCCAGTGACCTGGAGCAGCTCCTCACCTCTGATCCTCGGGAACGAGCAGGGAGATGGGAATGGAGCCCCAGGGAGCGCTGCCAGCCCGAGCCTGGCCGGGGCAGTACCGGGATTTGTGCATTCCCAGCAGCTCCTGCCACTGCTCCCAGCGGAGCCCACCAGCAGCCAGGCCCCCAAACCCCCCTCAGCCCTCACAGCAGGGACAGCTGGGCTGAGCCCCCGGTCAGGGAGACGAGAGGTTCCTCCCCAGAGGTGCTGGCACTGCCCAGGCTCCCCAGGGAATGGGGGAATGGCCGGGGCTGTGCCAGGGAAGGTCGGGTGGGAGAGCAGGGAAGGTTCCTCCCCAGAGGTGCTGGCACTGCCCAGGCTCCCCAGGGAACGGGCACAGCCCCGAGGTGCCACAGCTCTGCTCCAGGGTGGGATTGTTGGGGGTCTGTGCAGGGCCAGCAGCTGATCCACCATCCCCGTGGGGTCCTTCCTCTCAGGATGTCCCAGGATTGAAGGTGCCACCTGCACATTGTCCCTGGAGCTGCTCCCAGCCCCACCCGCTGCTGACACTGCTCGGGTCCGGCTGTGCCAGGACCGGGACCGGCGATTCCAGGCTGGATCCTGGAGATCAGCGGGACACAGGGCCCTCCCCAGCTTATCCCAGGGCTCTGAGCTGAGGAGGGGAGATTTAGATGGATACTGGGAAGAAATCAACACTAAACATGACTTGAAATGCCCCCTTTTAGTGGAAGTTCCTGGAGTCTGCCAAGCAGAGAGGGGCTGGGGACAAGGGACAGAGGGACAGCACACAGGGAATGGCTCCCAGTGCCAGAGGGCAGGGCTGGGTGGGATCTGGGGCAGGAATTGCTGCCTGGAATGGAATTGCCAGAGCAGCTGTGGCTGCCCCTGCATCCCTGGCAGTGCCCAGGGCCAGGCTGGACCCTGGGGCTGGAGCAGCCTGGGGCAGTGGGAGGTGTCCCTGCCATGGCAGGGGTGGCACTGCAGGGGCTCGGGGGTCCCTTCTGTCCCAAACCATGCCAGGATTCCGTGAGCCCGAGGCAGCCACACCTGGGCCAGGGGCAGAGGCTGTGCTGGAGGGAAGGGCTCCATGGGCTCCTTCCCAGAAGGAAACAGCCCTGCTGCTCCACCCACAGGAACGGGGCAGGGGCAGGGGCAGGGTCACAGCCCGGGAAGGGAGTGGGACAGTGTTGGAAGGGGCTCCATGGGACTTGAGGAACTCCTCCATCTCCACCAGCCTCAAATTCCCCGTTTCCCAAAAGAACTGAAATCCCTGGATCACTCTGACTTTGAGGAGGACAGGAAAGCCTCAGTGGATCAGGAAGATGAACTCCCCGTTGTGTGGAGCAGAGGAGACTCCAGCTGGAGCAGGAGCGCTCCTCAGGGATGTGCCTGGCACACTCCACACGTGGAGCTGCCAGCCTTGGAGAGGCAGCTCAGACTGAGAGAGCAAACACTCATCTCTGCTGCTGCTGTGCCAGAGAAACTGGGAGTCAGGGAATCCTGGGATGGCTGGGTGGGACGGGAGCCCAGAGCCCCTGCAGGGCCACCCAGAGCCCCTGCAGGGCCACCCAGAGCCCCTGCAGGGCCACCCAGAGCCCCTCAGTGCCACCCAGAGCCCCTGCAGGGCCACCCAGAGCCCCTGCAGGGCCACCCAGAGCCCCTGCAGGGCCACCCAGAGCCCCTCAGTGCCACCCAGAGCCCCTGCAGGGCCACCCAGAGCCCCTCCAATGCCACCCAGAGCCCCTCCAATGCCACCCAGAGCCCCTCCAGGGCCACCCAGAGCCCCTGCAGGGCCACCCAGAGCCCCTCCAGTGCCACCCAGAGCCCCTGCAGGGCCACCCAGAGCCCCTGCAGTGCCACCCAGAGCCCCTCCAGTGCCACCCAGAGCCCTCCAGTGCCACCCAGAGCCCCTGCAGGGCCACCCAGAGCCCTCCAGGGCCACCCAGAGCCCCTGTAGGGCCACCCAGAGCCCTCCAGTGCCACCCAGAGCCCCTGCAGGGTCACCCAGAGCCCCTCAGTGCCACCCAGAGCCCTCCAGGGCCACCCAGAGCCCCTCCAGGGCCACCCAGAGCCCTCCAGTGCCACCCAGAGCCCCTCAGTGCCACCCAGAGCCCCTGCAGGGCCACCCAGAGCCCCTCAGTGCCACCCAGAGCCCTCCAGGGCCACCCAGAACCCCTGCAGTGCCACCCAGAGCCCTGCAGGGCCACCCAGAGCCCCTGCAGTGCCACCCAGAGCCCCTCCAATGCCACCCAGAGCCCCTCCAATGCCACCCAGAGCCCCTGCAGGGCCACCCAGAGCCCCTCAGTGCCACCCAGAGCCCCTGCAGTGCCACCCAGAGCCCCTCAGTGCCACCCAGAGCCCTCCAGGGCCACCCAGAGCCCTCCAGTGCCACCCAGAGCCCTGCAGGGCCACCCAGAGCCCTCCATTGCCACCCCTGCCATGGCAGGGCCACCTCCCAGTGTCCCAGGTGCTCGGTCACAGCCACCCCTCTGCCCCAAACAGCTTCACTTCCCCCACAGCAAACCCCTGATTTCCCAGAAAAGAAAAAACACTTGGAACTTGACCCAAATCAATCCCATCTCTGGCGTAGGTTTAGGTTTTTCCAAACCCTCAACAAGTGACTGACCCCCCGTTCAGCTAAACGCAGGGAAAACATCTTGGGATTTACCAAGCTGGACAGAAAAACAACCCTGAAAGAGTTCAACAATTAAACAAACAACCCCAAACCACCGAGATGACACACGAGCGGTAAAACCAAGTCAGACATGGGGCAAAGGTCAGGGAAAAATGAGCAACAACCTATTGAAAAATACAAAAAAAACAAAGGGAATCAACGATAAATTCGGTAGAAACACTGAAAATTCAAACATTTTCTCCAACGTCAGCTTCCTGTCCCAGTTGGATTCTCAGGAATACTGAGTGGTGTCCGTGCTGACCCCATCCCCCGGGGATTCCAGCAGCACAGCTGGTCCCACACACACCAGGCCCAGCAAAAAACACCCCAAACCCCCAAAACCACCGGCTAACGGCCAGAAAATCGGGCAAGCACGCCGTAAGCATTCCAAACTTGGACATGGATTAGGGACTGAGGCTGTTTTGGAGGCACAGAGCTCGGGGGAGGAAGGGCAGGACCCCATCCCGGAGCAGGAGCGCCATTCCCAGCGCCAGGCAGGCCCTCGGGATAATCCCTGCGTGGGCACACGGGGCTGGGATCAGTCCAGGGCTGGATCAATCCAGGGCTGGGTAAATCCCACAGACACATCCCAGGCCTGCCCAGGACTGCTGGAAACACGGAGGGATCCCGGTGTGAGCACACAGGGAATGGGAACCCGGCACTGATCCCAAAGGCTCCGGGAAAACCAGCGGGGCCAGGAGGGCTCCAGGCACAGCCCCACGAGCTCTGGGGGTCCTGGGAGAGGGAGCACAGGAGGCTCCTGACAGGAGCACCTGCTTCAGCTGGAGAGTGGGAAAATGCCCCAAATTAGACCTGAATCTGCCCAGAATGAGACAAGGAGCACTGGGACTGCACTGGACGAGCCCAGCACCTCCCCATTCCCTCCTTCCCACCCACCCCAAACCAGACCAGGAGCTGGGATGAGCCCATGTCCCCGTCCCTCGCTCCAGACCCGGCGAGCAGAGTCCACATTTCCCATCAAACATTTCTGGGAAAAGCTCCAAGAGCTGTGATTCTGACTCTCCCTGCTCCCCCAGAGCTCCTTCCTCACCCTCCTTTGCCCCAAGGTAAAGGAGGTGGGATTTTGCTTTTGGGGGGGTGCACAGTGACATTCCCACCTTGTCCCCCTGCTGCTGGCACTCCCTTCCAGCCACACCAGCGCCTGGAAAATTCCATGAACCCCAAAGCCCTCACGGGATGAGGCAGCAGAGCCAAGGAAAATAATGTGCAATAATCCCACTGCAATGATTTCAGGGACAGAGAACGGGACGGCTGCAAGAGGGAAGCCATTCCCTGTGTCCTGTCCCTCTGTCCCTTGTCCCCAGCCCCTCTCCAGCTCTCCTGGAGCCCCTTCAGGCCCTGCAGGGGCTCTGAGCTCTCCCTGGGTCCTTCCCCTCTCCAGGTGAGCCCCCCCAGCTCTCCCAGCCTGGCTGGTGACGCTGCCACTGTCCCTCAGACAAGCTTTGAACGGCTCAGGAGGACTAATCCCAGGTCATCCCGGGAATTCCTGCGTGCCAAAGCCTCGGCTCTGCTCCCAGCACGGGCACCTGGTGCTGCAGGAATGTTCCCTAAGCAGAATTTGGCACCTTCAAGGGGCTGGGTCCTTCCTGAGTCTGAGGCACCAGAGAGGGAGCAGAACCCCCTGGGCACTGCCAGCGAGCTGGGAAGAGGCTGGAGAATTCCTAAAGGAGCTCAGGAAGGGGCTGAGCCTGGAGAAAAGGAGGCTCAGGGGGACCCTGTGGCTCTGCACAAGTCCCTGACAGGAGGGGACAGCCAGGGGGGTCGGGCTGTGCTGCCAGGAACAGGGACAGGAGGAGAGGGAACGGCCTCAGGCTAGGCCAGGGGAGGCTCAGGGGGGACAGCAGCAGGAATTTCCCCATGGAAAGGGAGCTCAGGCACTGGAACTGCCCAGGGAGCTCTGGAGTGCCCATCCCTGGAGGGATTTAAAACCCATGTGGATGTGGCACCTGGGGACACGGCAGTGGTGGCCTTGGCAGTGCTGGGGAACAGCTGTACTCCATGAGCTCTGAGGGATTTTCCACCCCAAACAATTCCATGATTCAGTTACAAACACCCAACAGTAGAGAAACACAAGAGCTGCACGTGGGGTCAGGTGGAGCAGCTGCCCTCAGGTGAGGTCCTCACAGGTAGAAACCCGCCCAGGTGAGCTCCCCCGTGCCTGAGCAATGTCACCCTGCCCTCAGCACACCTCGAGTCCTCTGTCCCCCTTAACCTGGCTTTTTTGGGGGGAGCAGGGTGGGCAGGCCCTGGCACAGGTGCCCAGAGCAGCTGTGGCTGCCCCTGCATCCCTGGCAGTGCCCCAGGCCAGGCTGGACCCTGGGGCTGGAGCAGCCTGGGGCAGTGGGAGGTGTCCCTGCCATGGCAGGGGTGGCACTGCAGGGGCTCGGGGGTCCCTTCCCACCCAACCATTCCCTGAATTCATGTCACTGTCCTGTCCCCTCCTGGGGTCCTGTCCAGGGCTGAGCCCATCCCCCTGTCCCAGCCCCACCTCCAGCCCTGTCTCAGGCGGGAACCCCGGTAAATCCCGGGATTTACTCGGAGCCTGGCAGTCTCCATCTGGCACAAGAGCTGCAAATCCCCCTGCAGCCCTGGCGGGATGGGGCAGGGCCCAGGCGGGGGACCCAGGACACCTGAGCAAGCCCCCAGTGCTGCCCAGGGAGCCACAGGTGCCTCCTCACCCCCGGCTCCGGGGCAGGACACGATCCCTCCCTCCCTCCCAGCCTGGGAATTCTGTCTGTGCCCATCCATCCTTCCCCACCCGTTTGGGGTTCCCCGCCGTGCCAGTGTGCTGCCAGCTGCTCTGCCCTGCAGCATTCCCAGGAATCCGGGGCAACATCCTTAACAAGGATGTGTCCAATTCCCATGAGAAACTGGGGGGCAGCTGGGGCTGTTCGGTTTGGGGATTTTTGTTGGTTTTTATAATTTCACAAGGACACGGATCCTCCTGGAGCTGCATCCAGTGCTCCCACTGGGACCCACACTGGAGTTTCACCTCTCAAACTGGAACTGCCTCCTTGGTCAGGACATCAGCCCCACATCCCTGCAGGCCCATCCCAGCCCCACATCCCTGCAGCCCCATCCCCTCTCCAGCCCCACATCCCTGCAGCCCCATCCCCTCTCCAGCCCCATCCCCTCTCCAGCCCCACATCCCTGCAGCCCCATCCCCTCTCCAGCCCCACATCCCTGCAGCCCCATCCCCTCTCCAGCCCCACATCCCTGCAGCCCCATCCCCTCTCCAGCCCCACATCCCTGCAGCCCCATCCCCTCTCCAGTCCCACATCCCTGCAGCCCCATCCCCTCTCCAGCCCCACATCCCTGCAGCCCCATCCCCTCTCCAGCCCCACATCCCTGCAGCCCCATCCCCTCTCCAGCCCCACATCCCTGCAGCCCCATCCCCTCAGCCCCATCCCTCCGCCTCCTCCCCCTCACCCCACGCCCTCTCCAGCCTGTCCCTCTCGCACTCCCTGCGGACACAGACACCCGCACGAGGTGCGAATTTCCCCTTTTATGGTGAAAGGCGGCAGATCCCGGCCGGGGGGCTGCCCCGGCCCTGCTCCCCCCACGCCCCGCGGCCGGCCCCGGCGTTCCACAGCTCCCAGCTGCTCCCGCCGCTTCCCCCCGCGCTTCCTCCGGCTCTGGAGCCGGGAGCAGCTTTCTCGGGATGACTCATGGGATCCCAGCCCTGTGCCTGTCTCATGACTGCGGCCCGGCAGGCTCCAGGCTGCATCCCGGCTTTGCGGTGCTGCCGATTCATCGCCGCGTGCCGGCCCGCGGGGACGACCGAGCGCGCTCCCGTGGCCGCACGGATCCCGTGCCCGTGCCCGGACGGAGCGCGCTCCCGTGCCCGGACGGATCCCGTGCCCGTGCCCGGACGGATCCCGTGCCCGCACGGATCATATTCCCGTGCCTGCCCGCTGCCTCCGCATCCCTCACGGCCATCAGGAACGGCTGACACACGCTCAGGGATGCTCGGGAAGGGCCTTGGGAAAAGGGAGCCGCTTTTTCTGGGGAAAAACTCCCCTGAAAGGGCCAAGATTGCAGCCAGGGAATCCTGGAATGGCTGGGTTGGAGGGACCCCCGAGCCCCTGCAGGGCCACCCCTGCCATGGCAGGGACACCTCCCACTGCCCCAGGCTGCTCCAGCCCCAGGGTCCAGCCTGGCCTGGGCACAGGGATGGGGATGAAGGAAGGAGCTCCGGCAGCTCTTGGAGCCGCTCCCTGAAACCAGACCTGGATCCCAACACAGCAAACCTCGAGTTCTGCACCAGCATTAAACAAAAGTACAGAATCCAACACCCTCGGTGGAATTCCCAAGAGATCCAACACTTGTGAAAGGTCCTGGTATAAAACCAGAGTTGCCAAGAAAACCTCGGGTCAGAGGGAGAATCCAGAAGAAAATCTCCATTCCCTCCCTGTGCGTTAGTGATGGTGAGGTGACTCCACTGCCGGGACTTGGGAGAAAAAAGGGAAAACAGGAATGCCACGGAGAGTGGGAAGAATGTGGATGCAGATCGTGTGTGACAGGAGCAAAGCAGCCTCCAAACATAACCCAGGCCCATCCAAATGGGGGGAGAGAAAATGTGAAGTGAAAACACAGCCCTGAGTCAGGAGAGCCGAGAGGAGACGGAGAGGGAGGAAGGAGAGGTTTAATGGACAGAGAAATCCCCAGGAGAGCCCTGCTGGGTCAGAGGAGGCAGGGCTGGCTCTGGGACAGCCAGGGCTGTCTGCAGTGCCACTGTCCCCCCGCTCTGGTGGCTCTGGGACAGCCAGGGCTGTCTGCAGTGCCACTGTCCCCCTGCTCTGCTGGCACGTCACAGGGACAGCACTGTGCTCCCCTGGAGAGGGACATGGGATAAAGGGGAGCGGCTCCCACTGCCAGATGGAATTGATGGGATCTCAGGAAGGAATTCTTGGCTGTGATGGTGCTGAGGCACTGCCACACTGTGCCAGGGCTGGCCACCCTTTCCTTGGGAAATTCCTGCTGCTGTCCCCCCTGCCCCTCTCCTGGCCCAGCCTGAGGCCGTTCCCTCTCCTCCTGTCCCTGTTCCTGGAGCACAGCCCGGCCCCCCCGGCTGTCCCCTCCTGTCAGGGACTTGTGCAGAGCCACAAGGTCCCCCTGAGCCTCCTTTGCTCCCTCTGAGCCCCTTCCCAGCTCCCTCAGCCCCTCCTGGGGCTCCAGGCCCTTCCCAGCTCTGTTCCCTGCCCTGGACAGGAGCCCTGGGAGGTGTCACTGTCCCCAGGGATGCAGGGCCAAGCCCCTCAGAGCATCCGGGCTGGGGTCAGAAGCTGATGAGACCAGCAGGGCCCCAGCCCTGCCCTGGGGAGGCTGTGACAGTGACAGCGGCAGGGACAAGACAGAAGTGGCCTTATCAGTGCCATCAGCAGAGCCGGGCTGGGGCAGGAAGGTGCGGCAGGGCTGAGGAGAAGCTGCTTTGCTGCACTTCCTGCAGCTGCCTGCAGCAACACCTCAGCTGCAGGCTCACCAGCCCGGGCTGCTCCTCCCCAGAAAGCCCCTGCTGCTGCCACATCCCCACCGAGCAGCTCAGACATGTAAAAACACCCCCACTGAACAGCTCAGCCACACAAAAACATCCCCACAAACAGCTCAGATACACCAAAACATCCCCACTGAACAGCTCAGATACACCAAAACATCCCCACTGAACAGCTCAACACACAAAAACACCCCCACTGAACAGCTCAGATACACCAAAACACCCCCACTGAACAGCTCAGACACACAAAAACATCCCCACTGAACAGCTCAGACATCCAAAAACACCCCCACTGAACAGCTCAACACACAAAAACACCCCCACTGAACAGCTCAACACACAAAAACACCCCCACTGAACAGCTCAGATACACCAAAACATCCCCACTGAACAGCTCAGACATCCAAAAACACCCCCACTGAACAGCTCAGATATCCAAAAACATCCCCACTGAACAGCTCAGACATCCAAAAACATCCCCACTGAACAGCTCAACACACAAAAACACCCCCACTGAACAGCTCAACACACAAAAACATCCCCACTGAACAGCTCAGACATCCAAAAACATCCCCACTGAACAGCTCAGATATCCAAAAACACCCCCACTGAACAGCTCAGATACACCAAAACATCCCCACTGAACAGCTCAGACACGCAAAAACATCCCCACTGAACAGCTCAACACACAAAAACATCCCCACTGAACAGCTCAGATACACCAAAACACCCCCACTGAACAGCTCAGATATCCAAAAACACCCCCACTGAACAGCTCAGACATCCAAAAACATCCCCACTGAACAGCTCAACACACAAAAACACCCCCACAAAGAGCTCAGACACGCAAAAAACATCGAACAGCTCAGCCACGCAAAAACATCCCCCCAGACAGCTCAGCCACGCAAAAACACCAAACCAAACGTGCGTCTGCTCCCCGCCAGGGGACACGTGGCACCGGGAGCTGCTCCATAAACAAAAACCTCTGGAATTGCTGCAGGAGGAAGGCAGAGGGACGGCCCTCACTGCTGCTCTCACGTGCCCCGACCCCAGCCCCTTCCAGAGCCTCCCACCAGTCCCCAAACCCTTCCAGAGCCTCCCACCAGTCCCCAGATCCTTCCAGAGCCTCCCACCAGTCCCCAAACCCTTCCAGAGCCTCCCACCAGTCCCCAAACCCTTCCAGAGCCTCCCACCAGTCCCCAAACTCCCCCAGAGGGTCCCAGCAGCCCCCAAACCCTCCGGGCCTCCCCTGGCAGCAGCTGCCACTCCAGAAGGGACAAAGGCACTCAGGGTGTGGAAGGATCATTCCAGGAGCAGGAATTCCCTGCCCGCTCTGGGTGTGGAAGGATCATTCCAGGAGCAGGAATTCCCTGCCCGCTCTGGGTGTGGAAGGATCATTCCAGGAGCAGGAATTCCCTGCCCACTCTGGGTGTGGAAGGATCCCAGGAGCAGGAATTCCCTGCCCGCTCTGTGTGTGGAAGGATCATTCCAGGAGCAGGAATTCCCTGCCCACTCTGGGTGTGGAAGGATCATTCCAGGAGCAGGAATTCCCTGCACACTCAGGTGTGGAAGGATCATTCCCTCATTCCCAGGAGCAGGAATTCCCTGCCCCGAGGCCGGCAGCTCTCCCAGCTCACCCTGCCCACAGCAGCAGCAGTTCGTGGTCAGGAGCTCTGGAGCCACAGCAGGGACAGGGTGGCCCTGGAGGCTCCGAGGGGGGACAGAGGCTCCTGAGGTCCCGTCCAGCCCCACAGGATCATCCCCGGTGTCCCCAGGCATGCAGGAGCTGAACCAGAGGGGTTTTGGGGTTAACTCCTCCCCCAGCTCCAGGGCACGCTCCAGGTGAGGTTTGTTTGTGTCTTTGGCACCCATAAAACCGCGGTGCTGCCCCAGCCCAGTGCCAGGAACAGGAAAAGGGAATTGGCTGCAGGGAAAGGCTTCAGATTCGGGGAAAGGCACGAGCTGGGGTGAGGCAGAGCAGAGAGAAAAGGGCTGAATCCTCACTGGCAGCAAACAAGAATCACCAAAAACAGGGCAAGGATCTGGTACAACCCCTGGGTTAGGGCTGTGTGCCCCCCTCACCTTCAGCCTCCTCCCCAAACAGGGACTGCCACGCTCCAGGGAACACCGGACACCCTCCCTGGTGACAGCAGCAGGGAATTCTGGCAAGGACACCCAGCTGGACACGGGAACGTGTCCCAAGGGGGAGGAATGCCCAGCCCAGGGCTGCATCTCTGCTATCCCTGCTCAGGTGCTGCTCAGGGCCCAGCCTGACCCATCCCACACTGACAATAACAATGTTCATTCCCACATGGAAAAGCAGGGGCAGCCAGGGGGGTCCAGGGAATGGAGCCCCAGGAGGGGCTGAGGGAGCTGGGAAGGGGCTCAGAGGGAGAAAAGGAGACCCTGGGGGACCTTGTGGCTCTGAACAGCTCCTGACAGGAGGGGACAGCCAGGAGGGATTTGGGATCTTATCCCAGGAACAGGGATGGGAGGAGAGGGAACGGCCTCAGGGTGGACCAGGGGAAGCTCAGGGGGGATTTTAGTGAAAATTCTTCCATGGAAAAGGTTGTCAGACATTGGAATGAGCTGTCCGGGGCAGTGGTGGAGTCTCCATCCCTGGAGGGATTTAAAACCCACGTGGCTGTGGCACCTGGGGACACGGTCAGTGGTGGCCTTGGCAGTGCTGGGGAGGGCTGGACTGGACAGGCTCTGAGGGGTTTTCCAACCTACACAATTCCATGGTTCCGAGGTGAATCTCTCCCCATGCACAAACACACCTCGGTGGAGCTGCAGGAGCTCAGGGCCAGCTCAGGGCCAGCCCTGGCAGGGCCCGGGGACAGCTGTGACCCCGTCACTGTCACTGCTCAGGCTCTGACCCCAGGGCCACAGAGCTGCTCCTCCCGGGCGGGCGTTCCGAGGGAAGGAGACAGGATTAGAGCAGCAGCTGGGTCACAGCAGCTCCCAGGGCATTGGGGGCAGCTGAAGCTGTGGGGGCCAGCAGGAGGAGACCCCTTCCAGAGGCAGCCAGCACATGGAATCAGGGAATCCTGGGATGGTTGGGTGGGAAGGGACCTTAGACATCACCCAGTGCCACCCCTGCCATGGCAGGGACACCTCCCACTGCCCCAGGCTGCTCCAGCCCCAAGGTCCAGCCTGGCCCTGGGCACTGCCAGGGATGCAGGGGCAGCCACAGCTGCTCTGGCAATTCCATTCCAGGCAGCAATTCCTGCCCAAGATCCCACCCAGCCCTGCCCTCTGGCACTGGGAGCCATTCCCTGTGTGCTGTCCCTCTGTCCCTTGTCCCCAGCCCCTCTCCAGCTCTCCTGGAGCCCCTTCAGGCCCTGCAGGGGCTCTGAGCTCTCCCTGGACCCTTCCCCTCTCCAGGGGAGCCCCCCCCAGCTCTCCCAGCCTGGATCCCTGGGAGCTGAGGGGCTCCAGCCCTGCAGCAGCTCCGGGGCCCCTCTGGATTTGCCCCTCTCACATTCCCACCTTTCCCACCCGGGCACGTGGCCGGGAGCAGCCCTGCACGGGGCAGGGCCATTCCCGGCCTCTCTCCCTGTGCAAATATTGACCCAGCAAACAGCTCCTGCACTGCTGCCAGCCCCGGGGGCTTCTCCACGGCCCAGAGCCCCGCTGAGTCACACCCTGAGTCACTCGGCCACGGCCACGCACACAGAGTGACACGGATAGTCCCACCAGGAGGGACAGAACCCAACCCAGAGCACGGCTGGGACAGCAGCAGGATCAGCCCTGAGGGCCCTGCCCTGGCCTGCAGATCCACCTCAGCTTCTCCCACCAGGAACCAGCTCCAGGAGCACCTCGGGAAGGGCGGGATGGGTCCTGTCTGTGCCCTGGCTCCTCACACAGCCTCACAAAAACCACCCCAAACACCTCATGGAAAGAGGCAGCTCCGGGCATGGAGCAGCTTCCTCCTGCCATCCCCCCTCCTGCCATCCCCCTCTGCCATCCCCCCTCTGCCATCCCCCCTCTGCCATCCCCCCTCTGCCATCCCCCCTCTGCCATCCCCCCTCTGCCATCCCCCCTCTGCCATCTCCTCCTGCCATCCCCCCTCTGCCATCTCCTCCTGCCATCCCCCCTCTGCCATCTCCCCTCTGCCATCCCCCTCTGCCATCCCCCTCTGCCATCCCCCTCTGCCATCTCCCCTCTGCCATCCCCCCTCTGCCATCCCCCTCTGCCATCCCCCTCTGCCATCCCCCTCTGCCATCCCCCTCTGCCATCTCCTCCTGCCATCCCCCTCTGCCATCCCCTCCTGCCATCCCCCCTCTGCCATCTCCTCCTGCCATCCCCCTCTGCCATCCCCCTCTGCCATCCCCTCCTGCCATCCCCCCTCTGCCATCTCCTCCTGCCATCCCCCTCTGCCATCCCCCTCTGCCATCTCCTCCTGCCATCCCCCCTCTGCCATCTCCTCCTGCCATCCCCCTCTGCCATCCCCCCTCTGCCATCTCCTCCTGCCATCCCCCTCTGCCATCCCCCCTCTGCCATCTCCTCCTGCCATCCCCCTCTGCCATCCCCCCTCTGCCATCTCCTCCTGCCATCCCCCCTCTGCCATCCCCCCTCTGCCATCCCCCGCAGCCCACGGAGCCCCCGAGCCCCAGGCCGGGGGTCTGAGGAGGGCCCAGCCGTGGGCTGAGGCTGCTCCGTGAGCACGGAAACAGAGAAACCACCGTGACTTCCCTCCACACCCTGCACAGCCAGCCCGACACCCACGGGACACCAGCAGGGACCAGACACCAAGGGCTGGGTGGGAGGGGACCCCCGAGCCCCTGCAGTGCCACCCCTGCCATGGCAGGGACACCTCCCACTGCCCCAGGCTGCTCCAGCCCCAGGGTCCAGCCTGGCTTGGGCACTGCCAGGGATGCAGGGGCAGCCACAGCTGCTCTGGCAATTCCATTCCAGGCAGCAATTCCTGCCCAAGATCCCACCCAGCCCTGCCCTCTGGCAGCTTAAACCCCCTGGGAAACCCCAAATCGATCCCAAGCTGGGTTTTGGCTCCCATCATCCAGGCCATGCCCATCCAGTGCTCCCTATCCAAAACTTCCAGACTCCTTCAGCCACACAGTTTGGAACTGAGCTGTCCTGGACTCTCAGGGCATGGGGGATGCACAGAGAAAACCCCTCAGATCCCGAGGTAAAACCAGGCATAATCCCAGCTCTGGGGCTGTCATTCCCAGTAAAACCAGGCACAATCCCAGCTCTGGGGCTGTCATTCCATTAAAACCAGGGACAATCCCAGCTCTGGGAAGCTGTCATTCCCTTGGATCCCAAGGTAAAACCAGGCACAATCCCAGCTCTGGGGCTGTCATTCCATTAACACCAGGCACAATCCCAGCTCTGGGGCTGTCATTCCATTAAAACCAGGGACAATCCCAGCTCTGGGGCTGTCATTCCCAGTAAAACCAGGCACAATCCCAGCTCTGGGAAGCTGTCATTCCATTAAAACCAGGGACAATCCCAGCTCTGGGGCTGTCATTCCCAGTAAAACCAGGGACAATCCCAGCTCTGGAAGCTCTCATTCCCAGTAAAACCAGGAACAATCCCAGCTCTGGGAAGCTGTCATTCCCAGTAAAACCAGGCACAATCCCGGCTCAGGAAGCTGTCATTCCCTTGGATCCCAAGGTAAAACCAGGCACAATCCCAGCTCTGGGAAGCTGTCATTCCCAGTAAAACCAGGCACAATCCCAGCTCTGGAAGCTGTCATTCCCAGTAAAACCAGGCACAATCCCAGCTCTGGGAAGCTGTCATTCCCAGTAAAACCAGGCATAATCCCAGCTCTGGAAGCTGTTATTCCCAGTAAAACCAGGGACAATCCCAGCTCTGGAAGCTCTCATTCCCAGTAAAACCAGGCACAATCCCAGCTCTGGAAGCTCTCATTCCCAGTAAAACCAGGCACAATCCCAGCTCTGGAAGCTCTCATTCCCAGTAAAACCAGGCACAATCCCAGCTCTGGGAAGCTGTCATTCCCAGTAAAACCAGGCATAATCCCAGCTCTGGAAGCTGTTATTCCCAGTAAAACCAGGGACAATCCCAGCTCTGGAAGCTCTCATTCCCAGTAAAACCAGGCACAATCCCAGCTCTGGAAGCTCTCATTCCCAGTAAAACCAGGCACAATCCCAGCTCTGGGAAGTTGTTATTCCCAGTAAAACCAGGCACAATCCCAGCTCTGGAAGCTGTCATTCCCAGTAAAACCAGGCACAATCCCGGCTCTGGGAAGTTGTTATTCCCAGTAAAACCAGGCACAATCCCAGCTCTGGGAAGCTGTCATTCCATTAAAACCAGGGACAATCCCGGCTCTGGGAAGTTCTCATCTGTCTGCAGCGATGGGAAGAGCCAGGAGAACAAACCTATCCATTTTCAGGGAACAACGGGAGCAATCAGCACACAGTAAAACACACACTGGCACGGGAGGATCTGACTCCCACTCCACACTTTTCCCTGGAGCCCCACGGAGCGGGCTGGGCGCCTGGCACAGCGCAGGGACACGGGGACACTGTGCCAGGCAGGTGCTGAGTCCCTGCTCTGCATTCCTGGACACATCCCCGTGGCCCCATGAGCCAGGAAACGCTGCTGGATGCCTGCCTGGACCCCGGACACTCCGTGCAGCCAGAGCTGCACAGCCCCAGAGAGTTCAGAGCCCTTTCCTGCCTGCCAGAGGAGCAGGACGTGGTCCCAGGCCCTGCACGGCAGCCCCAGGTCACGGGGACGGGGCTGTTCCAGGAAACCCCAGGGACACGGCGGCTCCAGTGACCCCAGCACGGAGCTGCTTTCGGTTTTGTTCCCACAAACTGCTCTGAGGCACGGCAACATCCCACGGAGCCAGGCTGGCAGGGAAGGGAAGGCTCCAGGGAGAGCTCAGAGCCCCTGCAGGGCCTGAAGGGGCTCCAGGAGAGCTGCAGAGGGGCTGGGGACAAGGGACAGAGGGACAGCACACAGGGAATGGCTCCCACTGCCAGAGGGCAGGGCTGGGTGGGATCTTGGGCAGGAATTGCTGCCTGGAATGGAATTGCCAGAGCAGCTGTGGCTGCCCCTGCATCCCTGGCAGTGCCCAGGGCCAGGCTGGACCCTGGGGCTGGAGCAGCCTGGGGCAGTGGGAGGTGTCCCTGCCATGGCAGGGGTGGCACTGCAGGGGCTCGGGGGTCCCCTCCCACCCAACCCAGCTGGGATTGTCCCTCTGGAGATGCTGCAGAGCCACCCCAGCTCCCACCACCCCACCAGACCTTTCCCTTTCACATCCCCAACTGCAAACCCGACCACAAACCCCCAGGCACGGAACTCCTGGGACCCAGCAGCACCGGGACGGCCCCGGCAGCGCCGAGGGGCCCATCCAGCCCCAGTGCGGCTCAGCCCAGCCGTGTTTACAGGTGAGGCTTACAGGGAAGGTGCCAGCCTGGCACAGCACAGCCTGGCACAGCCCACGGCTCTGCCAGAGCAACCCAACCTGTACAGCAATTAGTCACTGGCAGATGAGCGCCGCTGCCCTTCCTCCAGCGTTATCTAAGCACGGAGGGGGGTGGGAAAACAGAGCTGAGAGCCGGGAGAGCTGCCAGACCAATCCCAAACCCACAGAGCCCGTGCTGGTCCTCTCCTCATCCCTGGAGAGGCACAGGAGAGTGCAGACACCTGCAGGCCGGGCTGGGTTTGCTGTGGCTGCCAGAGATGCCAGCACAGCCAGCACCTCACCCTGCACAGGTCACTCCTGACGGGCCATCCCAGCAGGACCTGCCCCTTCCCAGGGCATCCCGGAGCTGTGCCCTCTGCAGCATCCTGGACCCATCCCTGCCCTGCACAGGTGGGTCAAACCCAAAATAAAGTGAACATTTACATCAGAGGAACATGGTTTGTAAGACTGAGCTCTTCCCTTCCCAGCAGCACAGAATCACAGAGTGATTTGGGCGGGAAGGGAACAGAAAGTTCATCTCCATCCACCCCTGCCATGGAAGGGACACCTCCCACTGCCCCAGGCTGCTCCAGCCCCAGGGTCCAGCCTGGCCCTGGGCACTGCCAAGGATGCAGGGGCAGCCACAGCTGCTCTGTGTGCCAGGGCCTGCCCACCCTGCCAGGCAGGAATTCCCTCCCAAGATCCCACCTAAACCTGTTCCTCCTTCTGGCTGCCCCACTGCAGCCAGCCACATCCCCTCACAGCATCCCCCCTCTGCCCCAGACAAGTCCCAAACAACCCCAGGCACACGTGGGACATTTCTGTCCCCTTGGAAACTCGGGCTCTGGGAGTCACAGCAAGGGACACCAGGCTGCAGGGAGCCAGCCCCAAGGGACACCGGGCTGCAGGAATGCCAGCCCCAAGGGACACCGGGCTGCAGGAATGCCAGCCCCAAGGGACACCAGGGACACCAGGCTGCAGGAATGCCAGCCCCAAGGGACACCAGGGACACCAGGCTGGAGAGAGCCCAGCCCCAAGGGACACCAGGGACACCAGGCTGGAGAGAGCCCAGCCCCAAGGGACACCAGGGACACCAGGCTGGAGAGAGCCCAGCCCCAAGGGACACCAGGGACACCAGGCTGGAGAGAGCCCAGCCCCAGGGGACACCAGGGACACCAGGCTCCAGGAACCCCAGCCCCACAGGACGCCGGGTCCCCAATCCCCACCAGTCCCCACCAGCTCAAAGCACCAGTTTGAAGATGCAGGTCCCAGCTGCAGGGAGGAGATGAGGAAGAGGATGGAGGAAGAAGGCCCTGGAAGCAGGACAAAGGGTGGACGACGTTGCTCCAGTCTCTCCCTCACTCCTGAGAGCGTGGAACCTGCTCCCAGATGGAATCCTGGAATTCCCCGGGCATCTCCTGCAGCCCTCCCAGCCCAGGCACGGCCTGACCCGCGGGAGAGCAGCTCCTGCCCATCCCAGCGCCTCAGGACAACGGGCACTGGGGGAAAACGCCAGCAATAACAGCAAAAACAACAACAACCAAACACAAACCAGCTCCACATGAGCAGCAGAGCCCCAGGAAACACCAAACTCCGATCCAGCGTGCTCTGCCCTCCAGCACTCCCCTCGCTCCTCCTGCCCCCCAGCAGGGACCCCGGCTGCTCCAGGCCTGCAGAGGCAGCGCATGGGGCCGGATCCTCCCCGGGATCCTGGGTCAGAGCGAGCCCCCCTGAGGACCCAGCCACGGCAGAGGCAGGGCTGCCAGCTCCAGGCACAGCCTGGAACGTGCCAGGGGGGAGAGCTGCTCGTGGGGGCTCCGCAGCACAGCCCTGGCTCAGGGCACTTCGCCTCCTGTGACACTGCCACAGCTCGCTCCCCGAAAGCTGTCACGAAAAGGAGACACGACGGGGAGAGACCCTAAATCCCAAACAAGGAGCATCCCACGACCAAAACAACCAACAGCATCACCTGACAGCCAGCAGGGATGGGGAGAGCAGAGGAACGAGGCATCGACAGATCTGGGGGTCAGGAGGCTCCCTAGGAGCAGGAAGGGCACAGGGGGGCTGTGGATGCCCGGGGGAGCAGGGCTGGGAGCAGAACACATCACCCCAGGGGCTGTGGATGCCCGGGGGAGCAGGGCTGGGGGTGCTGCACCCCACCCCAGGGGCTGTGGATGCCCACTGGAAGCAAGACTGGGGGTACCGCAGCCCATCCCCGGGGCTGTGAGTGCCCGGGGAGCAGTCCCGGGGGTGCCGCAGCCCATCCCCGGCGCTGCGGGCGCGCAGGGCCCGGGCCGTGCCCGAGCTCCGCCGTGCCCCGCTCCAGCCCGGCCGCTGCTTCCGGAGCGGTGACAGCCCGCGCACGGCGGGGGAGGGGGACAGACTGAAAACACCCAGACGGGAACGCGCCGAACCGCGCAGGGGCGGCTCCGGCTGCCGGGAGCTCCCCGGGGCCGCCCGGAGGCGCCCGGTGCTGCCCGGCCCGGGACCGGCCGCGGCCCCGCAGCCCCGGCACGGCCCCGCTGCCCGGCCCGGGCTCACCCGGCACAGCCGGGACGGCTCCGCAGCCTCGACCCTGCTCCGGGCCCGGCGGACAGCCCCGGGCCGGGCTCGCCCCGCGCTCCCGGCCCCGCACCCACCCCACAGCCCCGGCCCGCACCCCCGGCCCGACGGCCCCGCGCGGGCCCGGCCCCCCCGCGTCCCTGCGCCGCTCACCGCGCTTGCCGGGGTCGTATCCCACGAGCACGAAGTAGTCCGCCAGGCGGGCCATGGCGGCGGGGGCGGCCCGGGCCGGCCCCGGGGGCCCCGCGAGGCCGCGCTCGGCTCCTCAGGGCGCCGCCGCCCGCCCGCGCCCACCGCCCGCCGCCGCCATCTTGGCCCCGCGCGCACCGCGCCTGCGCCAGCGCCGGGAGCCCAGGGGGGCGGGGCCGCGCCTCCCATTGGCTGAGAGCTCGAAGGGCCGCTCTTCTCATTGGCTGCGGGAGGGAGGGGCCGTGCTTTCCATTGGCTGTGGAGGGAGGGGCGGGGCCTGCCTTGGAGGGGGCGGGGCCAAGAAGCGGGGCTTCCCCAGGGGGGCGGAGGGTCCGGGGGGGGACAAGGGGACACCCCCGGGTGTGAGGGACAGGAGGACACCTCCGAGTGTGAGGGGACATCCCGGGTGTGGGGGGACACGGGGATACCCCCGGGTGTGGGGGGACAGAGGGACATCTCCGGGTGTGAGGGACACAGGGACGCCCCCGGGGGTGCGGAGAAGCTTCGGGAAGCCCCCCACCCGTGAAGGTGCACGGACTTCCAAGCTGGTGTCAGTGCCGGTGTCGGTCCCTGCCGGTTCCGATCCCAGCCGTGCCGGTCCCTGCCGGTTCTGATCCCAGCCGTGCCGGTCCCTGCCGGTTCTGATCCCAGCCGTGCCGGTCCCTGCCGGTTCCCGTCCCGGCCGTGTCCCCGTGTGCCCCGTCCCGCCCTGGCGCAGCCCAGCTCCCACCCCACACCCCCGGGCGCTTCCAGGTTTCAGCGCGGTTTTCCCGCTCCGGTCCCACGTCCCCGCTGTCACCCCTTGCCGGGTCCCCGTCCCTTGCGCTGTCCCCGCGCTGTGGCCCCGCTGGCGGTGCCATGGCAGCCCTAGCGCAGCCCTGGCCCTGTGGGGGGACCGTGTGTCCGCACGGAGCCCACCGCGCCCCCTGCAACCGGGATCAGCCGTGCTGCGGCTCCTGCGCGGGGCACGTGGGGTGGAGACACCGGGACACGGGGGTGTGGGGACACGAGGACACGGGGACACGGGGATGTGGGGATGTGGGGTGTGCCCCACACGGGTGTCCCCCCGGACACGGCCCTGCGGTGCCCGAGCCCGCGGGGTGCCGGCACTCGGGGCTCTGTGCCGGCCCCACCCGGGGACAGCACGACCCTCCCCGCTGCCCCCGAGGGCGGCAGTGCCCGCTGCCCGCTGTCCGGTGTCGGTTCCCCCGGGAACCGGGCTCTGTCCTCGCTGTCCCTCGCCCCCAGGGCTCCCAGCCGTGCCAGGCACACAGCGCCGTGTGCAGCCTCACCCCCCGGCACACCTGGGCACAGCGCCGGGGCACCCCGGGGTGCTGAGGTGGCAGCGGGCACCGGCACAGACCGCAGCGCCCCGGAGCAGCACCCGCAGCACGGCCCGTGTGGCCATCCCGTCAAGTTCCGTTCCGTTCCATTCCATTCCATTCCATTCCATTCCATTCCATTCCATTCCATTCCATTCCATTCCATTCCATCCCATTCCATTCCATCCCTTTCCATTCCGTTCCATTCCGTTCCATTCCGTTCCGTTCCATCCCATCCCATCCCATCCCATCCCATCCCATCCCATCCCATCCCATCCCATCCCATCCCATCCCATCCCATCCCATCCCATCCCATCCCACTGCATCCCACTTCATTCCACTCCGTTCCACTCCGTTCCACTCAATTCCATTCCATTCCTTTCCATTCCATTCCATTCCTTTCCATTCCATTCCATTCCATTCCATTCCATTCCATTCCGTTTCGTCCCGTTTCGTCCCGTCCCGTTCCACACCATTCCACACCGTTCCGTTCTGTTCCACACCGTTCCATCCCTTCCCGTGCCGTCCCGTCCCGGAGCTCGCCCGTGCCAGTCCCGGGACAGCGCGGGGGGCCCTGGCAGGCCCGGCCCGGTGCCCCTGCCCGGGGTCGCGGGCACACGCCGGGGCAGGGCCGAGCCGCGGTGACTCACCGGGAAAACCCCGCCGGCACTCCCATGCGGGAGCGGGACGTGGGGTGCGTGCGGGATGGGGGGGCGCCCGGCACGGCCCGGCACGGCCCCGCGGGGCGCGGGGGGTCCGGGCCCGGCGCCCCGGCCGTGCCAAGGCCGCGGGCAGCAGCGGCACCGGGAGATCCCCGCGGCCGCGGCCTCGGGGTCACCGCGCTGTCCCCGGGGTCCCCGCGCTGGCAGCGCTGCCCGGGTCGCGGGGCACGGACAGCCCAGGGCACCCACACCCCCGGCCTCGGGTCCGGCCCGTCCCCGCCCGGGAGGGGCCCCGGGGGTGCAGCCCCCCAGAGCGGGGACCCCGCACCGCACACCCCGGCCGGGGGTGATGCAACCACGCCCGGACCTTGCGCCTCCCGCCCGGCCCGTCCGTGTCGGGACTTGCGCGGCGTCGGGACACGGCTGGCTCCGTGTCACCACCCCTGGCACCGCTGCCACACGCGGGCACCGCTGCGGGTCCCCACAGAGACCCCGCTCCCCCCACCCGGGAAAGGGGAGGTCCCGCAGCGCGGGCGGTTCTTGGAGACACCGGGAGGTCCCACGGCGCTGGACCGGTGGCGAGCGGTGGCACCGAGCCGCAGGTGTCCCTGTGCCGTGTGCCCGTCCCGGCACGGCTCGGCCGTGGCTGGGGCCCGCTCCGGGGGGATGGGCGGGGGCCTGGCACCGGGGTGGTAGTCCCCGTGTCCCCACATCCCCGTGTCCTCGTGTCCCGTGTCCCCACATCCCCGTGTTCCGTGTCACCACACCCCTGTGTCCCCACATCCCCGTGTCCCCGTGTCCCGTGTCCCCACATCCCCGTGTCCCCACACCCCTGTGTCCCCACGTCCCCACATCCCTGTGTTCCGTGTTCCGTGTCCCCACGTCCCCGTGTCCCCACATCTCCACTTCCCCTTGTCCCCACACCCCTATGTCCCCGTGTCCCCACATCCCCGTGTCCCCATGTCCCTACATCCCTGTGTTCCGTGTTCCGTGTCCCGTGTCCCCACGTCCCCGTGTCCCCGTGCCCCGCGCAGGAGCCGCAGCACGGCTGATCCCGGTTGCAGGGGGCGCGGTGGGCTCCGTGCGGACACACGGACAGGGGACAGCCGGTGGCTGTGACCCCACGGGGCCAGGGCTGCACTGGGGCTGCCACCGCACCGCCAGCAGGGCGACAGCGAGGGGACAGCGCAAGGGACGGGGACCCGGCAAGGGGTGACAGCGGGGACGTGGGACCGGAGCGGTGCCGCGGGGCGGGAGCGGGAAAACCGCGCTGAAACCTGGAAGAGCCCGGGGGTGTGGGGTGGGAGCTGGGCTGCGCCAGGGCGGGACGGGGACAGGGGGACACGTCTGGGACGGGAACCGGCAGGGACCGGCACGGCTGGGACGGGAACCGGCAGGGACCGGCACGGCTGGGATCAGAACCGGCAGGGACCGGCACGGTTGGGATCGGAACCGGCAGGGACCGACACCGGCACTGGCACCGGCTGGGATCGGCACCGGCACCGCAGGGCTTGGCACGGCAGGGATCGCTGCCGGCTGCCGGTGCTGCGGTGCCGCCCACCCGCGGGCCGTGGTGGCAGCGGTGACACGGAGCAGCGGCTCGGGGCGAGGAGGTGGCGACAGGAACGGGGCCGCGCGCACGGGGACACGAGGCACGTGCAGAGCCCGGCCGTGCCGTGTGCCCGCCATCCTCTCGGGCAAGAGCCGCCACCGGTGACACTGGGGACACTGGGAGCACTGGAGACCCTGTGGGCACTGGGGATACTGGGGACCCTGAGGGCACTGGGGACACTGAGGGCTCTGGGGATCCTGAGGATGCTGGAGATGCTGGCGATGCTGGTGACGCTGGGGACCCTGGGGACACTCGGGTGCCCGCAGGCTGGAGGACGCGGTCCCCTCCCTGTCGCTGCAGTCGAGGCCGTTCCCGGCCCGCACACGGGCCCGCTGTCCCGGAGCGCCTCTGTCACCGCTCCCGGCGGGACACGGCTCCGGGGCCGTGCGAGTCACTTTGGGGTCGCGGCCAGAGGGTTCCGGTGGGCTCAGACCCCTCGCTTTGGGGGTCCTGGCAGCGCCCCCCGCCCCTGCCGGGACACGGCGGGCGGCCCTGCAGGGTCCCAGCACCCAGGGGCGCTCCCAGCCCCCGCCCTGCCCCGGGGCCTCTGCCAGCAGGCAATTAAGCTAATTAAAACTTCTCCTGGGTTCCCAGGGCCGCGAGCCAGCAGAGAGGAAGCGGGAGAGGAAAAGGGAGAGGGAAAGGGCAGCCGGGCCCCGGGGACGGATGAGGTGACCCGGGGACAGATGAGGTGACCCGGGGATGGCAGCTGCCGGCGTGGCTCCAGCTGTGACCCGGCTGGGTGACAACAGCTCCCGGGGTGGCTCCAGCTGTGGCTGGGTGACAGCAGCCCCTGGGGTGGCTCCAGCTGTGGCTGGGTGACAGCAGCCCCCGGGGTGGCTCCGGCGTGTCCCCCCTGTCGGGGTGGCCGTGCAGGGAGGCAGCCCCGGGGTCCCTCCCTGAGCCCCAGGCACGGTGACCCCTGAGGAGGAGGAGGGCAGGGAAACGCCTTCTGCCGCTGCCGCGGGCCCGGGGCTCAGCCGGACCCTGCCATGTCCCCAGAGCCCCCTCCTCGTGCCCGGGAGTGCTCTGGGGACACCGATCCTGGTGACACGGTTTTGTCCCCTGGGGTGACAGCGGCTGGCACTGCCCCACACGGGGACCCACACAAGGTCCTGGGGTGGTGGGGGGATGCCCCAGCCAGGACCCCCGGCACGGCCCCGGGGCGCTGTTGGGTGCTGGCGCTGTGCCGGGGCCGTGCTGGGTGACACACGACACCCCCCGGGATCCGCTCCCCACGTCCCGCAGGGTGACACCCCGCGGCACAGCCGTGGGGACACCGCGGTGGCGGCCCTGGGCGCAGGGCGGGGGTCGGGGGGCCCGGGGTGTCCCCCGTGCCCCACCCGCGACTCTCGGCGTTGTTTTGAGCCGGGATTTTCTCACTGGCTGCGGCAGCGCGGCGGAAGAGCCCGGCACGGCCCGGGAATTCCCCGGGAGCCGTGCGGGAGCGGGGCCCGGCCGTGCCCCCGGCCCGGGGGTGTGCCCCGCGCCCCCCGCCCGCCGCCCCGGGCCCCGCAGCGGCGCTGCCCCGGTGCCCCCGCCCGGCGCGGTGTGTGCGGCCTTTGTGTCCCGCTCATGCGGAAGAATCCCAGCGATGCCGGGCACGCGGGGCCCCTCGGCCTGGGCGAGCAGCGCCGGGGGGAGACGGGACCCCCGGCCCGGGGCTCCGCTTTGGACAGCGGGGGTGCTGGGGGTCCTCCCCCGGCCCCACCGGCAGCACCGGCCCGGAGCAGGGCTGGGGGTCCCGGCCAGGGGTCCCAGCAGGGGAGGCTGTGGGGACCCCTCCCCTGCCGAGCTGTGGCTGCCCAGCTCAGGAGCAGCAACCCCGGAGCCCCCAGCCCCTGTCCCCCCCTCGGGAACCCCCCACCCTCAGTTTAGGGGGGCTGCTGCCCGCCAGGAGCGGGACCGGTCTGATCCCTGCGGATTTACATTCCTTGATTGTTTTAAAGGCCCCATGTGATGCTGGAAAACAGGGATCAGCCCTGGCAGATCAGGCGCAGGGGGGGCCCTGGGCTGCAGGGGGTGGGCTCAGTGCCCCCCGAGCTCCCCGCCGGGGCAGGGGGGACGTCGGGGTGCCCGGGGGGCCCCCGCTGCCCGGCGGTGCCAGGCCGGAGGGCACGGCCGGGCTTGGCACGGCACGGCGCGACGTGGCACGGGGCACCTGGGACCCGCCACCGGGGCTGCGGGAGGCGCCCTGAGCTCCCAGAACCCCCCCAGCCCCGTTCCTCTGCCCCCCAGCCGGGTCCCCCAGCCCGGCCCAGCCCCGGGGCCGCTCCCCCAGCCCCGGCCCCGAGCCGGGAAGGTCCCGGGGGCAGCAGGGCCCGGGGGGGACCGGGGGGAGGCTGGGGGCCGGCGCGGCCCTGGGGCGGTGCGGGGCTGGGGCGGTGTCAGGGAAGGTGCGGGGCCGGGGCCGGGGCCGGGGCCGCTGCGGAACCGGGACCGGTGCGGGGCTGGGAAGCTGCGGAACCGGGGAGGGGCCAGGGAAGGTGCGGGGCCGGTGCGGGGCCGAGGGGGCTGAGGGCAGTGAGGGGTTGGGAGGGGCAGTGCGGGGCCGGGGTGCTGCGGGACTGGTGCTGGGGGGCTGCGGGACCGGTGCGCGGCCGGGGGTCCCGGGCCGGTGCGGAACCGAGGGCGGTGCGGGGCTGCTCCCGCCCGCGGCTCCTCCCGTCCCGTTGGGCTCTCCCGCCCACCGGCCCGGCCCAGGTTAAATATCGGCAGCGCCGAGCGGGGACAGAGCCGGCCCCGAGCCCGCCGCACCGAGACCCCGGCCAGGCATCTCCGGGACCCCGAGCTGCCCCGGGCTGCGCACAGCGAGCTCAGCGGGGGGAGGACGAGAACGGGGCTGGGATCTGGAGCCGGAGCCCAGCGCGACCCCTCCGCCGAGCCCCCGAGCCACCCGCCCCGTGTCTCCCGCAGCCGCCGCCGCCTCCGCCCGTCCCGCCTGGCCATGCGAGCCCCGGCGCCGCTGGCGCTGGGTTGCGTCAGCTTCGCGCTGTGCCTGCTGGAGCTGCCCCACGGCCGGGCCCTGCCGCCCCGCAGGTGAGAGACGCTGCCGCCCCCCTGCCCCGATGCTGCCCCGATCCTGCCCGCACCCCCAGCCCGCACCCCTGCCCCGATCCCTGTCCCGCACCCCTGCCCCGATCCCTGTCCCGATCCTGCCCCCACCCCTGTCCCGATCCCTGCCTGCACCCCCTGCCCGGAGCCCTCTCGAACCCCCTGCCCGCACTCTCCTCCCGGCACCCTGCCGGCTACGACGCCCCCGCCCTCGACCCTGCCCGGCCCCGCACCCCGCCCGGCTCTGCACCCCCTGCCCGCCCCCCATCTCTGCGTCCTCCCGTCCCCCCGGAACGGGGCCCTGGGGGGTCCCGGGGCACCGTGTCCTGCCGGGCCCGCACCCCGGGGGACGCTGCGGCCGGGGGGGTGCGGGGTCCTGTCCCGCCGTGGGGGTCTGGGGGCACTGGAGGATGCGGGGCTGTGTGCGGGGCTGTGCGGGGTGTGCAAGAGCCCAGAGGGCTGGCTCACGCCGGGACAGAAATTTTGTGCGTGCAGGATCTCGTGGGTGCCCGGGCCCGGTGTGGGTGCCCGGGGGGCTCCGTGGGGTGCCCGGGGGCTCCGTGGGGTGCCCGGGGGCTCCGTGGGGTGTCCACAGCCCCCGTGTGGGCGTGCACACACCGCCCGCGCGTGTCCCCGCCCGGGGATCCCCGCCCGGCTCCGGGGCCGCGGGAGGGGCAGCCCTGGCACGGCCGAGGGTGGGGGGGACCCGGGCACCCGGACCGTGCCATGGCTGAGGGGTGGGCTGGGCTGGGGTCCTCTGGGTTAAAATGGGGAGGAAATATTTAAAAAGGGGAAAAGAGAAGGACGGGATGAAGAATTAGACCAGAAGCTCAAGTTCCTTGAACTCGGGAGGGGTCCCCTGAGGAAAGGGTGGCCCCGGGGCGGGGGGCGCTGGGGGGCTCTGTGGGGGTGCCCTGGGGCCGGACCCCGGGGCTCGGCCGTGGGTGCCGCCGCCGGGCCCGGTGGGGCAGAGGCCGTGGGAACGGGCTGGGCGGGCGGGGGAGCCGCGGTGGGCGTGGGGGGCACCAGCGGTGCCCGGCGGTGCCCGGGACACGTGTCCGAGTGCCCGGGTACGTGTGTGCCTGCAGGTAGCGGCTGGTCCCCTGCTCTGGCTGCTTCCTCCTCCTCCTCCTCCTCCTCCTCCTCCTCTCCGCCCCCCCGGGCACGGCGCTGGCTCCGGGCTTAGGCGGTGCCCCCCTGACCTGTCCCTTCTGTCCCGCAGGCCGCCCCCGGCGCGGAGCCCCCCGGAGCGGATCCCTGCTGCCCCCGGAGCCCCCCCGGCCCCGCAGCCCATCGGGACCCTGCGGCACCGAGCGCTGCTCCCCCGGCACGGCCCGTGGGTGCCTCCCCGGCCCCCGCCGTGGCACGTCCGGCGCCTCGTCCTGCGGCGCGACCCCCGGCGGGACCCCCGGCGCGACCCCCGGCGGGACCCCCGGCGCGACCCCCGGCGCGACCCCCGGCGCGACCCCCGGCGCGGCCGGCGCCACCTCGGGGCACACCTGGTGCGGGTGGGCTGCGTGCTGGGCACCTGCCAGGTGCAGAACCTGAGCCACCGCCTGTGGCAGCTGCGGGGACAGGCGGGGCGCCGGGACTGGTCCCCCATGAACCCCAACAGCCCCCACAGCTACGGCTGAGGGCGGCCGCGCCCCCGCCCCTCGGGACCCGCCCGAGCGCCGCCACTCGCGGCCGGGCTCCTCCGCGCCGCCCCGGCCACCGCCGCGCCCGGGGCCGTCCCCGGGGGGCTCCCGCCGCCGGGACCTCCTGATGGAGCGCGGAGCACCGCGGGCTGCCGGACCGGGATGTCCCGCGGGAGCCGGCGGTGACATCGTGGGGACGGGCCCGTGACGACCCAACGCGATCCGTGGTGGCGGCCAGCGGTGGCCGCAGCGACCGGCAGCGGCCCGGAGAGACTCACGGCGAGGGGAGGCTGCCTGTAGTGACTCTTGGTGGCTCAGAGTGGCCCCTGGTGGTGGCCCGGGTGGCCCGCGGTGGCCCGGGTGGCCGGTGTGTCCGGGGCGGGTCCAAGGGCCGGCGGGAATCCCGCTGACCGCAGCAGCACCGGGACCTTGTGCAAGACCCCGCGGCCGCGCTCCTGCTGACTCAGCATCCCCGCGCCTGCCGGGGCACCCCCGGAGCCCCCCGGGCACCCCCGGCAGCACCCCAGGGTGACGCTGGGGCTGGGGGGCCCTGCGGGGACGGGGCAGCCCCAGCACCTTCCCCACGGGGGGGTCCCGGTTGGGGCTGGCACCTCCCCGGGTGCTGGGGGGGGGTCCTGCCCTCCTCAGCATGAACACTGTCCCCTCCCCTGGCACCTTGTCCCGTGTCCCCAGGCTGTGTCACCCACAGCCCCGCAGGAGCTGGCCACAGGGAGGTGTCCCCAAATGTGGGGGGCAGTGGAAAGTTTGGGGTCCCTGTGCCCCCCTTCTGCCCCAGCCCGGACCTGTCCCCTGCTGCACCTCGGGGACACCCCCACGTCGTGTCCTCACAGGCTCAGTGGGTGCCCACACGGGCCCGTGGACACAAGGGGACACGTGTGACATCCCTGTCACCCTGGGGTGCCGCTGTCACCTGCAGGGCTGTCACCCCATGGCCCGGTGGGACAGGGATGGGTGACCCCAAATCACTGTTACAACCCCCCAAGAGCAGCAGCCCCCATTCCCTCCAGAACAGCCCTGTCCTCTTGGGAGCACCCCATTCCCACAGGAGCACCCCAAACACTTCAGGGCACCCCCATTCCCAGGAGCACCCCAATCCTCCCAGGAGCACCCCAGCCCCCCATTCCCCAGAGCCCCCGGGGTGTCCAGGACGTTCTGGGACAGGATGTCCCCTGGGTGCCACGCGGATGGAGCTGTCCCCTGGGTGTCCCCCCTCTGGGTGTCCCGGCAGGTTTTGGGACAGGATATCCCTGGAATGTCTCCGGGTGTCCCCTGGGTGTCCCGGCAGGTTTTGGGATGGGGTCCCACGGATGCCACCTGGGGCTGTGTCCACCCCTGGGTGTCCCAGGACCTCCCAGCCCCCCGCGGAGCTGCCGAGGGGCACTTGGGGACCCGAAGGGTGTGGGGGGTCCCCGGGCCGTTGTCCCCTCCCCCGGGTGCCCCCGCTGAGCCGGGGGGTGCCCGACCCCTCCTGCCCCAGGGCGGAGCGCGGCTGCTTCCCGGGAATCCCGGTCCGTGTGGAATAAAGAAAGCGTGTGAGGAGGAGCCGGGACGGAGCGTGGGGTTCTGTGGGGATGGGACAGGGATGGGGCACGGTGATCCCCCAGGGATGGGAAATGGGGATGGGGCACGGTGATCCCACAGGATGGGACAGGGGATGGGACACGGTGATCCCACAGGGAAGGGACAGGGGAGGGACACGGTGATCCTGTGGGAATAGAGCAGGGGGTGTTCTCCAGGCCGTGTCCAGGCACCCTCAAGGACAGGAGGTGACAGGCAGGGGTCCACAGGGCAGTGGGGACAGACATGGGGACACACAGACACACACACGTGTGTGTCACCCCTGCCACATGGCCAGCGGGGACATGCCCAGCCATGCCCGTGCCCTGTCCTGGCCGTGCCCACACGTGTCCGTGCCCACCCGTGCCAGCCCGGTCCGTGCCCCGTGCCAGCCCTGCCCATGGCGCTGTCTCTGCGCTCCGGCCGAGCAGCTGCCCGTTCGCCCGGGCGGTGTCAGCCCGGTGTCCCCGCGGTGTCCCCGCGGTGCCCCGTGTCCCCAGGGCCGCTCCCTGTGTCCCCCGGGGTCCCTCCGCGGCCCCACCCGGGTGTCACCGGGGCTGGGGATGCCCAGCCCGGGGTCCCCCAGCGCCCCCCGGCAGCCGCAGCCCCCCGGGCGGGCGCGGGGTCAAACATTAACTGGGGCGGGTTAACTGGTCACCGATTGTCACCGATTGTCCCCGCGGGCCGGGCGGGGCCCCCGCGCCACCCCCCGCCATAAACGCGGGGGTCCCGCGGCTGCCCCGGAGCCTCCGGAGCCACCATGAGCAGCGTCCAGGCGGTGAGAGCGGGCCGGGGCTCGGGGGGGGACAGACACACCCGGGCCACCCCAAACCCGGGGACACAGGACACCCCCGGCCATGCGGTCCCTGCTGGGGGGTGCCACCCCACGGGGGACCCCATCCCAAAGGGTGTCAGCCTAGGGGTTCCCCCTGCAGCCGGGGGGTCCCGAGGCCATGGGGAGCTGCTCCCCACCCTGGGCGGGGTCGGGGGGTCAGGGCCAGCCCGGGGGGGCTGCGGGGCCTGGGGGGGTCCCACAGCACCCTCACACTGTCCCCTAGAGACCCCCGGACTGCTGTCCCCACCCAGGGACACCTGAGCTGTGCTCCCCAGGGATCGGGGACAGCATCCCCAGGCCCGTCTGTGCCCTGTGGGGACAGCGTGTGGTGATGTGTGACACCGTGTGACACCGTGTGACAGACAGTGTGTGATAGTGTGTGATAGTGTGACATTGGGTGATAGCGTGTGATAGTGTGTGACACTGTGTGACACCGTGTGATAACAGTGTGTGATAGTGTGTGGCATAGTGTGACATTGTGTGATAGTGTGTGACACCGTGTGACACCGTGTGACAAGGTGTGACATTGTGTGACGCTGTGTGATCCCCTGCATTGGTGTGACCCCCGCGATGCTGTGATCCCCCCCTCACCAGGTCTCTCCTCGGTGCCAGGGTCCCTCTGTCCCCAACCTCCTGTCCCTGTCCCGCAGTGCCCGGGCCAGAGGAGCCGGACAGGACCCCCGATCCCCTCTGTCCCTGTCCCCTGTCCCTGTCCCGCCGTGCCCGGGCGGGGGGGCACGATGGGACCCCTGAGCCACCCCCGTCCCTGTCCCTGCCCCGCGGTGCCCACCCGGGTCCCCCTGAGCCCCCGTCCCCCCGCAGGGCCCCGACTCCTCCGAGGAGCCCAAACCCACCAAGGACAAGGCCGAGCTCCGCAACTACACCGTGAGTGGGGGTCCCCAAAACCGGGGGGGGTCCCCAAAACCGGGCGGGTCCCGGGGGTCCGGCTGCCCCCACAGCAGCGCCCTGCTGCCAGCAGAGCCCCGGGGGGCTCTGGCACCCCGGGCTGGGGGGGGGGACACGGGGGTCGCCCCCGGAGCGCCCCCAGCCGCCGCTGCTGCCCTGCAGGAGGGGAAGCTGATTGACCGCGTGTACCAAACCTACCTGCTCATGCACACCCACCAGACCGTGGAGTTCGTCCGCAGGAAGGTGCGAGCAGCCCCGGGGCGCCCCGTGTCCCCTGGTGTCACCCAGTGTCAACCCGTGTCCCTCAGGATCACCCCGTGTCCCCCGGTGCCACCCCGTGTCCCGCGGTGTCCCAGCGGGGCTGTCCCAGCCCTCCCACCCCAAATCCCGCCCCGCTGCCCGTTCCCAGCCCGTTTGGGGACACCGACCCTCGGCGCGGGGGTGGCGCGGTGGGGCCGGCGCTGTCCCCACGCTGTCCCCACGCTGTCCCCAGAGCGCGCAGTACGGCTCGTGCTCGCTGCGGAGGATGAGCGCCATGGAGGCGCTGGAGCTGCTGGACCAGCTCGTGGACGAGTCCGACCCCGACGTGGATTTCCCCAACTCCTTCCACGCCTTCCAGACGGCCGAGGGCATCCGCCGGGCGCACCCCGACAAAGGTGACACGGCCCCGCCGGGTGCCAGCCCCGCGGCGGTGACATGGCCCCGCTGGGTGCCAGCCCCGCGGCGGTGACACGGTCCCGCGGCGGCGGTGACACGGTCCCGCCGGGTGCCAGCCCCGCGGCGGTGACACGGTCCCCCGGCGGTGACACGGCCCCGCGGCGGTGACACGGCCCCACGGCGGTGACACGGCCCCGCTCCCCCCAGACTGGTTCCACCTCGTGGGGCTCCTGCACGACCTGGGCAAGGTGCTGGTGCTGTTCGGGGAGCCCCAGGTGAGCGGGGCGCCGGGCAGGGGGCGCGGGGGACCCCGGCCGGGGAGTCCCGGGGGGGTGTGACCGCCGTGTCCCCCGTGTCCCCACAGTGGGCCGTGGTCGGGGACACCTTCCCGGTGGGCTGCAAGGTGCAGAAGTCCGTGGTCTACGCGGACTCCACCTTCCACGAGAACCCCGACACCAAAGACCCCCGGTACAGGTGAGCCGGGCCCGGCGGGGTTTGGGGGGCGGGGGCTGCACCCCCGGCCCGGCTGGGCTGCGGGGGGGGCTGGGGGGGATCCAGCCCCTCACCCCCGGCCCATGCCCAGCACCGAGTACGGGATGTACCAGCCCGGCTGCGGCCTGGAGAACGTCCTCATGTCCTGGGGCCACGATGGTGAGTCTGGGGGGCTGGGGGGTCCCTCCTCGGGGCAGGACCCCCGCCCCCAAACGGGGCCCTGCAGAGCTGACCCCCCTGTCCTCTGGCAAGGACTGCAGCCCCTGGCGTGGGGCAGGGGCTGCTGCTGGGGGGCTCTGTGATTCGGGGGGCTCTGTGACTCAGGGGGGGCTCTGGCTCTCGAGGGGAGGGGTCTGCACCTCTGGGGGTCCCCCCGGTGGGGGCCCAGCCCCTCCCCACGCCCCCCTCCCTTGCAGAGTACATGTACCAAGTGATGAAGTTCAACAACTTCGCCCTGCCCAAGGAGGTGAGCTCACCCTGGGGGGGGGTCTCAGCGACCCCCGGGAGGTTTGGGGGTGCGGGGGGAGCGCCCTAACCCCGCGCCCCCCTCCCGCAGGCCTTCTACATGATCCGCTTCCACTCCTTCTACCCCTGGCACGCCCACGGCGACTACGAGCACCTGTGCTCCGACGAGGACCGGCGCATGCTGCCCTGGGTCCGCGAGCTCAAGTGCGTGCCCGGGGGGGCTGGGGGGCTCGGCCGGGCCCCCCGGGGGGCTGGGGGGTCCCAGCCCCCCGCCCTGACCCCCCTCTGCCCCCGCAGCAAGTTCGACCTGTACACCAAGCAGGAGGAGCTGCCCGACGTGCAGCAGCTCCGCGCCTACTACCAGGGCCTCATCGACAAATACTGCCCGGGGCAGCTCTGCTGGTGACCCCCCAAATCCTGCTGGGACCCCCCAAAATCCCGCCAGGACCCCCCGAAATCCTGCCGGGACCCCCCCCGAGCCGGCCGGGGCCCCCACAGCCCCCGCCCTGGGGCTCCACAATAAATCTGCTTCTGCTGCACCCCCCGTGCCATCCCCACCATGGGCGGGACAGAGCCCAGGACCCCCCAAACCCCAGGAGAGCTGCTGGAATGTCAAAGGCTTTAATTAGAAAATTATAGGAAACCTCTGGGCTCGGGAGAACCGTGGGATGGGACCCCAAAGTGACCTGAGGGCTGGGCAGGGTAACCGCAGGGCTGGCACTGCCCAAACTGCTCCAGCCCGTGGGCACAGAGCCCCCACCCGCTCTGAGCCCCTGACCTGTGCTGAGCCCCCCGTGTGGGGCCGGGAGGGGGGTCCGGGGGTCCCTGGGCATTGGGGCACAGTCCCCTGGCAGCGGGGCCAGGGCCCCAAGGGGTTCCTGGGCAGTGGGGCAGGGTCCCCAAAGGGTCCCCAGACACCAGGAAGGGGTCCCCAGACACTGGGACACATCCCCAGGCAGCCCCCGAACCCTGGGGAGGGGTCCCCAGGTAGCAGAGAGGGGTCCCCAGCAGTCCCTGGACACTGGGGAGGGGTCCCCAAGGGCTCCCCGGGCAGTGGGCAGTGTCCCCAAGGCCCGTGTAGTGTCCCCACCCCCCGTGCTGAAGGCACTGGCACACGGGGCCCCCCCGGGCTGGGGTCCCACAAGCGCTGCCCCCCACCCGGGGGCTCCCTCACTGCCCCCCGTTTTGGGGTGGGGGCTGCGGGGGCTACTTCTTCCTCTTGTTGGCGTGCCGGCCCTCGGGCCGCGCCCCGTCTGTGCCCCGTGTGCCCTCGGTGCCCCGTGTCCCCTCGGCGCCCCGCGTCCCCTCGGTGCCCCGGGTGCCGTTGCGCTCTCCCCGCTCCCGCGGCGCTTTGTGCCGGCCGGGGCCCGGTGCCGGTGCCCCCCGCGCCCTCCGTGCCAGCGCCGGCAGCAGCGCCGCGGTGGCGGCCCCCAGGTAGAGCGCCCAGAGCACGGCGGGGCCCGGGAAGGGCCGGCACAGGCGGCGCAGCCACGACAGCAGGCGCGGCAGGGCAGCGGCAGGGCGGGCCCGCGGCGCGGGAGGGTCCTGCGGGGACAGCGGGGAACGGGACCGGGGTCAGTGGGGGGAACGGGACTGGGATCAGGGAGGGGAATGGGATTGGGGTGTGGGAATGGGGTCAGTGGGGGGAACGGGACTGGGGTCAGGGAGGGGAACGGGATTGGGGTGTGGGAATGGGGTCAGTGGGGGGAATGGGATTGGGGTGTGGGAATGGGGTCAGGGAGAGGTACAGGACTGGGGTTTAAGGAAAAGGGTCAGCAAGGGCAATGGGATTGGGGTGTGGGAAAAGGGTCAGGGAGGGGTACAGGACTGGGGTTTAAGGAAAAGGGTCAGGGAAGGGAATGGGATTGGGGTGGAGGGTAAAGGGTCAGGGAGGGCAATGGGATTGGGATGTGGGAATGGGGTCAGGGAGGGGAACGGGATTGGGGTGTGGGAACGGGATTGGGGTGTGGGAATGGGGTCAGGGAGAGGTACAGGACTGGGGTTTAAGGAAAAGGATCAGGGAAGGGAATGGGATTGGGGCAGAGGGAAAAGGGTCAGGGAGAGGAATGGGACTGGGGTGTGGGAATGGGGTCAGGGAGGGGAATTGGATTGAGGTTTAGGGAAAAGGGTCAAGGAGGGGAACAGGATTGGGGCTGAGGGAAAAAGGTCAGGGACGGGAGTGGGGTTGGGGTGTGGGAAAAGGGTCAGGGAGGGGTACAGGACTGGAGTTTAAGGAAAAGGATCAGGGAGGGGAATGGGACTGGGGCTGAGGGAATGGGTCAGGGACAGGAATCGGATTGGGGCTGAAGGAAAAAGGTCAGCCAGGGAAATGGGACTGGGGCTGAGGGAAAAGGGTCAAGGAGGGGAACGGGATTGGGGTGTGGGAACGGGGTCAGGGAGGGGAACGGGATTGGGGTTTAAGGAAAACGATCAGGGAGAGGAATGGGATTGGGGTGGAGGGAAAAGGGTCAGGGAGGGCAATGGGATTGGGATGTGGGAATGGGGTCAGGGAGGGGAATGGGATTGGGGCTGAGGGAAAAGGGTCAGGGGACATGGAGAGGGAGGGAAGAGGGCCAGAGGTAAGGGAAGGGAGGATCAGGGGTCAATAAAGGGGACAGGGTGAGGGAAGAGTCAGGGGGCTAAGAAGGGGGCTCAGGGAGGGGGAGTTGGGGCCACAAGAGGGGCTAAGGGGGCCGAGGGAGAGGGAGCAAAGGGGGTCAGGGTGAAGGAAGAGGGTCAGGGAGGGGGGCTGGGGGAGAAGGAAGGGGGCTCAAGGACAAGGGATCAAGGTGAAGAGGTGAAGGAAGAGGGGGTCAAGAGAAAAGGAATAGGATCAGGGAGGGAGCTGGGAAAAAGGGAAGGGGGATCAGGATCACGGCACAGGGTCAGGGCTGGGGAAGGGTGGGAGTCAGGCCCAGGGAGGGTCTCGGGGCCCCAGGGAGGGGTCTCAAGCCCAGGGAGGGGTCTCGGGGCCCGGGGAGGGGTCTCGGGGCCCGGGGAGGGGTCTCGGGGCCCGGGGAGGGTCCTCGGGGCCCAGGGAGGGTCTCAGGGCCCGGGGAGGGTCTCGGGGCCCAGGGAGGGTCTCAGCCCCGTGCCCACCTTGAGGCCGTGCTGGCTGAGCAGGGTCTCCAGCCTGGGGTCTCCCAGGGACACGGCGGGGAAGAACTCCTGCACGTGCTGCCGCCGCCACCACGGCGCCGGGCCCGGGCTGGGGGCACAGCGGGCTCAGGTGACCCCGCAGCCCCCCCAGGCCGGGCTGGGGGGCTGCAGGGACCCCTCCTCGCTCACCTGCCCTCGCTGGGGGCCTCATTGGGGGCCGTGAACCAGTACTTGTAGAGCTGGGCCCGCAGGAAGGTGGGCGGGCGGCCGTGGAACGGGTACCGGGACTCATCGGTCTGCACCAGGCGGATCACTGCGGGCCACGGCGGGGTCAGGGCCCGGGGACAGCACAAACACAGCGGGGACAGCACAAGGACACCCGGGGACAGCCCAAACACAGCCATGGGGACAGCCCAAACACAGCCGGGGGACAGCCCAAACACAGCCGGGGGACAGCCCAAAGAAACCCATGGGGACAGCCCAAACACAGCCATGGGGACAGCCCAAACACAGCCATGGGGACAGCACAAGGACACCCGGGGACAGCCCAAACACAGCCGGGGGACAGCCCAGAGACACCCAGGGGGACAGCCCACACCCAACAGGGACACCCCAAACCCATCTAAGAACACCCCCAGGGCTGTGGGGACACCTCAAACCCATCCAGAGACACCCTCAGGACTATGGAAACACCCCAAACCCAACCAGGGACACTCCCAAACCCAACCAGGGACACCCCAGACCCACCCAGGGGACACCCCAGCCCCAGGGTGGCACCGATGCTGGGGCTCCCCCCCGCCCCGTCCCCCGTGTCCCCCCGCTGACCGTCGGGCTGTCCCTGCAGCAGGCGCAGCACCAGGGCGCTGAACCAGGGGCTGCCCTGGTGCGGCCCCAGCGCGGCGAACCACAGCTGCCAGTCCAGGCGGGGCTGGTGCGGGGCCACCACGGCCGGCGCCGCGCTCACGTTCCCGGGCTTGTACATGAACTCGATCTCCTGCGGGATTGGGAGCGGCTGGTGTGGCCACCGGGACCCCGGCATGGCCACCGGGACCCCGGCATGGCCACCGGGACCCTGCCACGGCCACCGGGACCTTGGTGCAGCCACCGGGACCCTGCACAGCCACCAGGACCCCGGCGTGGCCACCCAGACCTCGGGGGGCACAAACCCTGCCAAACTCCAGAGGGGACAGGTCTGGAAGGTCCCTTCCCACCCAAAATTTGGGATTCTGGGGCGGGACATCTCCAGAACCCAGTCCAACCAAGTGCCCAGAGTTACCTCCAGAACCTGATCCAGCCAAATGCCCGAGTGAGCTCAGCCCCAGGGAAACACCTTCCCACCCAAAATTTGGGGTTTCTGGTGCAGGACACCTCCAGAACCTGATCTAACCACATGCCCAGCCTCACCACCCAGCTGTGCCACTCCGTGCCCAGCCCAGCCTCACCGTCCAGCTGTGTCCAGCTGTGCCCATAGCTCAGTGCCCACTCCGTGCCCAGCCCAGCCTCACCGTCCAGCTGTGTCCAGCTGTGCCCATAGCTCAGTGCCCACTCCGTGCCCAGCCCAGCCTCACTGTCCAGCTGTGCCCATGGCTCAGTGCCCATTCTGTGCCCATTGCTGTGTCCAGCTGTGCCCATGGCTCAGTGCCCACTCCCACACCCAGCCCAGGCTCTCCACCCAGCTGTGCCACTCCGTGCCCAGCCCAGGCTCACCGTCCAGCTGTGCCCATTGTTGTGTCCAGCTGTGCCCATGGCTCAGTGCCCATTCTGTGCCCATTGCTGTGTCCAGCTGTGCCCATAGCTCAGTGCCCACTCCGTGCCCAGCCCAGCCTCACCGTCCAGCTGTGCCCATGGCTCAGTGCTCACTCCGTGCCCAGCCCAGCCTCACTGTCCAGCTGTGCCCATTGTTGTGTCCAGCTGTGCCCATAGCTCAGTGCCCACCCCGTGCCCATCCCAGGCTCACCGTCCAGCGGTGCCCGTCGTAGCTGCCCTCCAGGATGACCTCTGGCCGGCCGCCCACGCCGGTCATCCTGCGGAAGAGCCCGTACGAGTTCACCACCTGGTAGCGCTCCACGGCCCCGAACATGCGCTGGATGCCCGGCCACAGCTTGGCATGGGACTCGTGCTCGATGTGCGTGAAGGGCACCTGCGGGCAGGGGGCTCTGTCACGGCCCGGGGGGGTCTGGGGGTCCCTGAGGGGCTCTGGGGGTCCCCGAGGGGCTCCGGGGGTCCCCAGGACCCCGTGCCTCACCAGGCTGACAGCAAACAGGCTCACGGTGGCCGTGGCCATGATGGCCCACTGCAGGGTGGCCCAGAGCTTCCAGAAGCATCCCCGGACGCAGGCGCAGCTGGGGGGCACAAAGGGGGTGTTGGGGGGGGCAAAGAGGCTCAGCCCCCCCGGTTTGGGGGTGTCCAGGTGTGGGGAGGGGTTAAAACCCCCCCACGCTGTGTCTGACTGCTCCAATCCCAGCGGGGTCAGCCCCTCCCAGCTCCCAGTGTGGCACCCCTGTGCCCCCCACACCCCTGGGGTCACCCCTGTGTCCCTGTCACCCCTGGGGTCACCCGTGTGCCCCCCATGCCCCTGGGGTCACCCCTGTGCCCCCCACGCCCCTGGGGTCACCTCAGTGTCCCTGTCACCCCTGGGGACACCACAGTGTCCCTGTCACCCCTGGGGACACCACAGTGTCCCTGACACCCCTGGGGTCACCCCTGTGCCCCCATGCCCCTGGGGTCACCCCAGTGTCCCTGTCACCCCTGGGGTCACCCCAGCGTCCCTGTCACCCCTGGGGTCATCCCGGTGTCCCTGTCACCCCTGGGGGCAACCCAGTACCCCCCACGTCCCTGGGGTCATCCCGGTGCCCCCCACGCCCCTGGGGTCACCCCAGTGTCCCTGTCACCCCTGGGGACACCCCGGTGCCCCTCACCCACCGGTACATGGCCACGAGGATCTCCCAGCTGAGGGACAGGAAGGCCACCCCCACCAGCGGCAGTGTCACCGTGCGCAGCCACGTGGTGAACTCGTGGTAGGTGAAGGCTGCAGGGAGGGACAGCGCCGGGCTCAGGAGGGGCTCAGGGGTCTCTGGGGGTCTCAGGGGTCTCTGGGGGGCTCAGGGGGGCTCAGGGCAGTGCCCCACACGCACCCACTCGGGAGTCCAGCAGCCTCCTGTCCCAGTCCAGGCGCAGGCCGAAGCAGCGCGCGGTCCCGTAGAGCAGCAGGCCGTAGGTGCTGAGCTCCAGCAGCCAGGCCAGCACCGAGCCCAGGCTGGGGGGCCACGCTGCGGAGGGAGGGGCTCAGAGCCTGCCTGGGACCCCCTCACAGCCCCGGGGGCACCCACGGGCACAGGGCCCTGCCCACGGTGCCACTGTCCCCTGCCCTGAAAGGACCCCCGCCCAAACCCAGGGATCACGGGGGTCCCACTGCTGCCAGGACTGCAGAGAAAGGGAATGAGGGGGCAGAGGAGCAGCAGGGACACACGGGGACACAGAATGCCCAGGGGTGGCAGCCCCTCGTGGGGTGACAGCAGCCCCAGGGAGGAGGGCCTCACACAGATCATTTATTCTCCCTTAATTCCCTGATTCCAAAGGTAAAAGAAATCCTCCTCCTCCTCCTTCCCTCACATGCAGCTCTGAGTCACTGGAGCTCCAGCCCCAACACCAGGGAGGATTCAGGGAATCTGGAATGGTTTGGGACAGAAGGGACCCCAGAGCCCCTGCAGTGCCACCCCTGCCATGGCAGGGACACCTCCCACTGCCCCAGGCTGCTCCAGCCCCAGGGTCCAGCCTGGCCCTGGGCACTGCCAGGGATGCAGGGGCAGCCACAGCTGCTCTGGCAATTCCATTCCAGGCAGCAATTCCTGCCCAAGATCCCATCCAGCCCTGCCCTCTGGCAGTGGGAGCCATTCCCTGTGTGCTGTCCCTCTGTCCCTTGTCCCCAGCCCCTCTGCAGCCCCAGGCCAGGCTGGATGGGGTTGGGACACTCCATGGGGGCTGCAATGGGATGGGATTTCAGGCCCCATCGACCCCAACCATTCCCCTGGGTCCCCACGGGCACAGTCCCCCCCTGGGCTGGCTGTGTGCCCCCCACACCTGCAGCAGCCCCCCAGGGTGGGCTCGGGGGTCTCACCGGGGCCGTGGCGCCTGCGGGGCCGGCCCAGCCAGCGCCCCACGTGCTCCTGGTCCAGCAGGGAGAAGGCCAGCACGATGGTCAGCGCGTTGAAGAAGTTGTAGTTGCCCGTGAGGATGATGAGGACCTGCAGCAGGACCTGGGGGGACACGGGGGGTGTCACGGGGGGTGTCACCACTGTGGCCACCTCACCCACCAGTGCCCGCAGCCAGGAGCCACCCCCAGCCCTGGGGGGACCCCGTGGGGACACCCCCAAGAACAAAGGGGGGCACGAGGGGGCCCAGAGAGGGTCACGGGGCTGGGGACAGGTGACACAGGAGGACATGGGATGTCCCAGTGCACACAGAGCGAGGAGTCCAGCCCTGTGAAACTCCCATGGGAACGCCCTGGCACAGTGGGGGGCACAAAGGGATCCTGGGGGTCATAGGGAACACAGGACATGGGACACCCAGCACCTGCAGCCCCCAGAGTGAGGAGCCCACCCCAGCCGTGTGAAACCCCCCATGGGAACCCCCTGGCACAACGGGGGGCACAAAGGGATCCAGGGGGTCTCAGGGAACACAGGACACGCAGCACCCATGGCCCCCCAGCCCTGTGAAACCCCCCATGGGAACCCCCCGGCACAATGGGGGGCACAAAGGGACTGTGGGGTCACAGGGAACACAGGACATGGGACACCCAGCACCTACAGCCCACCCCAGCCCCGTGAAACCCCCCATAGGAGCTCCCCTGGCACAATGGGGGGCACAAAGGGATGACCCAGGGGGTCTCAGGAAACACAGGACACGCAGCACCCATGGCCCCCCAGCCCTGTGAAACCCCCCTGACACAATGGGGAGCACAAAGGGATGACCCAGGGGGTCTCAGGGAACACAGGACACCCACACCCGCAGCCCCCCAGCCCCGTGCCCACCTGGCAGTAGAAGGCGAAGAGGCGCAGGCGGCGCAGGGGCGCGAAGAAGAGCACGGGCACGGCCACCTCGATGACGTAGGTGGCCACCACGCTGAGCTTGTGCAGCCACACGGGCAGCTGGTGCGCCAGCCACGCGCCCGGCGTGGGGATGCACTGGCTCTCGTAGTGGTACGTCAGCGCTGGGGGCACCCGGAGGGGTCTGACACCGTGCCAAAGACCCACCCAAAAAACCCAGCTCCAAAGAGCCCAGCCCCAAAAGAGCCCGGCCCCAAAAGAGCCCGGCCCCAAAGAGCCCGGCCCCAAAAGAGCCCGGCCCCAAAAGAGCCCGGCCCCAAAAGAGCCCAGCCCCAAAAGAGCCCAGCCCCAAAAGAGCCCAGCCCCAAAAGAGCCCAGCCCCAAAAGAGCCCAGCCCCTAAAGAGCCCAGCCCCTAAAGAGCCCAGCCCCTAAAGAGCCCAGCCCCTAAAGAGCCCAGCCCCTAAAGAGCCCAGCCCCTAAAGAGCCCAGCCCCTAAAGAGCCCAGCCCCAAAAGAGCCCAGCCCAAAAGGGCCAGCCCAAAGAACCCAGCCCAAAGAACCCAACCCCAAAAGCGCCAGCCCCAAAAACCCCAGCCCCAAAAGAGCCCAGCCCCTAAAGAGCCCAGCCCCTAAAGAGCCCAGCCCAAAGAACCCAGCCCAAGGACCCAACCCCAAAAGCGCCAGCCCCAAAAGAGCCCAGCCCAAAAGGGCCAGCCCAAAGAACCCAGCCCAAAGAACCCAGCCCAAAGAACCCAGCCCAAGGACCCAACCCCAAAAGAGCCCAGCCCCAAAAGAGCCCAGCCCCAAAAGAGCCCAGCCCCAAAAGAGCCCAGCCCCAAAAGAGCCCAGCCCCAAAGCAGAGACCCCCACCCCCAAAGACCCCCGCCCAAGCCCGGGCTAATGCTGGCTCTGTGAGCCCCCACCAGGTGGGGCAGTGGTTGGAGAACTTCATGACCCTGAAAATTGGAGGACTCCCCCCAAAACCTGAGCCCCCAGAGCCATCCTCACCTGGGAGCCCCCCTCCCCTGTGAGCCCCCAGAGTCCCCCTCACCTGTGAGCCCCCCTCCCCTGTGAGCCCCCAGAGTCCCCCTCACCTGTGAGCCCCCCTCACCTGTGAGCCCCCAGAGTCCCCCTCACCTGTGAGCCCCTGTGAGCCCCCCTCCCCTGTGAGCCCCCCAAAGCCCCCCTCCCCTGTGAGCCCCCCAGAGCCCCCCTCCCCTGTGAGCCCCCCAGAGTCCCCCTCACCTGTGAGCCCCCACCAGGTGGGGCAGCGGCTGGTGAGCTTCACCACGCCCGAGGCGAACATGAGGCGGAAGAGGAGCCAGCGCACGGCCCAGAAGGTGACGGCGTCGTGGGGCCGCCAGCCCGGGGACCCCCGGCGCAGCAGGCGCAGCGGGGCCACCAGCACGGCCAGGAACCCCGCCTCCAGCAGCAGGCTGTCCCTGGGGGGGGACACGGCTGGGACCCTCCCTGTGCCGCACGCGGGGCTGGGGACACGGCCGGACCCCGCAGGCGGGGCTGGGGACACGGCCGGACCCCGCAGGCGGGGTTGGGGACCCCATCCTGCTGAGCCCCCCCCTGTCCAGACGTGCTCTGGCCCCCAGAGCCCCCCACCCTGATGTGCCCCAGCCCCCAAAGTCCTCCACACCCCCTGTCTGTGTCCCCAGAGCCCCCAGTGCCACCCACCCTGGTCTCTAAAGCCTCCAACCCCACTGTGCCCCCACCCCAGTCCCCAGAGCCCCCCACTCCCCACCCTCTGGTCCCCAGAGGTCCCCACCCCCCTGTGTCCCCTGTCCTGGTCCCCAGAGTCCCTCATGGCCCCCACCCCACTGTGACCTCTGTCCCAGACCCCACAGCCCCCCATGTCCCCTATCCCAGGCACCAGAGCCCCCCACCCCACTGAGCCCCCCTGTCACACCCCCCAGAACCCTCTGTGCCCCCCACCCTGGTCCCCAGAGCCCCCCACCCCACTGAAGACCCTCCCCCGGGGGCCCAGGATGGCTCCCCCCAGCCCCGAGCCCCCCAAAAGCCCCGAGCCCGGGGTGCCACTCACCACTGGAAGTACAGGAACACCTGCCCCACCTGTGGAGAGGGAGTGGGGTGGGGGCTCAGCCGGGGGTCTGACACCCCCAGACCCTTCCCCAGGAGCAGAGGGGTGGGCACAGACCCCCGGGGCACCCCTGGCATGGGAGTGTGGGCCAAAGGCAAGGAGCAGTGGGAGGTGACAGGCAGCCCTGGGAGGTGACAGCCTCCCACGGGTCATTTACTGCTCTGTTATTCCCCAATTTCAGAGCAACTGAAACCTCCTGCCCCTGCCTGGTTCTGACTCACTGGAACCCCAGCCCCAACACCAGGGAGGATTCAGGGAATTCGGGAATGGTTTTGGGTGGGAGGGGACCCCCGAGCCCCTGCAGTGCCACCCCTGCCATGGCAGGGACACCTCCCACTGCCCCAGGCTGCTCCAGCCCCAGGGTCCAGCCTGGCCTGGGCACTGCCAGGGATGCAGGGGCAGCCACAGCTGCTCTGGCAATTCCATTCCAGGCAGCAATTCCTGCCCAAGATCCCATCCAGCCCTGCCCTCTGGCAGTGGGAGCCATTCCCTGTGTGCTGTCCCTCTGTCCCTTGTCCCCAGCCCCTCTGCAGCCCCAGGCCAGGCAGGATGGCGTTGCAGCGCCCTGGGGCAGTGCCAGGTGGTCCCTCCCGGGTCCCCGCTGTCCCCTGCTGTCCCCGCACCTGGTACAGCGACAGGTAGAGGACCCTGAGCAGGGCAAACACCAGGCAGTCCCTCAGGGCGTCGCAGAGCAGCGCTCCCAGGGCGGCCACGATGCCCAGCAGGCACAGCAGCTCCATGCCCTGCTCCGTGTCCAGCCCCAGGCGCGGGCTCAGCCACAGCAGCGTGGGCGAGTCCCGCAGCTGCTCCCACAGCCCCTTCCCGCCGAGCCGCAGCACCCGGCGCGCCGGCAGGATCCCCTCCCGCCCGTACAGCCCTGCACGGAACGGCACCGGCATGCGGCACTCCCGGGTAAAACACAAACACTGCCCGGGATAAAACACAAACACACCCCGTGCCCCCGGGATAAAACACAAACACCCCCCGTGCTCCCGGGATAAAACACACCCCGCACCCGGGGAAACCCTCCCCGGGGAGCCGGGGCTGCTGCGGGGACAAGCCCGGGGCACCGGGAACGGGACCCGGGAATGGGACCCGGGCTGTCCCCGCCTCCACCCCGCTGGGAAGAGCCCAGGTGCGACCCAGGAGCGGCCCGAGCCACGTGGAAGGGGCCCCACTCCCGGTTCCATCCCGGTTCTCCTGAATCTCTCCCGGCCCTGTCCCGGTTCCCCTGGCCCCACTCCCGCGGCTATCCCGGTTCTCCCGGCCCTGTCCCGGTTCCCCCAGTCCCACTCCCGGTCCTATCCCGGTTTCCAGGGCCCCACTCCCAGCCCAGTCCCGCTTCTCCCGGCCCCACTCCCGCCTCTCTCCGAGTTTCCCTGTCTCTCTTCCAGTCCCAGTCCCGGTCCTATCCCGCCCCCCCCGGCCCCACTCCCGGCCCAGTCCCGGTTCCCCCGGCCCCGTCCCGGTTCCCCCGGCCCCGTCCCGGTCCCCCCGGCCCCACTCCCGGCTCTATCCCGCCCCCCCAGGCTCCCTGCCGGCCCCGTGGCGGCAGTCCCGCCGCGGTACCGGGGATCTGCACGTAGAGGGAGCCGAAGGCGGCGATGTAGACCGCGGCCAGCCCGGCCAGGAACAGCGCCCGCGGCCGCGCCGCCTCCCCCATGGCGGCCATGGCGGCCCCGCCGCGCGCGGCGCTGACGTCACAGCGCCGTGACGCCACCGGCGCGCGGAGCGCGGCACGGAGCGCGGGAAGGACAAAAATGGCGGCGGCGACCGCGGGATGAGGAGGGATCGGTGAGGGGAGGGAGCGGGACCGGGACCGGGGGATGAGGAGGGATCGGTGAGGGGCGGGATCGGGACCGGGGGGTGAGGAGGGATCGGTGAGGGGCGGGACAGGGACCGGGACCGGGGGATGAGGAGGGATCGGTGAGGGGCGGGACCGGGACCGGGGGATGAGGAGGGATCGGTGAGGGGAGGGAGCGGGACCGGGACCGGGGGATGAGGAGGGATCGGTGAGGGGCGGGATCGGGACCGGGGGATGAGGAGGGATCGGTGAGGGGAGGGATCGGGACCGGGGGATGAGGAGGGATCGGTGAGGGGAGGGAGCGGGACCGGGGGATGAGGAGGGATCGGTGAGGGGAGGGATCGGGACCGGGGGATGAGGAGGGATCGGTGAGGGGAGGGAGCGGGACCGGGGGATGAGGAGGGATCGGTGAGGGGAGGGATCGGGACCGGGGGATGAGGAGGGATCGGTGAGGGGAGGGAGCGGGACCGGGGGATGAGGAGGGATCGGTGAGGGGAGGGAGCGGGACCGCGGGATGAGGAAGGATCGGTGAGGGGAGGGATCGGGACCGGGGGATGAGGAGGGATCGGTGAGGGGAGGGAGCGGGACCGGGGGATGAGGAGGGATCGGTGAGGGGAGGGAGCGGGACCGCGGGATGAGGAAGGATCGGTGAGGGGAGGGATCGGGACCGGGGGATGAGGAGGGATCGGTGAGGGGAGGGAGCGGGACCGGGGGATGAGGAGGGATCGGTGAGGGGAGGGAGCGGGACCGCGGGATGAGGAAGGATCGGTGAGGGGAGGGATCGGGACCGGGGGATGAGGAGGGATCGGTGAGGGGAGGGAGCGGGACCGGGGGATGAGGAGGGATCGGTGAGGGGAGGGAGCGGGATCGGGATCGCGATCGGGGTTTGGATGGGGATCGGGATCGCGGTCGGGACTTAGGCTGAGATCATTGTTGTGGTGGGAATTGGGGTCGGGATCGAGATCGGAACTGAAGCTGGGGTTGGGATCGGGATTGAGGTTGGGATCGGGACCGGGGAGGGGAATTGGGGTCGGGATAGGGGATGGGATCGGGGTAATGGTCAGGGTCGGGATTGGGCTCCAGACTGGGGTCGGGTTTGAGGTCGGGGTCAGGGTCAGGTTTGAGGTCGGGGTCAGGGTCAGGACTGAATTCGGGATCAGGATCGGGGTCAGGGTCAGGATCAGGAGCAGGCTGGGGACTGTGCTTGGGATCTGCGTGTCGAGAGGGGATTGCTGTCGGGATGGGGTCAGGGCCGCGATTTTCCAACCCAAACAATTCCTGTTCCCATCCAGCTGAGCCGTGATTCCTGCAGAGCCTCCTCCCGCCCTGCTCCCCCGGATCTCCGCTCCCTGTGGGATCCCCGTGCCCCCTCCAGGCCGGTTCTGGGGTCTCCCCCGCCATGGAAGAGGTGGACTCGCGCTTCCTGCACCTGCTGCAGCCCATCCGTGACCTCACCAAGAACTGGGAGGTGGACGTGGCCGCGCAGCTCGGGGAGTACCTGGAGGAGGTACGGGTCACCCCCAGCCCCGTGGGGCGCCCCCACACCCGCAGGGCTCAGCCCCTCTGCCCCTCTCCCCTCGCAGCTGGATCAGATCTGCATCTCCTTCGACAACGGCAAAACCACCATGAACTTCATGGAGGCGGCGCTGCTGATCCAGGGCTCCGCCTGCATCTACAGCAAGAAGGTGAGGGTGTGAGGGACCCCTGCCCCAGCCCAGCCCCCCTGAACCGCCCCGAGCCCCCAGGGTCACCCCAGAACCCCCTGCCCCAGCCCAGCCCCCCTGAGCCATCCCGAGTCCCCAGGGTCACCCCAGAGGCCCCCTGCCCCATCCCAGCCCCCCTGAGCCGCCCCGAGCCCCCAGGGTCACCCCCTGCCCCAGCCCAGCCCCCCTGAACCGCCCTGAGCCCCCAGGGTCACCCCAGAGCCCTCCTTGGCCTCAGTCCATCCATGGGAAGGAAGGGGGTTCAGTTCCTCCATCCTAAACTTCATCCCTTTGGCAGCCCTGGGGAAGAGCAGGAATTTTGCTGTTCCCCAGGCTTTTTCCTGAGAGTGAAATATAAAATCCTGGGATGTTGGCTGTTTTTGACCACAAACTCCTGGAATGGTTTGGGTTAGGGGTAGGTTTAAAGCCCCTCCAGTGCCACCCTGGGCAGGGACACCTTCCACTGTGCCAGGCTGCTCCGAGTTCCAGGGATTTCCCCAAGTCTCGCCTTGGAACAGCTGAAAAAAAGGGAAAAGAGCAACAAAACCTCATAGAGCTGCCCTCCATGATGGGAGTGGGGTATCCCTGGGGTGGAGGGTCTTTCCCAGGAGCTGCTCCTGCCTTTCCCAGCTCCAGGTGCTGTTTTCCAGGTGGAATACCTGTACATGCTGGTGTGCCAGACGCTGGACTGCATCTCCAACAAAAAGTGAGTGGGATTTTCCCTTCCCAGGGGGGGCTTTTCCCTTCCCTGGGGGGATTTTTCCCTTCCCAGAGGGGAATTTTCCCCTCCCAGAGGGGAGTTTGTCCTGCAGACTCCCTGCTCTGGGTCTGTCCTGCTGCTGCCCCACCCTGGGCCATCCCAGGCTCAGGAATGACACCGCAGGGATAACAAACAGAACCAGGGATGGTTTTCCCTCTGGTTGTGGGGATTTGGGAGCTCAGAGGAGCCCGAGGGAGCTTTTCCAAAAGGAGAATCGCTCTGGAACGTGCTGCCAGCTCTGTTGGGGTTTCACACTGAGATGAGCTAGAGGCAAACCCCCCCTGTTTTTTTGGGATTTTCCCACCTGGGGAGCCCCAGCAGGGCTGGAGGGGCCCTGTCCCCCCTTCCCCAGGGACCCTGAGCCCGTTTTTCCCCCCAGGAAGGAGAAGCTGCCCCCCTCCGTGGGCCCCGAGGGCCAGGATGCTGACGCCACCTTCACAGAGCACGAGGAGGAGGTGAGGGGAGCCCTGTGCCCTGCCTGGGGGTCCCTCTGCCCTGCCCAGGGGTCCCTGTGTGCCCCTGCCCTGCCCGGGGGTCCCTGTGCCCTGCCCGGGGGTCCCTGTGTGCCCCACCCGGGGATCCCTGTGTCCCCTGCGGGGGTGACACCCGCGGCTCTCCCGGCAGTTCCTGTCCCTGGATGACATCCCAGGAGCCAGCCAGGCCAGCGTGGACATGAGGAGTGACCAGCGGCCTGCTGTAAGGGCAACCAGAGTGTTTTGTGCCTCCTTTTATTTCTTCTTTTCCTCCTTTTATTCCTTTTTCTCCTCTTCTGTTTACCACTCATTTTCTTCCTTTTATTCCTCTATTTATTCCTTGTTCCTCCTTCTTACTTTCCTTTTTGCCTGTTTTTATTCCTTCCTTTCTTTTTTTATCTCTCCTTTTTTCCCTTTTTTCTCTTTTAATTCCTCTCTTCTTTCTTTTTTATCTCTCCTTTTTTCCCCTTTTCTCTTTTTATCCCTCCTTTTTTTTCTCTTTTTATCTTTTCTTTTCTCTCTCCTTTTTTCCCTTTTGTGCCTATTTTATACTTCCCTTTTTATCTCTTTTTTATCTCTTTTTTATCTCTTTTTTATCTCTTTTTTATCTCTTTTTATCTTTATTTCTTTTTTATCTCTTTTTCTTTTATCTGTCTTCTTATTCCTCCTTTTCTCCTTCTTTTTCTCCCTCCTTTCATCTCTTCTTCACTTTTTTTCTCTCTGTCTTATCCTTTTCTCCTTTTTCTCTCTCTTTCTCTCCCTCTTTGTCTCCCCCCTTTTCTCCCCCCTTTTCTCCCCCCTTTTCTCTCTCCTTTCCCCCCTTTTTCCTCATTTTCTCCCTTTCCCCCTCCTTTCCCACCTTTTCTCACCCGTTTTCCCGGGTGAATCCCGGGGCCACTCCGGCGGGGTGGTGGCCCTGGGGACAGTGGCACCTTTCCCAAGCTCTGTCCCCCTCGCTGTCCCTTCCCAGACCGTGAACATCGTTCCCCTCACCCCGATGTCCCTGGTGCCCCCAGAAGAGGGGGAGAAGAAGGAAAATCCCCTCCTGAGGTGCCACCCCTGGGAGTGTCCCCTGTCCCCTCCCTGGCCCTGATGGGATTGTCCCCTGTTCCCTCTCTGTCCCCTCTCTCTCCCAGGGTGAGATTGTCCCTGTCCCTGGGTGGGATTGTCCCCTGTCCCCATTCCTGTCCCTGGTGGGGTTGTCCCCTGTCCCTGGTGGGATTGTCCCTGTCCCCTCCCTGTTCCTGTCCCTGGTGGGATTGTCCCCTGTCCCCTCTCTGTCCCTGGTGGGATTGTCCCCTGTCCCTGGGTGGGATTGTCCCCTCCCTGTTCCTGGTGGGATTGTCCCTGTCCCCTCCCTGTCCCTGGTGGGATTGTCCCCTCCCTGTCCCTGGTGGGATTGTCCCCTGTCCCCTCACTGTCTCTGGGTGGGATTGTCCCTTGTCCCTTCCCTGTCCCTGGGTGGGATTGTCCCCTGTCCCCTCCCTGTTCTTGGTGGGGTTGTCCCCTGTCCCTGGTGGGATTGTCCCCTGTCCCCTCCCTGCTCCAGCCGGGATCCCTCAGGACAATCACACAATTCCTGCTGGGATCTGTCTGGGAGCAGGAAGATCCTGGGGATGTGTGGGGACATCCAGTCCAGTCCCGTGCTGCAGGGAGGGCAGGGGAGAGTCTGGGCCGGCCCAGGGGACGTTGGGGACATTGGGGACACTGTCCTGACCCCGCAGCCGGCGCGGGGAGGTCCTGGCCAGCCGCAGGGATTTCCGCATGAACACCTCCACGCCCCACGCCTGCGGCGCCTTCCTGCTGGAGCTGGCCGGGCTCTCCCCCACGCACCTGCCGCAGGAGCAGCTCCTGGGGACAGCCACAGGTACCGTGGGGCCCTGGGGGTCATTGTCCCTGTCCCTGTCCCCGCAGGGGGCTCACTGTCCCCGTCCCTGTCCCCACTGGGGGCTCACTGTCCCTGTCCCCGCAGCAGCAGCGGGACCCGTGGAGTGCCCGAGCCCTGGCGTGGCCCCGGTGCAGGCGCTGAGCTTCTCGCAGGAGGCAGGTGAGGGTGGCACTGCCAGGTGTGCCCAGGTGTGCCCAGGTGTGCCCAGGTGTGCTGTGTCCCTGCAGGATGCTCTGCGGGAGAGCGAGGGGGGAACTCGTCCCTGGCAGGAGGGGACAGCCAGGATCGGGCTCTGTGCCCAGGAACAGGGACAGGAGGAGAGGGAACAGCCTCAGGCTGGGCCAGGGCAGGCCCAGGGGGGATTTTGGGGAGTTTCCTCCTGGCACAGGGGTGGAGGGGTCCCTGGAGGGGTCTGACATCCCTGTGGATGTGGCACTCAGGGACACGGGCAGTGGTGGCCCTGGCAGTGCTGGGAATGCCTGGATTCGGGCTCTGAGGGATTTCCCAACCCAACCACCTCCACCATTCCCTGCTCCTGCCCTCTGCTGCCCCTTGGCCCCTGCAGGAGAGGCTCCTGGGGGGATTCCTTGGCACACAGGGTGGGAGTGGAGGCTCCTGGAAGCTTCTCCAGCCTGTGCCCGTTCCCACCCCTCCAGATGCTGCAGGACCTGACGACGATGACATTCCCGGGGCCCTGGGGGATGACATGGAAGTGACTCCGGTCCCCAACGAACACATCGAGGCTCAGAGGGTCTGTGTGGGCAGTGCCTTGGGGGGCTGCCTGTGCTCCTTCCCTGGAGCCCCTCACTCCTTCCCTGGATCCCTGGAGCCCCTTGTTCCTTCCCTGGAGCCCCTTGTTCCTTCCCTGGAGCCCCTTGTTCCTTCCCTGGAGCCCCTCACTCCTTTCCCAGACCCCTGGGATCCCCCCACCCCTTCCCTGGGATCCCCCTACTCCTTCCCTGGGTCCCTGGAGCCCCTTGTTCCTTCCCTGGAGCCCCTCACTCCTTCCCTGGAGCCCCTCACTCCTTCCCTGGATCCCTGGAGCCCCTCACTCCTTCCCTGGATCCCTGGAGCCCCTTGTTCCTTCCCTGGAGCCCCTCACTCCTTTCCCAGACCCCTGGAGCCCCTCACTCCTTCCCTGGATCCCCCCACTCCTTCCCTGGAGCCCCCCACTCCTTCCCTGGAGCCCCTCACTCCTTTCCCAGACCCATGGGATCCCCCCACCCCTTCCCTGGGATCCCCCTACTCCTTCCCTGGGTCCCTGGAGCCCCTTGTTCCTTCCCTGGAGCCACTCACTCCTTCCCTGGGTCCCTGGAGCCCCTTGTTCCTTCCCTGGAGCCACTCACTCCTTCCCTGGATCCCTGGAGCCCCTTGTTCCTTCCCTGGAGCCCCTCACTCCTTTCCCAGACCCCTGGATCCCCCCACCCCTTCCCTGGATCCCCCCACCCCTTCCCTGGATCCCCCCACCCTTCCCTGGATCCCCCCACTCCTTCCCTGGAGCCCCTCACTCCTTTCCCAGACCCATGGGATCCCCCCACCCCTTCCCTGGATCCTCCCACCCCTTCCCTGGATCCCCCCACCCTTCCCTGCCCCCCAGTCCCTCACTGTCCCTCCCTGTCCCCCAGAGCACGCCCCGGGCCCGGGGGTACATCCTGCGGGAGAGACCCCCCAGCCAGGACCCCAAAGCCCACAGCAAGGTAAGGGGGGGCTGGAGCTGGGGGGATCCCAAATCCGGGCGGGTGGGACCCCCGGGATACCCCGGAGGCCCTGCCCATGCCCCCCCTGTGCCAGGAGGAGCCCAATGCGTGGCAGAGCCTCGACCCCTTTGGGGACTCCGAGGAGAAGCCCTTCAGGAAAGGTATTCTGGGGAAACTGGGAGCTCTGGGAGCAGGGACAGCATGGCCCGTGGTGGGTCATTCCTGGCTGTGTGTCACTCGGTGTCCCCAGCCCCCAGAGGGTCATTCCTGACCCCACAGAGGGTCATTCCTGGCCACATGTCACTCAGTGTCCCCTGCCCCACAGAGGGTCATTCCTGACCCCACAGAAGGTCATTCCCATCCCACAGAGGGTCATTCCTGGCCACGTGTCCCTCAGTGTCCCCTGTCCCCCAGAGGGTCATTCCTGCTGCCAAAGGGGGACATTCCCAGCTCATGGAGGGACATTCCCAGTCCCACAGATGGTCATTCTCAGTCCCATGTCCCCATCCCCATGGCACGTCCTTCCCAGCCCCACCTTGGGTCCTTCCCAGCCCCCCTGGACATCCTTGAGTGTCCCTGTCCCCATGCTGGGTCACTCCCAGCCCCCCTGGACACCCTCCAGTGTCCCTGTCCCACACTGGGTCACTCCGAGCCCCCCTCGCCATCCTTGAGTGTCCCTGTCCCCATGCTGGGTCACTCCCAGCCCCACTGGACATCCTCGAGTGTCCCTGTCCCCATGCTGGGTCATTCCTGTCCCCCCTGGACATCCTTGAGTGTCCCTGTCCCCACGCTGGGTCATTCCTGTCCCCCCGGCCATCCAGAGGGGTCCCCTCCCCTCCTGGGCCCCAGGCGGTGGCCGCGCTCCCGGTGTCACCCGTGTCCCCTGCAGGCAGGCCCTTCCTGGTGCCACACGGCCTGGAGGACACGGTTGGAGGCAAGAGGAAGAGGAGGGGCCCGAGGAAGCTCCAGGATTTCATGAGCTGGTTCTCTGCAGCCTGTGAGTGATTCCTGGGATGCTGTGGAATCCCAAAGGATTTAAAGCACAGGGACTGGACAGCCCTGCCCGTGTGGCACTTGGGGACACGGCCGGGGGGCCCTGGCAGTGCTGGGGGTGCTCCGTGGGCTTGGAGGGCTTTTTCAGCCCGGACAAATCCATGGAATTTCACCCAATGGTTATTCCTGACCTGCTCCCCACAGACAACAACGCCACAGAGGGACGGAAGAGCAGGAGGAGGGGCCCCACCTTCGCAGGTGAGGGGCACGGGCACCCCAAAACTGGGGACAGCAGGGTCCTGCATGGGGAGAGAGGAGAGAAGGGACACCCCAAAACTGGGGACAGCAGGGTCCTGCATGGGGAGAGAGGGACACCCCAAAACTGGGGACAGCAGGGTCCTGCATGGGGAGGGAGGAGAGAAGGGACACCCCAAAACTGGGGACAGCAGGGTCCTGCAGGGGGAGGGAGGAGAGAAGGGACACCCCAAAACTGGGGACAGCAGGGTCCTGCAGGGGGAGGGCATGGAGGGGAGGGACACCCCAAAACTGGGGGGAATGGACAGCAGCTCCTGCAGAGGGGAAGGGCACCCCAAAAGCAGGCAAGGGGAGCCTGGGAAGGGCTGGGGGGTGGTCTGTGCTTTGGGGGGCGCAGAGGGGCCACCCCAGATCCTGTTCCCAATCCCTGCAGACCTGGAGGTGCTGTACTGGCGGCAGTTCAAGGAGCGGCAGGCGGTGCACAGGAAGCTCCAGAGCCAGGGGGTGAGTGGGGTGGGGGCTAAACTGGGGGGCCGGGGGGCTCCAGCACCCCCTTCCCACGCTCTGGGGGTGCTCGGGGGGGCTCAGGGCTGTTCCTCCCCCCAGGAGCCGCTGTGGGAGCCGGAGCAGGAGCAGGAGCGTGGGGCTGACAACGAGGAAGGGGCAGGTGCTGGAACCCAAAATCCCAACTCCCCCTGCCTGGGGAGCCTCTCTTCCCCTCCCCAGGGCCGGGGAGGTCCCAGGGGACACTGGGGGCGTCCCAGGGGACACTGAGGGGTGTCCCCATCCCTGCAGATGATGATTTTGTGGAGCACGAGGACGTGGAGCAGGAGGACGTGGAGCCTGAGGCGCCAGAGGAGCTGGGGGAAGGATCCCTGGGTGAGCTGCTGACCCCTCCTCCCGAATTCCCCATCCCATCCATCCCTGAGGGTCCCCTGTCCCTGCCATGGGGTGCCTGGGTGCTGTCCCCCCACTCTGGTGACCCCCTGTTCCCACAGAGCCCCCTGAACCCAGGTACGAGGAGCTGGTGCGCAAGACCGTGGTAGGTGCCGGTGTGGGCATGCGGGGGTGACTTCAGGTGTCCCCCAGGGGTTTGGGGGTGTCCCCGGGGTGCCGGGGGTGTCCCCATTGCTGTCCCTGTGTCCCCAGGAGCTGTTCATGGCCAGCTCCCAGAAGTTCGCACAGGAGACGGAGCTGTCCCAGCGCATCCGGCTGTGGGAGGAGCGCATGGAGCCGCTGCTGCAGGAGCAGGCACGGACCGGGGGGCTGGGGTTACCCGGGGTGGGCTGGGACCCCCGGGGTGGGCTGGGACCCCCGGGGTGGGCTGGGACCCCTGGGGTGGCCTGGGACCCCCGGGGTGGGCAGGGGGCTGGCGGTGCCCTGGTCACCCCTGAGCCCCTCTGCCCCTCTCTGCTCACACCTGAACACCTGTATCCACCCCCCAAGCCCTCTGCCCTTCCTTGCCCACACCTGAGCACCCCGTGCCCACCCCAGTGTCACCCCCTGACTGTCCCTGTCCCCTCGGTGTCCCCAGGAGAGCCGTGCCCCGTTCAGTGTCCGCTCCTACGGGCTGGCACTGACCGGTGTCACCCCCTGACTGTCCCTGTCCCCTCGGTGTCCCCAGGAGAGCCGTGCCCCGTTCAGTGTCCGCTCCTACGGGCTGGCACTGACCGGTGTCACCCCCTGACTGTCCCTGTCCCCTCGGTGTCCCCAGGAGAGCCGTGCCCCGTTCAGTGTCCGTTCCTACGGGCTGGCACTCACCGAGCGCTGTGCCGAGCCGGGCCGCTGGCACTCCCTGGCCAGCCTGGTGGCCGGGCAGCCCCCGTTCGAGGTGTGCCGCTACCTGCTGGCCTCGCTGCAGCTGGTAAGGCCTTGGGGGGCTCCGGGGGGGTCTCTGGGTGTGCCAGGACCCCCCTGCAGCCCCCGTGCCCTCCCCAGGCCAACGACGCGGAGGTGGAGCTGGCGCAGGACACGGGGCTGGAGGCGGCGCTGGACACGGCGCGGCTGCGGCGGCTCTCGGCGCGCCCGGCACACGAGAGGTTCCAGAACTTTCAGCCGCCCTCGCAGAGCGAGCCCAGCCCCCAATAAACCCCCCCACTCTGCTAAGGAAAAGCCTCTTCCCCAGGGGATGGTGGGGGTCACTTGTGGGGAGGGGCCTGGGGGGCTGCAGGGGTGGGGGTCACTGCAGTCACCTGCACGGGGACCCCCCCACCCATGGGGAGGGGCCTGGGGGGGTACAGGGGCTGGGAGAGGCTGTGGGGGGTCCCTCTGCCCACCCACCCCTTGTCTCCCTTCCCTTGGGGAGGGGTCTGGGGGCTACAGGGGTGGGGAGGTGACTTCACTCACCTACAGAGCCCCCTGCCCCATGGCACACCCCGCTGGGGGCAGTGCGGTCTGGTGGGGGTCCCTCCACTCACCCACCTTCTGCCCCTCACAGGACTCACCTGGGGGTCCCTCCACCTGCCCAGCCGAAACCTCCCTCACCCCAGACTGTTCCTGGGGGCTGTCAGGTGTCCCCTTCCTGCCCTGTGACACCCCTGAACCGTGTGAGCGCTGTCACAGCTCTGTCCCTCCCCATGGGACACCCCTGGAGGCTGTGGGCTCTGTCAGGGCTCTGTCCCTTCCACAGGACACACTTGGGGCCACTGTCAGCTGTCCCTCTCCCCCATGTGACACCCCTGGAGGGTGTGGGCTCTGTCACACCTCTGGGGGGCACTGGGGGCTGTCAGGTGTCCCCTTCCTGCCCTGTGACACCCCTGAACCGTGTGAGCGCTGTCACAGCTCTGTCCCTCCCCATGGGACACCCCTGGAGGCTGTGGGCTCTGTCACAGCTCTGTTCCTTCCACAGGACACACCTGGGCGGCCTCTTCCCCATGTGACACCCCTGAAGGGTGTGGGCTCTGTCACAGCTCTGTCCCTCCCCATGGGACACCCCTGGAGGCTGTGGGCTCTGTCAGGGCTCTGTCCCTTCCACAGGACACACCTGGGGGCCACTGGAGGCTGTCAGGTGTCCCCTTCCTGCCCTGTGACACCCCTGAACCGTGTGAGCGCTGTCACAGCTCTGTCCCTCCCCATGGCACGCACCTGGGGACCACTGGAGGCTGTCAGGTGTCCCTCACCCCCATGTGCCACCCCTGGAGGGTATGGGCTCTGTCACAGCTCTGGGGGGCACTGGAGGCTGTCAGGTGTCCCCTTCCTGCCCTGTGACACCCCTGAAGGGTGTGAGTTCTGTCATAACTCTGTCCCTCCCCCTGGGACACACCTGGAGGGTGTGGGCTCCGTCCATCCCCATGAGATACACCTGGGTGTCACTGGTCAGCTGTCCCTCCCCTCCAGGTGCCACCCCTGGAGGGTGTGGGCTCTGTCACACCTCTGTCCCTCCCCATGGCACGCACCTGGAGGGCACTGGGGGCTGTCAGCTGTCCCTCTCCCCCATGTGCCACCCCTGGGCTCCATCCCTCCCCAGGACACAGTGGGTGGCACCCTCAGCTGTCCCCTCCACCATGTACCACCCCCGTGCCCCCCGAATGAGGCAGGCCCCTGCTCCAGGCGCGTTCCCCGCCCTTTATTCCCGCCCCTCGGGCGGCAGCGGCTCGTAGGAGTCCATGTGCCGCCGGACGCTGCGCGCCACCTCCTCGGCCGTGCGCGAGCGCCCGTAGCAGTCGCGGAAGGCTCCGTCGGGGTCCAGCAGGAACGTCAGCACCGAGTGATCCACCACGTAGTCGCCGTCGGCGTCGCGGGGCCCGGCGCTGACGTAGACGCGGAAGGCGGCGGCGGCGGCGCGCACCTGCTCGGCCGTGCCGGTCAGCCCCAGCAGGCGCGGGTGGAAGTCGCGCAGGTACCGCGCCAGCGCCGCCGCGTCGTCGCGCTCGGGGTCCACGGTGACGAAGAGCGGCTGCACGGGCGGCAGCGCCGCGTCGCGCTCCAGCAGCTCCAGGGCGCGGCTCAGCTTCTGCAGCTCCTCGGGGCACACGTCGGGGCAGTGCGTGAAGCCGAAGTAGAGCAGCACCCAGCTGCCCAGGAAGTCGTCCCAGCGCCGCGCCCGGCCCGTCGTGTCCTGCAGCTCGAAGCTGCCCTGGCCCAGCGGCAGCGCGCGCAGCTGGCGCAGGCGGCGGGCGCGGCGCTGCCGCTCCTTCTGCTGCCGCAGGTACAGCCAGCCCGCCGCCGCCGCGCCCGCCACCGCGCCCGCCACCGCCAGGCGCCGCCGCAGCGGCAGCACCGGGGCGGCCCCGCGGGGTGCAGACAGCCGGCGGCACGGCACCGGGCACGGCACCGGGCACGGCCGAGGGGGGCACAGCTGCTGCAGGGGGCGCAGGGAGCGCAGCATGGCCGGGGCTCTGCGGAGGGCAGGGGGGTCAGTGCCGCTGTGTGCCCTTCCCCTGGTGGGGGGATGTGCCCCGGGTGCCCTCTGAACTCTCAGCCCACCCCTCCTGATGCCCTCGGACCCCCCACCCTCGTCCCTAAATGCACTCTGACCCCCACCCGGTACCCGGCTGCTCTTGGACCCCCCACTCTGACCCGCAAAATGCCCTGCACCCCTCCCCCTGTGTCCTGCTGCCCTTGGACCCCAGCCCTGTCCCCCAAATGTTCCCCGACCCCTCATCCCATCTCTCCCTATGACCTCGGACCCCCAACTCTGTCCCCCACCCAATACCCCGCTGCTCTTGGATCCCTCACTCCTCCAAACGCCTTCTGACCGCTCGTTCCACCCCTCCCTATGCCCTCAGACCCCCCACGCTGTCCCCCAAATATCCTCTGACCCCCACCCGGTACTCTACTCCTCTTGGACCCCCAGCTCTGTCCCCCAAATGTCCCGGGACCCCTCATCCCACCCCTTCTGCTGCCCTTGGACCCCCAGCCCTGTCCCCCAAATACCCTGTAACCCTCCCGCCGTGTCCTGCTGCCCCTGCCCCCCAAATACCCCCGACCCCTCATTCCATCCCTCCTGCTGCCCCTGGCCCCCAAATGTCCCCTGGCTCCCCCCCCCGCGGCACTTTGGGTCCCACCCTTGACTCCCACCCTGTCCCCGCTCTGCCCCTGAACCGCCCCCCGGCCCCTCAGCTCCGCTGCCCGCCGCCCTCCCCGCCCCGGCGGTGTCCGGGCCCCGCTGACCTTTGACCTTTGCCGTGACCCCGCGCCCCGCCCGCCGCCGCTCCCGCCCGGAGCGCCCGCGCCGCGGCCGCCGGGACCGGAAGTACCGGGAGGAGGCGGGGCCACGGTGGGAAGGGGCGGGGCACAGCGCAAGGGGCGTGGTCTATACACAACATGCTAATACAAGGGGCGTGGTTACAGCGGGAGGGGCGTGGTTACAGCAGGAGGGGCGTGGTTACAGCAGGAGGGGCGTGGTTACAGCCGGAGGGGCGTGGTTACAGCCGGAGGGGCGTGGTTACAACCGGAGGGGCGGGGTTACAGCGGGAGGGGCGTGGTTACAACGGGAGGGGCGTGGTTACAGCGGGAGGGGCGTGGCCGGCCCCGCGCCCTCCCCTCCTCCACCGCTAGGTGGCGCCAGCGCCCCGCTCCCCTCAGACCCGGCGGGGGGGGTGAATCGCGACATGGCCCCGACATCGCCACCGCTGCGCTTTATTGTGAGTCCCGGCACGGCCCGGGGAGCGGGTCCGACGTCACGATGGTCTCGGCCACCAGCGGCGGCGGGTCCCGGGGGCGCTCCGGGCCGAGGCACAGCGCGTCCTGCAGCTCGAGCCGCCCCTCCGCGCCCAGGGTGCCCTCGTGGTGCACCCGCAGCCAGGGCTGGCCTGAGGGAGGGGGACACGGGGGTCACCGGGGGCAATGGTCCCCTCAGGTGTCCCCCAACAGGAGTGCAGGGGGACACGGGGTCACCGGGGGCAATGGTCCCCTCAGGGATCCCCTAACCGGGGTGCAGGGGGACACGGGGGTCACCGGGGACAATGGTCCCCTCAGGGACCCCCTTACAGGAGTGCAGGGGGACACGGGGGTCTCTGATCCCCTCAGGTGTCCCCCCAACAGGAGTGCAAGGGGACACGGGGGTCACCAGGGGACTCTGACCCCCTCAAATATCCCCCCAACCGGGCTGCAGCCCCAGCCGGGGCTCGCTTTGGGGAGGGGCACACGGGGGTCATTGTGGGGTACACGGGGGTGATCAGGGGGTACACGAGGGTGATCAGGGGGTACGCGGGGGTCCCGGAGCCCCCTCACCTGCCCGCAGGTGCTCCCCGGTGCCCACCAGCAGCTCGGCGCCCACTCGGGGGTTCACGGGGTCCCCGGCCCGCGACCGGCCCGCGCCCAGGCGGTGCAGGACCCGCGCCAGGGGCAGCGCCCGCACCCGCTGCACCCAGCCTGGGGGACACGGGGGTCAGCGGGGACATGGGGGGACAGGGACATGGAGACATGGGGGGGACAGGGACATGAGGGGACGGGGACATGCGGGGTAACTCCAGCCTGGGGGGAAACGGGGGTCAGCAGGGACACGGGGAGGTCGGGAGGGACGGGGACATCTGAGGGGAGCCCCCAGCCTTGGCAGGGCAGGGACATCGCAGGGATCCCCAATATGGGGGTGTCAGGGACACGGGGGACACGGGGGAGAGCCCCCAAGCTGGGAGGAGAATGGGAGGGGCAGGGACACGGCGGGGAGACCCCAGCCCGGGCAGGTCAGGATATGGACACCCCCCAGGGATCAGGGACACGGAGGGACACGGGGGGACAGCCCGGGGATGGGGGAACCCCAGAACACACGATTGGGAATCAGGGACCCTCGAGGGGCAGGGGGATTGGGGACCCCAAGCACAGAGGGTGGGGGCAGGGGCGTGCAGGTGAGGGCTCCCAGGGTGGGGGGAACATTCCAGGGGAGCCTTGAGCATTTTGGGGAGAGGCGGGGGGTGGGAAGGGTAGGGAGGGATGGGGATGGATGGGACAGTGGGAATGGGGGACCCTCATCCCCTGGAGGGGTACGGGGTGAAGGGAGGCTGGGGGGTTTGGGGTGGGGGGTTTGGGGTGGGGGTCCCCCCTCACCTTCCTGCATTGCGGGCAGCTCCTCGCAGACCTTGGCCTCGCCCAGGAGCTGGCGGCGCTGGGCGGGGGTCCCGGCACAGAGCTCCCGGGCGGTGTCGGGGGGCACCCCCTGCGCCCCCAGCATGGCCTCGAACGTGCCCAGGGCCGAGCCATCGTCCAGAGCCCGGGCCAGGCGCTCACGGCCCTGCTCGGCCCCCGCGGCCATCCCGCACTGCCACAGCAGCATCCCGCCTGCACCCGAACGGGACACGGGCTGGGACCCCCACCCCAAACCCCCAAACACCCCAAACACCCCAAACACCGCCCCACAGCCCCCCTGCTCCATCCCGCAGTGCCACAGCAGCACCCCGCCTGCACCCGAGCGGGACACGGGCTGGGACCCCCACCCCAGACACCCCAAAACCCCTAAACACCCCAAACACCCCCAAACACCCAAACACTGCCCCAAAGCCCCACAGCCCCCCTGCTCCATCCCGCACTGCCACAGCAGCACCCCGCCTGCACCTGAACGGGGGCACGGGCTGGGACCCCCACCCCAGACACCCCAAACACCCCAAACACCTCCAAACATCACCTGACAGCCCCACAGCCCCACAGCCCCCAGCCCCACAGCCCCCCTGCTCCATCCCACACTGCCATAGCAGCACCCCGCCTGCACCCGAACGGGGACACGGGCTGGGACCCCCACAGGGACCCCCACTCCTGAGGAGCTCCCCCAACCCTGCCCCACTGCCCCTCTGGGCCCCCACCCCCCCCCCCGTGCTCGGCTCTGCGGGGGGAAGGGGAGGGGGACAGGACCCCAGGAGGGGACAGAGAGTGCGAGGGGGACCCCAGGGTGGGGGTGCAGGGAGACCCCGGGATTGGGGGGTCGGGGCTGGGCACAGGACCTGTGTCTGCAAGCCCTGAGCCCCCCCGTGTCCCCTCATGTCCCCCACCATGTGGCACTGATCTAGGGCGGTGACCAGGTGTCACGGGTCAGGATGATCCCTTCTTTCCCTTGTCCCTCCGCGTCCCCCGTGTCCCCAGTGTCCCCCATGTCACACTGACCCAGGGCCATGACCAGGTGTCGCAGGTGGGGGGGGCCGCCTCTCTCCATTGTCCCCCCATGTCCCCCCATGTCCCCCCGTGTCCCCCCCGTGTCCCCCCTTGCACTGACCCAGGGCCATGACCAGGTGTCACAGGTCGGGGGGGCCGCCTCTCTCCCTTGTCCCCCCGTGTCCCCCCGTGTCCCCCGTGTGTCACTGACCCAGGGCCGTGACCAGGTGTCACAGGTCGGGGGGCCTCTCTCCCTTGTCCCCCCGTGTCCCCCCGTGTCCCCCGCGTGTCACTGACCCAGGGCCGTGACCAGGTGCCGCAGGTCGGCGGGGCCGCCGCCCCCCAGGCACTCCAGCGCCTCCAGCACCTCCAGCGCGTTGCCCACGGCGCGGCCCAGCGGCTGCTCCATGCGGGTCAGCAGCGCCGCCGTGCGGATGCCCAGCTGAGAGCCCACGGCCACCTGCGGGGACAGGGACAGTGGGCAGGGACAGGCAGGGACAGCGGGCAGGGACAGGCAGGGACAGCGGGCAGGGACAGGCAGGGACAGGAGACAAGCAGGGACAGGCAGGGACAGCGGGCAGGACAGGGACAGAGCAGGGATGGGGGACAAGCAAGGACAGGGACAGCGGACAGGGACAGAGCAGGGACAGGGACAGGGACAGTGGGCAGGACAGGGACAGGGATAGGGGACAAGCAGGGACAGCGACAGCGGGCAGGGACAGTGGGCAGGGACAGGGACAGTGGGCAGGGACAGGGACAGTGGGCAGGGACAGGCAGGGACAGCGGGCAGGGCAGGGACAGGGCAGGGATGGGGGACAAGCAAGGACAGGGACAGCGGACAGGAACAGAGCAGGGACAGGGACAGGGCAGGGATGTTGGACAAGCAGGGACAGGGACAGTGGACAGGGACAGGGGACAAGCAGGGACAGGGATGAGGGACAAGCAGGGACAGGGACAATTGGGCAGGGACAATTGGGCAGGGACAGGGGACAAGCAGGGACAGGGACAATTGGGCAGGGACAGGCAGGGCAGGGACAGGGGACAAGCAGGGGCAGGGATGAGGGACAAGCAGGGACAGGGACAATTGGATAGGGACAGGCAGGGCAGGGACGGGGGACAAGCAGGGACAGGAACAGCAGGCAGGGACAGCAGGCAGGACAGGGGCAGTGGGAGGGGACAGGGGTCCCGAGGTCCCCGAGGTGTCACCAGGCTCTGCGCCAGCTCCCGCGCGCTCTCCTGGGTGGGGTACAGAGCCGCCTCCCCGAACTTCACGTCGAGCACCAGCGCCGAGAGCCGCTCCGCCGCCTTCTTGCTGAGGATGGAGGCTGCGCCGGGCGGGGGGTCAGGGCTGAGCCCCCTCCCCGCGCCCCGCCTGTCCCGTGTCCCTGTCCCGTGTCCCTGTCCCGTGCCCCGTGTCCCTGTCCCGTGCCCCGTACCGGTGATGAGCGGCAGGCTGTCCACCGTGGCCGTGACGTCGCGCAGCCCGTAGAGCACCCGGTCCGCAGGCACCAGCTCCGCGCTCTGCCCCACGATGCAGCAGCCCACCCGCGCCAGGATGTCCCGCATCTGTGGGAGCCGGTGCCCGGGGGCACCCCACTGACACCCCAGTGCCACCCAGTGGACACCCCATGGACACCCCATGGACATCCACACCTCACTGACACCCACTGATACCCCATTGACACTCCATTGACACCCACTGACACCCCATGGACACCCCACAGACACCCACATCCCATTGCCATCCCACCAGCACCCCACTGGCACCCCATGGACACCCACACAACCCACGGGCACCCCAAGGGGGCCCCATCTTCTTCTTTTGGGGCCCCATGAGACCCCACAACCCACTGGCACCTGAACCCCACCAGCACCTGAACCCCACCAGCACCCCAGTGGCACCCACCCCCTCTGCGGACCCTAGCGACAGCCCAGTGACACCGCAGTGACACCCCATTGTCCCCCCAGCCCTCCGGTGCCCCGTGTCCCCGTGACCCCATTGTCCCCCCACCCCTCCGGTGCCCCGTGTCCCCGGTTCCTGCAGGGCGTGGGGTGCCCGCGGTGTCCCCGTCCCTGTCCCGTCACCTCCTCAGGGCTCTGGGACACGCGGAATCCGGGAATGGCCTCCAGCTTGTCCAGGGTGCCCCCGGTGTGGCCCAGCCCGCGCCCGCTGATCATGGGCACCTGCGGGGGGGCACAGGTGGGCACGGGGACTCGGGGACCCCCCTGTCCCCTCCCCATCCCCGGGTCCCCCTCACCTTGCAGCCGCAGGCGGCCAGCGCGGGGGCCAGGGCCAGGCTGACCTTGTCCCCAACGCCGCCGGTCGAGTGCTTGTCCACCACCAGCCCGTGCCAGGCGGGCGGCCAGGCCAGCGTGCGGCCCGAGCTGGCCATGGCCTGGGTCAGGGCCAGCGTCTCAGCCGCGTCCATGCCCCGCAGCCGGATGGCCATCAGCATGGCACCTGAGGTGACAGCGGTGGCCACATGTCACCCCCCCGGGCCCCTGCTCTGTCACCACCTGGCACCGCAGCCAGATCCCGCCAGCATGGCACCTGCGGTGGCAGCAGCCCGCCACATGTCACCTCCCCGGCCCCTCCCCTGTCCCCAGCCTGACCCGTGCACCGCCGCCAGATCCTGCCAGCACGGCACCTTGGGGACACGCGGGGCCACCTCCGCAGGACCCCCGCCCAGCCACAGCCCCGCCGTGTCCTGGGGTCCCCTCCCGCCCGCCCAGGGGACCCCCCAACTGTGTCCCCCGCTCATGACCCCCTGCCCTGTCCTGGGTCCCTCTCTTTTCCTCCCAGGGTGGTCCCCTGGCCGTGTCCCCTGCCCAGGACCCCCGGGACATCCCGGGCTTTCCCTCCCCCTGTTAGACCCCCCCCCCACCGTGCCCCGGTGTCCCCCGTGCCCCTGTCACTCCCCCGGCCGTGTCCCCACGGCTCTGCCCGCGCTCCCCACCACCTCCCGGTCCCGTTGGCGCGTCCCCGCCCGTGTCCCCCCTTGGCCCCCGGGGTGTCCCGGTCCCTCCCCGCCGCACCGATCTGCCCCTGCTGCGCGGTGCCCTCGGTGACGCCGCGCACGAAGCTCCGGATCTCGGCGTCCTCCAGGCGCTCCCCGTCCCGCTTCTTGCGGATCAGGGTCGGGAGAGGGCTCGGGGCGTCCATCCCCGTCCCGGACAGCCGGCACCGCGATTTGGGACAGCCGGCACCGCGATTTGGGGCAGCCGGCACCGCGATTTGGGACAGCCGGCTCCGCGATTTGGGCCGGCCGGCTCCCGAAGTGGCCGCGGTGACAGCCCGAGGTGGCACCGAGGGCACCCGTCCGGGCCAGCACAGCCGCGCCCCGGTTGCTCAGCGCCGCCACCCCGGGCCAGCCCGGCCGCGCCCGGTTCCCGCACGGCCGCGCCTCCCCCGGCGCTGCCGGGATCTGCCCGTGCCCGCGCCCGTGCCCGGCCTGGCCCCGTGCCCGCTGCCCGCGGACGGCGAGGCCGCCCCGGCCGTGGACTCTGAGCCCGGGGCAACGAGCGGGGCACGGGAGAGGCCGCGGCGGGGGGTGACACGGGGTGGCACGGGGGGGTGACACGGGCGTGGCACGGGGGGGTGACACGACCCCCCGGGTCCCCCATTCGCCGCGGACACTCGCAGGTGGTGCCCGGGGGCTCTGCCCTGCCAGGGACCCCCCATCCCACAGGTCCCACAGAGCGAGAGGAGCCCCCGAGGCGCGGCGTGTGTCCCCTCCCTGTTGGGTGTCCCCAGAGCCCCCCATGCCCCCGAGGGTGGGGTGTGATGGGAATCGGGACTGGAGCAGGGAGAGGGTTGGTGGCACGTCCCTCACCCCTGGCACGTCCCTCACCCCTGGCACGTCCCTCACCCCTGGCACGTCCCTCACTCCTGGCACGTCCCACCCCGCTCCGTGGCCTGGCCGGGGTCTCCCCCGGGATGGGCAGGGGGCGGCTTTAGGGGAGCCCCCCGCCCCCCGTGCGACGCCGCGGGACACAAGGAGAGCGAGCGGGTGCTGCTGCTGCAGGTCGTGTTTGGCACAGGCTGGCGGTGTCACCCGCGTCCCCGCTCGCCTACAGGCGCCAGTCCATCACGGGGATCACGGCTTCCGAGTAGCGTATGCCGAAGGTCTGTCCTGGTTTCTGGCTCTGCGGGGGGACACGGGCGGGGTCAGGCCCGGGGGCTGCGGGTCGCTGTCCCCTGTCCCCGCCCCGGTCCCCGCTCACCTCCTTGAGGCTGTAGTCGCTGGGGCCGGGGGTGTCGGAGGCGGGCGCGGGGCGGCTCCGTCCCGCCATGGTGCAGCGCGGGGCCCGCACCATGTACACGTCGGTGTCCACGGTGCGGTACCTGCTGGGGCCCGGGGTCTGCGGGCAGGGGGAGCGTGACGCCAGCCCCCCGTGGGCGCCGGTACCCCACACCCTGCTAGGCGGAGCCCCTGCACCCCAGATCCCTGGCACCCCGACCCCCGGACCCCTGGCACCTCACACGCTTGGCACCCAAATCCCCCAGACCTCCTGCACCCCAAATCCCTGGCACCCCGACCCCCCGGACCCCCTGCACCCCAATCCCCCGGACCCCTGGCACCCCAAACCCTTGGCACCCCGACCCCCAGACCCCTGGCACCTCACACCCTTGGCACCCCAACGCCCCAGACCCCCTGCACCCCAGACTCCCTGGCACCCCAAGCCCCCGGACCCTTGACACCTCACACCCTTGGTACCCCAACACCCCGGCACCCCAACCTCCTGGATCCCTGGCACCCCACACTCTTGGCACCCTAATCCCCCAGACCCCCTGCACCCCAGACTCCCTGGCACCCCAACCCTCAGGCCCCTGGCACCCCACACCCTTGGCACCCCAGCCCCCCAGACCTCCTGCACCCCAGTTTCCTTGGCACCCCAGCCCCCCAGGCCCCTGGCACCCACACCCTTGGCACCCAAATCCCCCAGACCCCTGGCACCCCACACCCTTGGCACCCCAGCCCCCCGGGATCCTGGTACCCCAGATCCCAGTCGCTTTGCACCCGATCCCCCCAGCCCCTCAGCCCCTGGCCCCTCAGCCCCCCGCCCCTCAGCCCCCCGCCCCTCAGCCCCCCGGCCCCCCGGCCCCCCGGCCCCCACCCTTTTCTTGTCGTCGAAGATGCTGCCGCCTCGCCCTGTGAAGCTGTACTGGGGGGCCGAGGCCTTGGTCACCTGGCGAGGGCCCATCACGGCCGGCAGCTGGTAGCTGGCAGGGCCTGGGGACACACGGGGGCTTCACCCTCCCACGGCTGGGGAGGGGGCTCAGCCCCGGGGGGCTGGGGGACTCGGCCCAGCCAGGGGATGGGGGGAGCCCAGTCTGGCCCAGGGGGATGGGGTGTTCCAGTCCAGGTGGGATATCGGAGTCCCAGCCCAGCCCAGGTGGGATGTTGGGATCCCAGTCCAGGTTGGATGTTGGGGTCCCAGCCCAGCCGGAAAGTTGGGATCCCAGCCCAGGTGGAAAGTTGGGATCCCAGCCCAGGTGGGATGATGGGATCCCAGCCCAGCCCAGGTGGGATGTTGGGGTCCCAGCCCAGGTTGGATATTGGGGTCCCAGCCCAGGTGGGATGATGGGGTCCCAGCCCAGGTGGGATGATGGGGTCCCAGCCCAGCCCAGGTGGGATGTTGGGGTCCCAGCCCAGCCCAGGTGGGATGATGGGATCCCAGCCCAGGTGGGATGATGGGGTCCCAGCCCAGGTGGGATGTTGGGGGTCCCAGCCCAGCCCAGGTGGGATGTTGGGGTCCCAGCCCAGCCCAGGTTGGATATTGGGGTCCCAGCCCAGGTGGGATGTTGGGGTCCCAGCCCAGGTGGGATGTTGGGGTCCCAGCCCAGGCCAGGTTGAATGTTGGGGTCCCAGCCCAGGTGGGATGTTGGGGGTCCCAGCCCAGGTTGAATGTTGGGGTCTCAGCCCAGGTTGGATGCTGGGGTCCCAGCCCAGCCCAGGTTGGATGTTGGGGTCCCAGCCCAGGTTGGATGTTGGGGGTCCCGTCACTCCCCTGTCTCACCTGGCGTCTGCAGGCCTTTCTCGGCGCGGCTGCGGGACCTCAGGGAGCAGGTGGGGGCGGAGGGCAGGGTGGCCCTGGTGGCCCGCTCCGGGGCGTAGTGCGCTGGCCCGGGCGTGTCGCTGGCGCGCCGCTCGCGGGGGCGGCCGCCCATGGTGAAGCCGGGGACGCGGTCCCGGCCCCGCGCCGTGGAGCCGGGGGGCACCAGGTACTGCGGGCCGGGCGAGCGCGGCGCCTCGGGGCTGCCCAGCCTCAGGCCGAAGCTGTAGGCGGGGGCGCGGCGGCTGCAGGGGTCGCGGCGGTCGCAGCCTGGGGACGGGCGGGGGCTCGGTGGCGCTCGGGCCCGCCGGGCCCGGTCCCCCGCGGGCCCCCCGCCCCGCACTCACCCATGCCGGAGGGGATGTCGTACTTGGGCCCGGGGGTGAGGAGCCGGATCGCCACGGGCACTCGGGGCCGGTGCGGTCTCCAGGGGCCCACCCAGGGCTCCTTTGACATGGGGGGCGCTGCTGGCGGCGCCCCCGCCCCGGCGGTGCCCTCGGGGGTCCCCAGCGCTGGACGGGGCGGCAGCAGCGGCGCCGGCGGGCGGTGGTGGCGGTGGCGGTGGTGGCAGCGGCGCCCTGGTGACAAGTGACACCGCGGGGCCGCGGGCGCCCGCGGCGGGGGCGGTGGTGGCCGTGGTGTCACAATCCGCAGGGTTCCCGCGTTCCCTCCCCGGCGCTGGCTCTGTTGTCACCCCGGGGTGCCGAGCGCGGGGGGGCCCAAAGCCCTGGGACCCCGAGGATTGATCCCCGGCACCCCGTGGATACGGCCAAAAAATACACCCCAAAAATACACCCCAAAACACACCCCAAAAAATACACCCCAATGGATACACCCCAAAAAATACATCCCAAAAAATACACCCCAAAAATACACCCCCAAAAATACACCCCCAAAAATACACCCCAATGGATACGCCCCAAAAAATACATCCCAAAAAATACGCCCCAAAAAATACATCCCAAAAAATACACCCCAATGGATACGCCCCAAAAAATACATCCCAAAAATACATCCCCAAAAAAATACACCCCAAAAATACACCCCAAAAAATACCCCAGGGATACAACCTAAAAATACACCCCAAAAATACACCCCAGAGATACACCCCGGCACCCCATGGATACACCCCAAAAATACACCGAGGGATACATCTCAAAAAATACACTCCATGGATAAAATACACCCCATGGATAAATCCCAATGGATACACCCCAGTGGATACATCCCAAAAATACACCCCAAAAATACAGCCCAGGGGTACACTGTAACGGATACACCCCAAAAATACACCCCAAAAATACACCCCAAAAATACACCCCAATGGATACACCCCAAAAATACATCCCAATGGATACACCCCAAAAATACATCCCATGGACTGACCCCCGGCACCCCACGGACACAGCCCTGGCACCCCGTGGATGCAGCACCCAGCACCCCACAGATGCACCCCCAGCACCCATGGGCGCACCCCCCGTGCCCTGTATCTGACCCCCAGAGCCCCAGCTGGGACCCCCCGACCCCATGGAGGGGACAGGAGGGACACGGAGACACAGGGACACAAGGACAGAGGGACAGGAGGGGACACAGGGAGAGGGAGATGGGGGTGACAGGGGGATACATGGGGGACATAGAGGGGCTCACGGGGATGTGGGGGGCACGGGGACACAGAGGGACAGGTGGACACGAGGACGTGGGGGGACACGAGGACGTGGGGGGACACGAGGACACAGAAACTGGCTGAGACCCCCAGGGGCTGCCTTGGGGACACCTCTGTCCTGGGGACAAACCATCCCTTGGGGACACCTCTGTCCAGGGGACACCTCTGTCCAGGGGACACCTCTGTCCAGGGGACACCTCTGTCCAGGGGACACCCCTTCTCTTGGGGACACCTCTGTCCTGGGGACAAACTATCCCTTGGGGACACTCCATCCCTTGGGGACATCCCATCCCTTGGGGACACCCCTTCCCCTGGGGACACCCCTGTTCGTGCCCGCCCCAGCCTCCCCCCGTGGGGATCTCGGGGGTCACGCAGGGCTGGGGGTCCCTGTCCCCTGTCGGTGACACCCGTGGGGCGCAGACACAACAAAGGGACACGGGGGGGTCCCGGTGCTTCGGTCACTTTATTGGGGGGGTCTCCATGGGGGGGGGTGGGCATGCGGGGTGGGGGTGGTCCGGGGGTGGGGGGGTGCAGTGGGGGGCAGGGGATGGGAATTGGGGTGCAGGACGGGGGTTTGGGGCCCTGGGTTTGGGGGACGAGGCTGAGGGGGCAGGGTTTGGGTTGGGGGCAGGGTTTGGGATGGGGGCAGGGGTCTAGAGGCTGGGGGGGCTGGAGGGGGGACAGGGGGGCCGGGGTTTGGGGGGCAGGACACGGGGTTGGGGGGCAGAGTGAGGGGCAGGGGTGTGGGGTTTGTGGGCAGGAGATGGGATTTGGGGCAGGGGTTTGGGTCCGGGGTAGGGGTTTGGGGTTCGGGGCAGGGGTTTGGGGTCCGGGGTGGAGGTTTGGGGGCAGGAGATGGGATTGGGGGCAGCACAGCAGGAGATGGGATTTGGGGCAGGGATTGGGGTCCGGGGTAGGGGTTTGGGGTTTGGGGCAGGGGTTTGGGGTCCGGGGCAGGGTGCAGGGCGGGGGTCAGTCCCCAAGGCTGGGGGGCAGCACAGGGGGTGGCCGGGTCCCCCTAGGCCGGGTATTTGCAGATGAAGGGTTTGCGCTCCGCACAGGCCTCGCCCTCCCAGGCCATGAACCCTGCGGGGACACGGCCGTGAGCCTCTGGGACAGGGACACGGGGGACACCCCGACAGCCCCGGAGTCCCCCGGACACCCCCCGACCCCCTGTCCCTCCCTGGCACCCCCGGAGCCCCCCAGACACCTCCCGACCCCCTGTCCCTCCCTGACACCCTCTGTCCCCCCCTGTCCCTCCCTGTCCCCCCCAACCCTCCGTCCCCTCACCAGCTGAGTGCCCCAGTGAGGCACAGGGCTGTCCCCAGGCCATTGTCCCCTTGCCAGACCCGGGGACCTCCTGGTCCCCCCGGACCCCCAGGCCCCCCAGCAGGTGATCTCTGGAGCGTGGCACAGGGACAGGGCTGTCCCCAGGCCGCTGTCCCCACGCCAGCCCCCCTCACCTGCCGAGTCCTCCAGGGCGATGCAGGGGTGTCCCTTGGGGCCATCGTCCCCCTCCCAGGCCCAGTAGTGCCGCGGGGACCCGTCAGCCCAGAGCCAGCCCTGGCGCTGTGACAGGGGCGGGACACGCGGTGACACAGGGGACAGGGGGACAGGGGGATGGGGGGGACAGGGGGGACGGGGGGACAGGGGACAAGGGGGACACATGGGGGTGTATGGGACAGATGTGACAGAGAGGAGTGGGGACACTTTGGACAGGTGGGATGGGTGGGGCAGGGGAATGGGAGGACAGAGGGGACAGGGGGGACAGGTGACAGCACACACAGCAGACAGGTAGCACTGCAGGGAGGGGTCAGGATCCCAGGGTGGGACACCAAGGGGTGGCAGGCAGGGGTCAGGGCAGGTGGGGTGAAGGGAGCACAGGCAGCACAGCGGGCAGGGGACAGGGTGTCACACAGGGGACTCCAGGGTGGGACACCAAGGGGTGGCAGACAGACACGGGGGACAGAGGACAGGCACAGGGGACGGGCGCAGGGGACAGGGCGCAGGGGACAGGGCACAAGGGCTGACCCGCCGGTGCAGCCCGATCCAGACGCTCTCCCCCTTCTCCCTCTCCCTCTCCCTCTCCTTCTCCTCCTCGTCGTCCTCTCCGCGCCGCGGCCGCCGCGCCAGGAAGGCGGCGAGCGCCCGGTGCTCCTCGGGGCTGTGCAGCGACGCCAGGTGCCCCCCGCGGGTGGCCTGGCACCACGCCTGGGGACAGCGACACGTCCGGGGGGGTCCGGGGGTCTGGGGGACCCCCGGAACCCCCCCTTGCCCCCAGCACCCACCTCAGCCCTCCTCCAGCTCAGCTGCTGCCCGATGTAGCCGTAGCAGTGTCCCTCGAAGGACAGCCACCCCCGGGGACACCTGGTGGCCTGAGCCCCTGGGGGGGACAGCGGTGTCACCGTGAGCCCCCCACACCCAGCTGGGGCCCGCGGGGGCGGCTTTGGGGGGTCGTGGCACCTCCGGCCCTGTTTGGGGGCTGAGGCTGGGGGAGAGGGAGGGGGCAGGAAGCAGGGGGTGGGCAGGGGGCGGTTTGGGGGGTCTCGGGATGTGGGAGGGGGATCTGTGTGAAATTTGGGGGATTCAGGGTGCAGTTTGGGGGATCACGGTGTGGGCAGGGGGGGTCTCAGGGTCCAGTGGGGGTCTCAGGGTGCAGTTTGGGGGAGTCAGGGTGTGGGCAGGGGGTCTCAGGGGGCAGTCTGGGGGTCTCAGGGGGCAGTCTGGGGGTCTCACCCGGCAGGGAGGGGGGCAGCACCAGGCACCCCAGCAGGCAGAGCCCCAGGAAGGCAGCGGGACCCATCCTCACCCTTCCTGCAACGGGGGGCTGCAGAGGGCGGGGGGCACCGGGCACACACCCCTGGGCCCCAGCGCCCACCCCGGGCCCGGCGCCCACCCCTGCAGCACCCACTGCTACCCCACCCCACCCAGCACCTCCCACCCCACCACCTCTTCCAGCACCTCCAGGACCTTCCACGGCACCCCCAGCACACTCACAGCACCCCCAGGAACACCCCCAGCACCCCCAACCCCCCCCTGGACCCCCCAGGACCCCCAACACCCGCACCCCAGGGCACCCCCAGCACCTCCAGCACCCCCAACCCCCCCTGCACCTTCCCAGGACACTCCCAGCACCCCCAGTGTCCTCACCCCAGGATGCTCCCAGCACCCCCAGCACATCCCGAACCCCCAGGATCCCCCCAGTACCCCCAGTACCCTCACCCCCGTCCCCCCCAGCCCCCCGGTACCTCGCAGCGCGGCAGCGGCCCCCGGGCTGAGCGGCCCCGGGACACCCCGAGCCCTTTATGGGCGCCGAGGGGGGCGGGCCGGGGGGGCCGGGCCGGCAGCACCCATGGGTGGAGCCGCACCAAAGGGACGGACAGGTGAGCTGGCACCCACCTGGGCACGCCCCGGCACCCCCGGGACCCCCGCGGGACCCCCGCGCCCCTGCGGGCCCCCGGTGCTGCCCCCGCTCTGGGGGTGCCGGGGCAGGGCCCCCGGGGGAGCGGGCAGTGCCACCCCCCTGGTGTCACCGAGGTCACCGTGACAGCACCCGGGGGGTCCCCGGCTGGTTCTGGGGTCACCCCGCGGGGGAATGGGGGGCACCCACCGGCGTGGGGGCTGGGCCACGGTCACGGCTCCGTGTGAGCCCCCCGGGACAGCCCGGGGCTGGGAGGGGACAGGAGTGGACAGGGAGGGAGAGATGGGGACAGGGGGGGACAGGAGGGGACAGGAGGGGAACAGGGGGGATGGGAGGGGACAAGAGGGACAGAGGGGACAGCAGGGGACAGGAGTAGATGGGAGGAGACAGTGGAGGCCGGGGGTGGCGGGAGGGGACAGTGGAGGCCGGGGGTGGCAGGAAGGGACAAGGGGGACGGAGGGGGACAGGAGGGGACAGGGTGGGACAGGGGGGACAGGAGGGGACAGGAGGGGACAGGGAGGGACGGGGGGACAGGGGGGACAAGGGGGACAGGGCCAGTCCCGGGGGTGCCCCCCGCCCTGAGTGCGGGGAGGGGGTGGGTGCTGGGCTGGGGTGAGGCCAGGTAAGGGATCTGATAAGGGATTGATAAGGGATTGATAAGGGATTGATGAGGGATCTGATAAGGGAGGGGGAGCGGCCGCGGCTTGCTGCGGACACGGACCGAGGGACACGGACCGAGGGACAGAGGGACACCGAGCGAGGGCCGTGGGGCTGTGCTCTGGGGGCTCCGGCGGGGACACAGCCCCGGTGCGGGGGGTGACAGGGACCCCGTGGGACGCTCCCCAGGCGGGCGCGGGGTCTCTGTCCCTGTCCCCGGCCTGGCTCTTCTCCGGGGGATGTCCCCCGTCCCTGTGCCCGCTCTGTCCCCTCTGACAGGTGGCCAATGGTCTCCTGTCCCCTCTCCTGGGCTGTCCCCAACGCCTGTCCCCTCTCCCGGGCTGTCACCAGCCCCTCTCCCCGGTCCCTGTCCCCTCTCCCGGGCTGTCCCCAGCCCCTCTCCCCGGTCCCTGTGCCCTCTCCCGGGCTGTCCCCAGCCCCTGTCCCTGTCCTGTCCCCTCTCCCGGGCTGTCCCCGGTCCCTGTCCCCTCTCCCGGGCTGTCCCCCGGTCCCTGTCCCCTCTCCCGGGCTGTCCCCGGTCCCTGTCCCCTCTCCCGGGCTGTCCCCAGCCCCTGTCTCCTCTCCAGGGCTGTCCCTGGTCCCTGTCCCCCTCCTGTCCCCCCCCGTCCCCCTCCTGTCCCCCTCCTGTCCCGGTGCCCGTGCCCGGCCTGGCCGCTCGCCCGCCGGTGGCTCCGGGCTGGCGGCGCCGGGCGGGTGGCGGGGAGGGCCGGGCCGGTGCCAGCGCGGTGCCAGCGCGGTGCCAGCCGGGGCGCGGCGACCCCCGGGCCGGACACGGGCCAGGGGCTCTGCGCAGGGCCCGGCCGTGCCGCCGTGCCCCGCTGCGCACCCCCGTCACCGGCGGGGAGCGGCACCGCCGGCACCGGGACCGGGCACGGTGAGGATCGGGGGGACGGGCACGGATCCGGGATGGGCACGGGGCCGGGATGGGCACGGGGCCGGGATGGGCACGGGGCCGGGATGGGTGAGGATCAGCAGGACGGGTGAGGATCACCGGGATGGGGCCGGGCACGGGCACGGGGCCGGGACGGGTGAGGATCAGCGGGATGGGGACGGATCAGCGGGATGAGTGAGGATCAGCGGGAGGGGGCCAGGGGTGGGCACGGATCCCCAGGATCACCGCCCCAGTGATCGATGGTGCTTTCGATGGTTGGTGCCCCCCGGGCCCCGCTGAGGACCCCCCATGGACACAGCCCTGGCACCCCACGGATGCAGCCCCCCACAGATGAGCCCCCCACGGCCCCCCGGCGGTCCCCCCCCATGGCACAGAGGGGTCACACCGAGAGCCTTTATTGGGAGCGGGTCCAGGGCAGGGACCCCCGGCCCCCCGCGGCCCCGGGGCGCCCGGAGCCCCCCGGTCACTTCCCGGCCGCGGGGGGGGGGTTGTCGAAGAGCCCCGCGATGTCCAGCATGGCCTGGCGGATGTTGCGGCCGAAACGCTGCGAGTCCTGCGGGCAGCACCCCTCAGAGCCCGGCCCGGGGGGGCACCCGGACCCCCGGGGGGGCACCCGGACCCCCGGAGTGAGACCCGGACCCTCGGAGTGACACTCCGACCCCCCGGGGTGGGACCCTGACCCCCAGAGCGGGACCTGAATGCCCAAAGTGAGACCCGAATCCCCCCACCCCCACCCCTGGTCACCCCCCGAGCTGTGAGACCCCCAGCACGGCCGGCAGCCCAGGGGGTTGGGGGTCTCAGAGGGATTGGGATGGGGGGTGTCAGAGGATGGGAGTGGGATGGGGGTCCCACAGGATGGGACTGGGATGGAGTGAAGCAGGGTCAGGGGGTGTCCCAGACCCCCAGATGTCCCCCTAGGTGACCTCCCAGGTGACCCCCCAGGTGACCCCCCAGGTGACCCCCCAGGTGACCCCCCAGGTGACCCCGTGGCCAGTGACCGCAGCCCTGGGGGAGCCCCCATCCCCGCCCCCTGCCCCCCTCACCGTCTCGGGGCTGGAGAACTTGCTGGACACGTGGAAGGTGATGAGGTTCTCCCCGGCGATGATGTAGGACACCCCATAACCATCGTCTGCCACCTGCGGGGGGCGAGGGGCCGTGGGGCACCTGGGGGCACCTGGGACCCACCCGGGGCACCCACCCGGGCACCCACCCGGGCACCCACCCGGGCTGCTGGGTTGGGGTGAAGCCACCCGGGTCACCCGTGTGGAACTGGGGGCTCCTGGTGTGGGGCCCTGCCCAAAGCCGGGGGGGATGCGGTGCAGACCCTCCCCCGCCACCCCCGCACCCCCCCTGCCCCCCTCCCGGTGCCCCCCAGCGCCCCCCGGTGCCCCCCCGGTGCCCCCGGCGCTCACGGGCCCGAAGCCGCCGCCGCTGGAGACGTGGTCGGGGAATTCGTTGAAGTCGAACATCCGGAGCTGCTGCTGCGGGGTCTGGCTGGTGGAGAGGCGCCACGGCTCCGCCAGCACCTGTGGGGCGGCTCGCTGCACCCCGGGGCGCCCCTCTGCCCCCCGGGGCACCCCGCTGTGCCCCATGGTGCCCCACTGCCCCCCGGGGCACCCCACTGTGCCCCATGGCACCCCTATGGCCCCCGGGGCACCCCGCTGTGCCCCACGGCACCCCACGGACCCTCGGGGCACCCCACTGTGCCCTATGGCACCCCATTGCACCCCGGGGCGCCCCTCTGCCCCCCCCGGGCACCCCGGAGAACCCCACTGGGCCCCATGGCACCCCATGGCCCCCCGGGGCACCCCATTGTGCTCCATGGCACCCTATTGCCCCCCACCGTCCCCGCTGTGCCCCATAGCACCCCGCTGCACCCCGGGGCACCCCACCACCCCCCAGCCCCAGAGCGGGACTCCCTCTGTGTGCGGTGGTGCCAGGGCGGGGGTGGCAGCTCCCTCCTGTGCCCCTCGTGTCCCCTGTGCCCTCCGTGTCCCCTGTGCCCCCCGTGTCCTGCCGGTTCCACTCTGCGTCCCCCCGTGCCCGCATCCCACGGTGGCTCCGTGTGCTCCCCCCGTGTCCCTGCCTGTCCCCCTCGTGTCCCGTGTCCCTCAGTGTCCCCTGTGCTGCTCCCCCCAGGCTCTCCCGTGTCCCCTCCGTGTCCCCCCATGGCCCTGTGTGCTGCACCCCCCGTGTCCCCTCGTGCCCCTCTGTGTCCTGTGTCCCCCCATGGCCCTGTCCCCTGTCCCGTGTCCCCTCGTGTTCCTGTCTTGAGTCCCCTGTCCTGTGTTCCCCCGTGTCCCCCCGTGTCCCCTGTCCCTGTCCTGTGTCTCTGTCCCCTGTCCCTGTCCTGTGTCCCCTCGTGTCCCCCCGTGTCCCCTGTCCCTGTCCTATGTCTCTGTCCCCTGTCCCTGTCCTGTGTCCCCTCGTGTCCCCTCGTGTCCCCCGTGTCCCCTGTCCCCGGTGTCGCAGTCTGGCGCTGACCCTGGCCAGGAAGGGGCTCTGCACGCCGAGGTATCGCGACATCAGGTAGAGGCAGAAGAGGTGGCGGTCGATGCCCGAGCCGGTCATGGCGAGGCGATAGAGCTGCTGGTGCTTCTCTGCCGCCGCCTTGAACAGGCGCTGCCGCTCCGAGCGCTGCGGGGCAGCGGGTGAGCCCCAAAACTGCACCCCAAAACTGCACCCCAAAAACCGCACCCCAAAAACGGCACCCCCAAAACCGCACCCCAAAAACGGCACCCCAAAAACGGCACCCCCAAAACCGCACCCCAAAAACGGCACCCCAAAACTGCACCCCAAAAACGGCACCCCAAAAACGGCACCCCGAACTGCACCCAAACCCGCACCCCAAACCTGTTCCTTGAACAGGCGCTGCCGCTCTGAGCGCTGCGGGGCGGGGGGTGAACCCAACGGCACCCAAAACTGCACCCCAAAAACTGCACCCCGAACTGAACCCCAAAAACGGCACCCCAAAAACTGCACCCAAACCCGGACCCTGACACACCTCCCAAACTGCTCCTTGAACAGGCGCTGCTGCTCCGAGCGCTGCGGGACCACGTGTGAACCCCTAAACTGCACCCCAAAACTGAACCCCCAAAAACTGAACCCCAAACCTGAACCCAAACCCGCACCCCAAACCTGCTCCTTGAGCAGCCGCTGCCACCCCTCTGCACACTGGGGAGGGGTTGGGGGGCTGAACCCCAAAGTGCACCCCAAAGTGCACCCAGTGAGGCACCCAGCACCCCGGGAGGGACAGGGACCTCTGCGAGGGACTGGGACACCCAGGAGGGACGGGGACACCCACAAGGGACAGGGACACCCCGGAGGGACAGGGACATCCACCAGGGATGGGGACATCCATGAGGGACTGGGACACCCAGGAGGGACGGGGACACTCACGAGGGACAGGGACATCCACAAGGAATGGGGACACCCACGAGTAACGGGGACATCCATGAGGGACGGGAACCCCCAGGAGGGTTGGAGACATCCATGAGGGACAGGGACATCCATGAGGGGCGAGGACACACATGAGGGATGGGGACATCCATGAGGGACAGGGACACCCACAAGGGATGGGGACACCCACGAGGGACGGGGACCCCCAGGATGGATGAGGACATCCAACGAGGGATGGGACCATCCATGAGGGATGGGAACTCCTATGAAGGATGGGGACATCCACAAGGGATGGGGACCCCCAGGATGGACAGGGACCCCCAGGATGGGTGGGAACCCCCAGAGTGCTGTGTCCCAGGGGCTGAGGGCTCCCCGGGGTGCGGTGGCAGTGCCGTGCCAGGGTGGGTGGCCGCGCCGGTGGCACTCACGCTGCGCCGGGCGTCAGCCATGCTGCGCACGAAGGCCGTGGCCTCGGAGGTGCAGGAGCGCACGGTCTCGGTGCGGCCCTCGCGGAACAGCCGCGTCATGGACGCCTCGTACGTCAGGCAGAAGGAGCCCTTGTCCTGCGGGGTGACAGCGGGTGGGGACGCTGGGGTGGCCCTGGTGCCACCCTGGTGCCAGCGCTGGGAACGCCCCACCTGTCCTGGCCATGGCCCTGCCCTGGTCCTTATGCACATCCCGTCCTTCCCTGGACCGGCCCCATCCCATCCCATTATCCCATCCCATTATCCCATCCCCTTATCCCATCCCATCCCATTATCCCATCCCATCCCATGGATCCCATCCCACGGATCCCATCCCATGGATCCAATCCCATCCCATCCCATCCCACCCTGTTCCCGTGTCTCACCCTGAAGTGTGCCAGCTGCAGGGCGATCTGGATGAGGGCATTGGATCTGACCCATCCCATCCCATGGATCCCATGGATCCTATGGATCCCATCCCATCCCATGGATCCCACCCCATCCCATCCCATGGATCCCATGGATCCTATGGATCCCATCCCACCCCGTTCCCGTGTCTCACCCTGAAGTGTGCCAGCTGCAGGGCGATCTGGATGAAGGCGTCGGGGCTGGTGCGGCAGCGCTTGATGAGGCCCTTGCCGAAGGTGGAGAAGGGGAAGCAGCAGAAATCCACGTCCTCGGCCAGCGCCCGCGCCACCCGCAGGGACGCCTCGATGGCCGCCACGCCCTGGGGACACCGCATGGCATGGAAAAGGGTGGCACCCTCAGGTGTGCCCTCACCTGTACCCACACCTGTGCCACCCGCAGTGACCCCTCGATCACTGGCCAGGCCATGGGGACATTGCACGGTGTGGCATGGGGTGACACCCTCAGCTGTACCTGTGCCCACACCAATGCCACCCCCAGTGACCCTTCGATGGCCACCATGCCTTGGGGACACGGCACAGCATGGCACGGGGTGGCACCTTCAGCTGTGCCCACACCTGAACCTGTGCCCACACCGTGCCACCCCCAGTCACCCCTCGATGGCCACCATGCCCTGGGGACACAGCACAGCATGGCACAGCACTCTCACCTGTGCCCTCACCTGTCCCTGTCCCCACCCCGTGCCACCCCTGTGCCACCCTGTGCCACCCTGTGCCACCTGTCACCCACCTCAGGCGGGATGTCCCACTGCAGGCGCTGGGGGGGCGCCAGCTGCCACCGGGGCTCCCCCTTGCAGTGCCCCCCCTCCGTGTACCCCAGCTGGAACTTGTCCGTGGCCAGCATGAACTGGGGGGGACAGGGGGCAGTGGGGGGGGGGCAACGACCCCCAGCCCCCCAAAACCCCCAGGCCCCATTCCCCGAACCCCCAGAGCCCCAACCCACGATCTGCCCAGAGCCCAAATCCCCTGAGCCCCCCAATTCCCCCCCTCAGGGGGACTCTGAGCCCCCCAGTTCCATGGCCCCCAACCCCTGACCCCCCAAATCCCAACCCCCCATTTCCCCGATCCCCCAATTCCCAAACCCTCCAACACCCAAATCCTCAAATCCTCTGGCCCCCCATTTCCGTGGCCCCCCGGACCCCAAATCCCCTGACCCCCTAATTCCATGGCCCCCCAATTCCATGGCCCCCCAACCCTTGGGCTCCCCAATCCCCAAATCCCCAAGGCCCCCCAAGCCCCTCGAACCCCCCTGTCCCCCAAACCTCCTGTCACCCCAACTCCCTGAGCCCCCCAATTCCAACCCCCGTGGCCCCCCAGAATCCCGACCCTCACCCCACACCCCCCCAGGCGGACCCCCCACACCTCCCCCCCCTCCCTGCCCCCAAATGGGGGTCCCCAGCCCTTGGGGCACCCCACGGGGGGGTCCCCAAATGGGTGTGCCCTACAGGGGTCCCCAACTGAGGGTCCCCATCCAGGGGTCCCCAGCCCTTGGGGTGCTCTACAGGGGTTCCCAATTGAGGGTCCCCAGCTGGGGAGCCCCACCCCAGGGTGCCCTGCTGGGGGGTTGCTCGTGCTGGGGGTGCCCCTTTGGGGGTGTCCCCACCCCGAGGGTGTCCCCGTGGTCCGGGGGTGTCCCGTTGTGGGGTGTGCCCACCTCGGAGTGCCCCACTGGGGGTGTGCCCAACCCAGGGTGTTCCTTTGGGGTGTCCCCGCCCTGGGGTGTCCCTTTGGGGGTGTCCCCGCCCCGGGGTGTCCCTTTGGGGGTGTCCCCGCCCCGGGGTGTCCCTTTGGGGGTGTCCCCGCCCCGGTACCTCCCAGAGGTGCCCCACGATGGGGGCGTCGGCCCAGGAGTGCTCGGCGTTGGCCCCGATCTTGCCGTTCTTGTAGACCACCAGCGTGAAGGACTTGTCGAACCAGCTGGGGGGCACAGGGGGCTTTGGGGGGGCTTTGGGGGGCACTGGGGGGAATTTGGGGAGGTGGCAGGGGAGGGTGAGGGGTTTGAGGAGGCGTTTGGGGGATCCGGGAGGGTTTTGGGGTGCCCACAGGGGGTGGGAGCAGCAGGGATTTGGGTGCTGGGGGGGTCTGAGTGGGGCCCCGGTGGTGTTGGGGGTCCGGGAATGGGTCTGGGGGTCTGGGATTGTAGGATTGGGGTGCTGGGGAGAGGTTTGGGGTGCTGGGCTGAGGTTTGGGGTGCCAGCAGGCTTTTGGGGTGCCCCACAGCAGGGGCGGTGCTGCAGGGACTTGGGTGACGGGTCTGGGGGGTGGGGATGATGTGGGGGGGCTCAAAGGGGCTGGGGGGGTCCTGGGGGGGGTTTGGGGTGCCGTGCAGCAGGGACTGGACTGGGCGGGGGCTTGGGAGTCTGGGGATGTCTGGGGGTGTCTGGGGGTGTTCAGGGGTGCTGAGGGGAGGTTTTGGGGTCCGGGGCGGTTTCGGGGTGCGCACCAGTCGTAGCAGCGGCCGTGCAGCAGGGACAGGGCTGGGTGGGGATTTGGGGTGTTGGGGTGTCTGTGGGTGCTGTGGGTATTTTTGGGGTCCCTGGCTGTTTTTGGGGTGGGCACTGGTCGTAGCAGCGGCCGTGCAGCAGGGACTGGGCTGGGTGGGGATTGGGGCTGTCCGTGGATGTCCCTGGGTGCTGTGGGTGTCCCTGGGTGTTTTTGGGGTGCCGAGGCTGTTTCGGGGTGCGCACCGGTCGTAGCAGCGGCCGTGCAGCAGGGACTGGGCTGGGTGGGGATTTGGGGTGTCTGTGGGTGTCCCTGGGTGCTGTGGGTGTTTTTGGGGTGCTGTGGGTGTTTTTGGGGTGCTGTGGGTATTTCGGGGTGCGCACCGGTCGTAGCAGCGGCCGTGCAGCAGGGACTTGGCGTAGGCGTCCATGCAGCCGGGCCGCGCGGGCTCGTGGCCGTGCTCCTCCTCGTCCAGGGTGAGGAAGAAGGCCGCGCGCTCGATGGCGTCCAGCGCCGCCTTGTTGGGGCCGCGGCTGAAGAACCGCGCCCGCGCCTCGGCCCACGGCACCCTGCGCGCCCCCGGTCAGCGCGGGCACCCCGGGGGCAGAGCAGGGGCACCCCCGAACTCAGAGCGGGCACCCCCGAATCCAGAGGGGGCAGCCCCCGAATCCACCCTGGGCACCCCGACCCCACCGTGGGCACCCCCGAGCCCAGAGTGGGAACCCCGAGTCCACCACGGGCACCCTCCGAGCCCAGAGCGGGCACCCCTGAACCCAGAGTGGGCACCCCTCGAACCCACCCTGGGCACTCCCAGCCTAGAGCGGGCACCCCGAACCCAGAGCAGGCATCCCGAACCCAGAGCGGGCACCCCCCGAGCCGTCGGTGACCCCGCTGAACCCCCACCCATGGGCGGTGCCCCGTGTCACTGTGCCCCCGGCAAGCCCGGCCCGCAGGGTGAGGATGGGGACAGGGATGGGGACAAGGGACAGGGATGGGATAGGGATGAGGATGGGAACAGGGATGGGGACAGGACACGCTGAAGACCCAGGGTTCCCAATGCTCCCGGTGCTCCCAGTATCCCCAGTATCCCTGTTGTTCCTGGAGTTCCCAGGTGCCCAGTGTCTCCGGTATCCCCATTATTCCCATTATTCCCAGTGTTCTCAGTGTCCCCACTATTCCCAGTATCCCCACTATCCCCATTATTGCTGGAGCTCCCAGGTGCCCAATGTCTCCAATATCCCCAGTATCCCCATTATTCCCAGTATCCCCATTATTCCCAGTGTCTCCAGTATCCCCAGCATTCCCAGCATCCCCAGCATCTCTGTTATTCCCAGAGCTCCCAGGTGCCCAGTGTCTCCAGTATCCCCGTTATCCCCGTTATCCCTTTTATCCCCGTTATCCCTGTTATCCCCATTATCCCCAGTATCCCCAGTATCTCTAGTATCCCAAATATTCCCATCATTCCCAGTATGTCCATTTTCCCATTATCCCCGTTATCCCCGCCGTTCCCGGTTATCCCCGCCGTTCCCGGTTATCACCGCCGTTCCCGGTTATCCCCGCTGTTCCCGGTTATCCCCGTTATTCCCGGTTATCCCCGCCGTTCCCGTTATCCCCGCCGTTCCCGGTTATCCCCGTTATTCCCGGTTATCCCCACCGTTCCCGTTATCCCCGCCGTTCCCGGCTCCGTGCCCACCTCTCCCCGGCCGTGAGCGCCGCCAGCCGCTCCTCGCCGGGCTGCGGGCCCGAGGGATCCTCCAGGATCCTCTGGAATTGCATCTCCAGGTCTGCGGGGGGCAGCAGCTGCCCCCCGTAGTACAGCCACACCTTGTAGTAGCGGCCCTTGTGGTACACGGCCAGGTGCTTGCTGTCCGCCAGGTGCAGCAGCGTGTCTGGGGGGCACGGCGGGTCACGGCGGGGACCCCCGGACCGGGGGCACCGGGGGGTCATGGAGGGGACCCCCGGACCGCCCCCTGCCCCGGGCCGTGCCCCCTGCCCCGGGCCGTACCCGTCTCCTTGCCCGGGATGCGGGTGGTGTTGAACATCCGCTCCGACTGGTACGAGCACATGGGCACCACGCCCAGCGCCATCATCTGCGGGGACAACGGGGGAGGACAGGGCAGGGGGTGACAGGGCAGGGAGGTGTGACAGGGCAGGGGGTGACAGGGCAGGGGGTGACAGGGCAGGGAGGTGTGACAGGGCAGGGGGTGACAGGGCAGGGAGGTGTGACAGGGCAGGGGGGCCCGAGGGTGAGGCTGTGTCCCCATCCTTGTCACTGCCACCCCCCGTGGTGACACTGCCCTGCCTGTGCTCCACAGAGCTCTCCCTGCTCTCCCAGGATCCCCCAAATCCACGGGATCCCCACGGCTCCCTCAACCCCACGGGACCCCCCGAGTGACCCAGTCCCACGGGATCTCCCCAGACCCCCAGCCCCACGGGATACCCCAAATCCCCCAGCCCCACGGGATACCCTAAACCCCCCAGCCCCATGGGATGCCTAAAACCCCCCAATCCCAAGGGACCCCCCCAAGTCCCTCAGTCCCCTGGGATCTCCCAAATCCCCCAGCCCCATGGGACCCCCCCAGCCCCGTGGGACCCCCCCTCGGCCCCGTGGGCCCCCCGGCCTCACCGGGGGGATCTCCCCGCGGTCCAGCCGCCGCCGGTAGAGCAGCATGGAGTGCACGGCGTTGGCGGCCCGCGCAGCCTGCACGGTGCTGGGGGTCACGTACAGGAAATCCTGGGGACAGCGGACACGGCGCGCGTGGAGGGCGGTGCCGGGGGGTCCCGGGGGGTCCCGGGGGGTCCCCAGCACCCCCTCTTACCATGGCGTAGTAGTTGCTGTTGACCATGAGGGGGCTGCGGCCGCGCAGGTAAATGTACTCCTCCCACCAGTCACTGACCTGCGGGGACGGGGACGGGGACAGGGATAGAGGGCAGGGGACAGGGACAGGGGATGGGGACAGGGACAGGGACAGGGACAGAGAGCAGGGAGAGAGGGACAGGGGACAGGGACAGGGGACAGGGACAGGGGATGGGGACAGGGACAGGGACAGGGACAGGGACAGGGGACAGGGAGAGAGGGCAGGGGACAGGGGACAGGGACAGGGACAGGGGACAGGGACAGGGAGAGAGGGCAGGGGACAGGGGATAGGGACAGGGACAGGGGACAGGGACGGGAACAAGGAGAGAGGGCAGGGGACAGGGGACAGGGACAGGGACGGGGGACAGGGATGGGGGACAAGGATAGGGACAGGGAGAGAGGGCAGGGGACAGGGACAGGGACAGGGATGGAGAGAGGGAACAGGGAAAAGCAACAGGGAGGGGAACATGGGATAGGGGACAGGGAGGGGATAAGGACAGGGACAAGGACAAGGGACAGGGAGGGGGACAGGGATAGGGATAAAGGACAGGGAGAGGGGACAGGGGAGGAACAGGAATGGAGACAAGGAATGGGGACAGGGGACAGGGAGACGGGACAGAGATAAGGGTGAGGGGACAGGGACAAGGACATCCCAAGGGATGGGGATGGGGACAGGAGACAAGGAACAGGGACAGGCATAGGGGACAGGAACAGGGATGGGGACAGGGATAGGGGACAGGAATGGGGGACAGAGAGATGGGGCAGGGACAAGGGTTAGGAGACAGGGACAAGGACAGGAGACAGGGGGAAGGGACAGGGATGGGGGACAGGAAACAGGGACAGGAATGGGACAGTGACAGAGTGCAGGACCCTCTGCCCCTCTGCTCCAGCCAGGACACCCGGGAGACCCCAACCCCAGGTCCCCAAGGGCCGCAGGGTCCCCAGTGTGCCCAATGTCCCCAGTGTCCCCGGTGTCCCCTGCTCACGTAGTTGGTTGTCCACCAGGACTTGAGGCGCAGGTACCGCTGCAGCCGCGGTGCCGTCTTCTCCTGGAACTCCTTGGCCAGCGCCGCCATCTCCGCGTATTTGTCATCGTCCAGGAGCGGCCGCACCGACTCCAGGTACTGCGGGAGGGGACAGGGGTGACAACCCTGCCGCCGTCACCGCCACCGCCACCGCCCGGCCCCGGGGACGGCGTACCCGGGCGATGGTGGCCTTCACGGGGGGCACGGGCAGCTTGGGCAGCGAGCTCTGGAAGCTGTACAGGAGCGGCTTGCGGATGGACATGATCTTCATCAGCGCCTGCAGGAGAGGGAGGAGGAGGAGGAGGAGGGGTGGGGTGAGGACCCACGGCTCCCAAACAACTCCAGGCACCCACAGCACCCAAAGCACCCACAGCTCCCACAGCACCCAAAATTCCCACAGCTCCCACAGCACCCACAGCTCCCAAAACTCGCACAGCTCCCAGATAACTCCAGGCACCCACGGCTCACACAGCACCCACGGCTCCCACAGTTCCTGCATCTCCCACAGCTCCCAAAATTTCCACAGCTCCCAAAGATCCCACAGCTTCCACAGCTCCCGCAGCTCCTGCAGCTCCCAAAGTTCCTGCATCTCCCAAAGATCTCAAAGCTCCTGGTGCTCCCAAAGTTCCTGCGTCTCCTGCAGCTCCCACAGCACCCACAACTCCCAAATCTCCCTCATCTCCCACAGCATCCAAGGCTCCCACAGTTCCTGCAGCTCCCACAGCACCCACAACTCCCAAATCTCCCTCATCTCCCACAGCATCCAAGGCTCCCACAGTTCCCACAGCTCCCACAGCTCTCAAATCTCCCACAGCTCCCAAAGTTCCTGCATCTCCCAAAGATCCCAAACTCCCTCATCTGCCACAGCACCCACAGCCCCCAAATCTCCTGCATCTCCCAAATCTCCCAAATCTCCCTCAGCACCCACAGCACCCAAAGCTCCCGCAGCTCCCAAGGCTCCCACAGCTCCCAAAGATCCCCCATCTCCCACAGCTCCCAAATCTCGCTCATCTCCCACTGCACCCACAGCTCCCACAGCACCCAAATCTCTCACAGCTCCCACTGCACCCACAGCTCCCACTGCACCCACAGCTGCCACAGCACCCACGGCTCCCACAGCACCCAAGGCTCCCACAGCACCCAAGGCTCCCACAGCACCCAAGGCTCCCACAGCTCCCAAATCTCTCACAGCTCCCACAGCACCCAAGGCTCCCACAGCCCCCAAATCCCCCTGTCCCCCCCCACCCCCCGGTGGTCCCGGCTCTCACGATCCAGAGGCGGGTGCTGCGGCTCATGCGCCCGTGCGGCTCGAACATCCAGCCGTGGTAGGAGAGCAGCAGGCGCAGCACGCTCCGGAACAGCAGCACGGCCGCCAGCCACGCTCCCGTGGAGAACACCACGGTGCCCACGGCCGCCCGCGCCTCGGGGCTCAGCGCCTCGCTGGGGACACGGGGACACGGCCTGAGCCGCGGGGTGGCAGCGCCAGGACCCCCGGGTGTCCCCGCACAGGCGGAGCCACCCCAGGAGTGTCCCCAGGAGGGGCTGTGCCCGTGCGGTGGAACCCCCCGGGGATGTCCCTAAAGGGGTCCCACGAGGGACATCCCCAAAGGGAGGTGTCACACGCCTCCTGCACGTCCCAGGGGTTTGGGGTCCCTCTGTAGGACAGGGCTGTGCCCATGGGGTGGCACCCTGGCACCCCTCAAGTGACATCCCCAAAGGAGGGTGTCACACGCCTCCTGCACGTTCTGGGGTTTGGGGTCCCTCTGTGGGACAGTGCTGTGCCCTCGAGGGACATCCCCAAAGGGAGGTGTCACACGCCTCCTGCACGTCCCAGGGGTGGGGTCCCTCTGTGGGACAGGGCTGTGCCCGTGGGGTGGCACCCCTGGCACCCCTCGAGGGACACCCCCAAACGCGGCCGTGCCCACGGGGTGGGGACACACAGGGCGGGGCCCCCAGGCTGTCACAGCTCCCCAAGGCCGCGCTGGCGCTCGGGCTCTCCCCATGGACGGCATGAGGGGGCCACGGGGACTGTCCCCACCCCGGGGGGGTGACAGTGGCCGCGTCCCCGCGCTCACCTGGGGGGCAGGCAGCGCTGGATGCGGGCGATGAGCCCCAGGGACGGGTCCACCTGGCAGTAGCAGGAGCCGGCCGTGGCCATCACCACCACCATCCAGCTGGAGGGCGAGGCGGGGTACACGCCCATCAGGAAGCTGTTCTGTGGGCACAGCGGGTCAGGGGGGCTCCGGGGGGCTCCCGCGGGATGGGGGGCACCAGCCCCGGGCCCACCTTGGCGCGGACCAGGCGCTTCTTCCACGAGTGGACCACGGCCAGGTAGAGCTGGCGCACGGCCTCGCGGCTCAGGTGGAAGTCCAAGCCCTCGGGGGTGACCGTGAACTGGAAGGCCACGGCCTGGTGAGCCTCCGCCATGCTGGGGACCTGCGGGGGACACCTGCGGGGGGACACCGGCGCCGTGGGCACGGGCGCGGCCACCCCCGGCACCCACGGGGGACACCGGGACGGTGACACCGGGTGGGTGCCATCGGCGGTGCCAGCCCGGCGGTGGCCCGCGGGAGCCCCCCAGCCCGTGTCACAGCGGTGTCACCGCGGTGTCACAGCCGCGTCACGTGGCGCTGGCCCCGCGCCCACTGAGGGAAGGGTCGGAGCTGTCACCGCGGCCAGCGCCGGCCCCGGAGGGGACATCGGCGAGGACACCCCAGCCCCTGCCACCCGCACGCGGCACACGCTGTCCCCTGCCCGCTGTCCCCTGCCCGCTGTCCCCTGAGGGAAGGCGGGACAGGCGGCACGGACACGGCCAGGGGTCCCTGGAGTGCCACAATGTCACTGTGTCACTACGGGGCTGGCACAGCCAGGAGTCCCTGGAGTGCCACAAAGTCACTGTGTCACCGCGGGAGTCCCTCTACCCCAGCCGCCACCCCCGCTCCAGGGGTGCCCCTACAGCTCGGGCACCCCCGGGTGTGGGCACAGCCGGTGCCAGGCCCAGGCAGCCCCGGCGTCGGGGAGGTGACACCGCTGTCCCTGTCCCCACCACGGGGACCTCGGGGGGCCTTTCCCGGGGGCGGCCTCGGGCTGAGCGTGACGGGGACGGCTCGGCACGACCCCATCCCCGGGGTCTGCCGTACCCCCCGCACCCCCGGGCCCCGCTGCACTGCCGGGCCTGGCACGGCACCGACGGCACCGATGGCACGGCCCGGCCCGGCCCGGCCCGGTTCACCGGGGCACGGATCCGCATCCCGCAGCCCCTCCGGGCGCGGTGGCACCGCCCGCCCACTGTGTGCCACCACCCCGTGTCACCCGCGGTGGCACCGCGCGGCGCGCCCCGGCACGGCCCGGGTGGCCCGGCCCGGCGCTGTCCCCGCACCCCCCGCGTGTCCCTCGGGCGGTGGCCCGCGTGCCCGCGGACACGGCCCCGGTGTCCCCGCCAAGGTCACGGCGGGCCCGGGCCCGGCCCCGCTGCCCCCGGGGCGGCCCCGCCGCGCCCCCGAGCCCCGCGTGGGGCCGGCGCCGCTCCGGGGCTGCGCGGGGGGCGGCGGGGCCGGGACCCCCGGAGGGGACAGCGCCAGGGGACCCCCGGCGGGGACCCTCCTTCCCGAACCCCGGGGGCGGCTCCCCACGGACACGCGTGGGACCCGGCCCCGGGCGCGCCGCCACGGGGAGGGACGGCGCTGCCCGGTACCGGGGGACCCCCGCGCCGCCGCCGCCCCCGCGGGGCTCCCCGCGCCCCGGTCCCGGTGCGAGCCCCCTCCCCGGGGCCCGGTACCTGCGTGGGGGGCGCGGGGGGCGGCGGCTCCGCGGGACGGCGGCTCCTGCGGCCGCGGCTGCCGGTAACCGGACACCGGCCCGGGGCGGGCGGGCCCCGAGCGGCAGCGGCGCCGCTCCGCCCCCGGGGGGACCGCGGCACCGGGGGGGACCCCGACACACCCCGGGACCCGCACCGGGATCCCCGGGATTCCCGGGATCCGGCCCGGTGTCCCGGAGGAAAGCGACATCCCGGGGCAGCACGGGGATCCCGGGCCGGGGACAGCGACGGGACAAGGAGCGGCCACCCGGGACACGGACCCGGACAGCCCCGGGATCCCCGTCCCGGGACAGGGATGGACATCCCGGGACAGAACGGGCATCCCCGGGGATGGGCAGTCATCAACAGCCCGGGGGGACAGCGGGGACACCGAGGGACAGCAGGGACACCGAGGGACAGCGGGGACAGCGGGGACACCGTCATCCCGGGACAGGACGGGCATCCCCGCGGGGATCCCGACATCCTCGGGGGGATCCAAATCCCGTGGCAGCGACACGAACCCAGGACAGGGACACGGGACAGGGACCCGGGACCCAGGACAGGGACACATCCCGGGACAGGGACACCCATCCGGGGACAGGGATACACACCCAGGACAGGGACACGGACTCAGGACAGGGACACACATCCCGGGATAGAGACCCATATTCCAGGACAGGGACACGAACCGGGGACAGGGACATGGGACAAGGACCCTCCACATGGGACAGGGACCCGGGACAGGGACACATCCCGGGACAGGGACACATCCCGGGACAGGGACCCGCACACGGGACAGGGACAGTGGCTCTGCCACGGGCTCCGGGGGCTCCGGATGTCGGTGCGCGCGGCTGTGGCTGCTGTCCCTGTCCCCGTGCCCTGCCTGTCACCTGCTCCATGGCTGTCACCTGCCTGGCACCTGGTTGTCACCTGCCCGCCCTCTGGCCCCTGTCGCTGTTGTCACCTGCCTGTGCCCTGCCCTCTGCCCTGGCTGTCACCCGGCTGTGCCCTTGTCCCCTGCTCTCTGTCCTGGCTGTCCCCTTGTCCCCTGCCCGGTGTCCTGACTGTGCCCTTGTCCCCTGCTCTCTGTCCTGGCTGTCCCCTTGTCCCCTGCCCGGTGTCCTGACTGTCCCCTTGTCCCCTGTAGGGTGTCCTGGCTGTCACCTGGCTGTCCCCTTGTCCCCTGCCCTCTGTCCTGGCTGTCACCTGGCTGTCCCCTTGTCCCCTGCCCTCTGTCCTGGCTGTCACCCGGCTGTCCCCTTGTCCCCTGCCCAGTGTCCTGACTGTCCCCTTGTCCCCCGCACCCCCCATGTCACCCCGCGTGTCCCTTGTCCCCCCCAGCCCGACGGTGACGGCGGGGTCTGGGGAGGCTGGATCTGAGGAGGGGATTTGGGGAGGGGGAAGGAAGAGAGCGGAATTTGGGGAGGGGGCGGTTTGGGGGTGGGATGTGAGGGGGGGGATTTGGGGACGGGGGAATTTGAGGGTGGGATTTTGGGGCGGGATTTTGGGGCAGGGAGGAGGCGTCGGGAGGTTTTAGGGGATTGGGATTTGCAGAAGGGGGGTTTTGGGGGGTGGGATTTGGGGAGGTGAAGGAGGAGGGGGGATTTGGGGGTGGGAATTTGGGGTGGATTTTGGTGATGGGATTTTGGGAAGGAGGGAATTTGGAGTGGGATTTGGGGACGGGAAGAGTTCGAGGGAGGGGATTTGGGGGTGGCATTTGGGAAGGGGGAATTTGAAGGGTGGGATTTTGGGGGTGAGAATTTGGGATGGGATTTTGGGAAGGGGGAATTTGAAGGGTGGGATTTTGGGGGTGAGAATTTGGGGTGGGATTTGGGAAGGGGGGAATTTTAGGGGTTGGATTTGGGGATAGATTTTGGGGCGGGATTTGGGAAGCGGGAATTTGAGAGGTTTGATTTGGGGATAGGATTTGGGAAGGGGGAATTTGAGAGGTTGGATTTGGGGATAGGATTTGGGGAGGGGGAATTTGAACAGGTTGGATTTGGGGGGGGGATTTGGGGGTGGGATTTGAGGCGGGAATTTGGGGTGGGATTCGGGGCGGGGGGAATCCGAAGCTGGAATTTCGGGGCGGGAATTCGGGGGGGATTTGAGAGGTTGGATTTTAGGGTGGGATTTGGGAAGGGGGAATTTGAGAGGTTGGATTTGGGGATAGGATTTGGGAAGCGGGAATTTGAGAGGTTTGATTTGGGGCGGGATTCGGGGCGGGGTGATTTGAGAGGTTGGATTTGGGGATAGGATTTGGGGAGGGGGAATTTGAACAGGTTGGATTTGGGGATAGGATTTGGGGAGGGGGAATTTGAAGAGGTTGGATTTGGGATGGGATTTGGGGTGGGATTCGGGGCGGGGGGAATCCGAAGCTGGAATTTCGGGGCGGGAATTCGGGGGGGATTTGAGAGGTTGGATTTTAGGGTGGGATTTGGGAAGGGGGAATTTGAGAGGTTGGATTTGGGGATAGGATTTGGGAAGGGGGAATTTGAGAGGTTGGATTTGGGGATAGGATTTGGGGAGGGGGAATTTGAAGAGGTTGGATTTGGGATGGGATTTGGGGTGGGATTTGGGGCGGGATTTTGGGGTGGGATTTGGGGCGGGATTTTGGGGTGGGATTTGGGGCGGGGGGAATCCAAAGCTGGAATTTCGGGGCGGGAATTTGGGGCAGCCCCGCCCCAGCGCGGCTTTATTGGTCTGAGTTTTACATTCTGCGGTCGAACTGGGGGGGCCCGGGACCCCCCCGGCCCCGGAGCTGCGGGCAGGGGGCACAGGGGGGCGCAGACCCCGAGACCCCCAAACCGCCCCGAACCCCGTGACTGGCCTGGGGGGCGATTCGGGGGTGCCCCCTCCCCAAATCCCACCCATCCGGGGGGGTCCCACCCGGGGGTCCCACCCACCTCTGCTGCCGGGTCCTGGGGGGTCTCAGCTGCCCCAGGCCGTGGTGGGGCCCCCCCAAACCGTTTTAAAACCGTTTTAAACCGTTTTAAACCGTTTTAAACCCCCCCAAACCGTCCTAACCCCCCCAAAGCCTCCCGACAGCCCCCCCAAAGCGCTGCGGGGGATTCGGGGGGTCCCGATCCGGGGGTCCCTCAGGAGCAGCGAGCTTTGTGCTGGAAATAGGCCTGGAAACGGCTCTGGGCGTAGTCCTGGGGAAAAAAAGGGGAAAAATGGGGGAAAGATTGGGGGGAAAAATGGGGGAAATTTGGAGGAAATTTGGGGGAAAGGGGGGGAAAATGGGGGGAAAAATGGGGGGGAAAATGGGGGGGGGAAATTGGGGGAAAAAAATGCGGAAAAAATGGGGGAAATTTGGAGGAAATTTGGGGGGAAATTTGGGGGGGGGAAATGGGAGGGGAAAATGGGGGGGGAAATGGGGGGGGGAAAGGGGGAAAAGGGGATGAAAAGGGGAATAAAAAGGGGAATAAAAAGGGGAATAAAAAGGGAATGAAAAGGGGATGAAAAGGGGATGAAAAGGGGATGAAAAGGGGAATGAAAAGGGAATGAAAAGGGGAATAAAAAGGGGAATAAAAAGGGGAATAAAAAGGGGAATGAAAAGGGAATGAAAAGGGGATGAAAAGGGGAATAAAAAGGGGAATAAAAAGGGGATGAAAAGGGGATGAAAAGGGAATAAAAAGGGGAATAAAAAGGGGAATAAAAAGGGGAATAAAAAGGGGAATAAAAAGGGGAATAAAAAGGGGAATAAAAAGGGGATGAAAAGGGGGTCAGGGCCCTGCAGACCCCACCCCAGCAGGGAACGGGGCTCACCAGGTACCCGAAGTGGATGTCGGAGATCTTGGCCTGCACCACCGACCACAGACCCCAGAAAAAGTGTGAGGCCAGGGCAAAGCTGGGCACAGAAAAACAGCGGGTGAGACCCCAAAGGTGTCCCGGGGACCCCAAATTGGGGCACAGGGGGACCCCAAAAGTGTCCTAGGGGACCCCAAAGGTGTCCCAGGGGACCCAAATGGGGGCACAGAGACCCCCAAAAGTGGCACAGAAGCACCAAATGGGGGCATAGAGCACCCCAGAAGCCTCCCAGGTGACCCCTAAGGCTCCCAGGTCACCCCTAAAGCCCCCCCAGGTGACCCCAAAAGACACCCAGGTGACCCCCTGAGACCCCCAGGTGACCCCAAAAGACACCCAGGTAACCCCCGAGACCCCCAGGTGACCTCCCAGCCCCCCCAGCTGACCCCAAAGCCTCCCAGAGGACTCCAAAAGGCCCCCAGGTGACCCCCAAAGTCCTCCAGATGACCTCTAAGCCCCCCAGGTGACCCCCCAAAGCCTTCCAGGTGAACTCCCAGTCCCCCCGGTGACCCCCAAAGCCTTCCAGGTGATCCCCCAGCCCCCCAGGTGGCCTCTGAGCCCCCCTGGTGACTCACCCAGCCCCCCTAACCCCTCCAGGTGACCCCCAGGTGACCCCCAGGTGACCCCCAGGTGATCCCCAAAGCCTCCCCGGTGCCCCCCAGCCCCCCAGGTGCCCCCGTCCCCCCGTACCGGTCGATCTCCCGCAGCATCTCCTCCTCGAGCCGCTGCTGCTCCCGGGGGGAGCTGGGCCCCAAAGCCGAGGCCCCGGCCAGGTAATGCCGGATGAAATGGAGCTGGGGGGGAAAAGGGGCTGGGACCCCCAAAAACACCCCCCAAAAACACCCCCAGAGTCCCAAAAACACCCCCTGTGCCCCAAAACCATACCCTGTGCCCTAAAAACATCCCCAGAGCCCCAAAAACATCCCCCGACCAGGTAATGCCGGATGAAATGGAGCTGGGGGGGGGAAAGGGGCTGGGACCCCCCAAAAACACACCCCAAAAACACCCCCTGCACCCCAAAACACCCCCAGAGCCCCAAAAACACCCCCAGAGCCCCAAAAACACCCCCAGAGCCCCAAAAACATCCCCAGAGCCCCAAAAACACCCCCAGAGCCCCAAAAACATCCCCAGAGCCCCAAAAACATCCCCAGAGCCCCAAAAACACCCCCAGAGCCCCAAAACACGCCCTGGCCAGGTAATGCCGGATGAAATGGAGCTGGGGGGAGAGAGGGGATGGGACCGCCAAAAACACACCCCAAAAACACCCCCGGAGCCCCAAAAACACCCCCAGAGCCCCAAAAACATCCCCAGAGCCACCAAACCATACCCTGTGCCCTAAAAACATCCCCCAGGCCCCCAAAACACCCCCAGGCCAGGTAATGCCGGATGAAATGGAGCTGGGGGGGGAAAAGGGGCTGGGACCCCCCAAAAACACACCCCAAAAACACCCCCAGAGCCCCAAAAACACCCCCTGTGCCCCAAAAACATCCCCAGAGCCCCAAAAACACCCCCAGAGCCCCAAAAACACCCCCAGGCCATGTAATGGCGGATGAAATGGAGCTGGGAGGAGAGAGGGGATGGGACCCCCCAAAAACACACCCCAAAAACACCCCCAGAGCCCCAAAAACATCCCCTGGGCCCCAAAAACACCCCCAGAGCCCCAAAAATATCCCCAGAGCCCCAAAAACATCCCCAGAGCCCCAAAAACACCCCCCGGCCAGGTAATGCCGGATGAAATGGAGCTGGGGGGAGAGAGGGGCTGGGACCCCCAAAAACACCCCCCAAAAACACCCCCGGAGCCCCAAAAACACCCCCAGAGCCCCCAAACCATACCCTGTGCCCTAAAAACATCCCCCGGCCAGGTAATGCCGGATGAAATGGAGCTGGGGGGAGAGAGGGGATGGGACCCCCAAAAACACACCCCAAAAACACCCCCAGAGCCCCAAAAACACCCCCAGAGCCCCAAAAACACCCCCTGAGCCCCAAAAACATCCCCAGAGCCCCAAAAACATCCCCTGTGCCCCCAAAACACCCCCAGGCCAGGTAATGCCGGATGAAATGGAGCTGGGGGGGAAAAGGGATAGGACCCCCAAAAACACACCCCAAAAACACCCCCAGAGCCCCAAAACACCCCCTGTGTCCCCAAAACACCCCCAGAGCCCCCAAAACACCCCCTGCACCCTCCTGCACCCCAAAAACACCCCCAGGCCAGGTAATGCCAGATGAAATGGAGCTGGGGGGAGAGAGGGGATGGGACCGCCAAAAACACACCCCAAAAACACCTCCTGCACCCCAAAACACCCCCTGGGCCCCAAAAACACCCCCTGTGCCCCCAAAACACCCCCAGAGCCCCAAAAACATCCCCAGAGCCCCAAAACACCCCCTGGGCCCCAAAAACACCCCCAGAGCCCCAAAACACCCCCTGGGCCCCAAAAACACCCCCTGTGCCCCAAAAACACCCCCTGGGCCCCAAAAACATCCCCAGAGCCCCCAAAACACCCCCCGGCCAGGTAATGCCGGATGAAATGGAGCTGGGGAGAGAGAGGGGATGGGACCGCCAAAAACACCCCCCAAAAACACTCCCGGAGCCCCAAAAACACCCCCAGGCCAGGTAATGCCGGATGAAATGGAGCTGGGGGGGAAAAGGGCCTGGGACCCCCAAAAACACACCCCAAAAACACCCCCTGTGCCCCAAAAACACCCCCAGAGCCCCAAAAACATCCCCCAGCCCCAAGGGAGCCCCCTGAGCCCCCCAGGTAACGTTGAGGGGCGGGAAAAGGGATGGGACTGCCCCAAAAACACCCCCAACCCCCTAAGGGACCCACCCCAGCTCCAAGGGACTCCCAAGGGACCCCTTCCCTAGCCCCAAAGGACCCCCCCAGCTGCCCAAGGACCCCCAGGTACCCCCCAATCCCCTAAGGGATCTCCCCCAGCCCCCCAAAGGACCCCCCCCAGCCTCGAGGGACCCACCAAGGGATCCCCTGGCCCCCCAAGGGACCCTCGCCAGCCCCCAAGGGACCCCCCAAGGGACACCCAGTCCCCAAAAGTATCCCCCAAGAGATCCCCCAGCCCCCCAAGGGACCCATCCCAGGCCCACAGGACTCCCAAGGGACCCCTTCCCTCGCCCCTCAGTGACTCCCCCCAGCCCCTCAGGGACCCCCCAGCCCCTCAGGGACCCCCCAGCCCCTCAGGGACCCCCCGGGACCCCCAGCCCCACCTGCTGCTGGCGGCTGGGGTAGTGCTCGGGCCGTGCCTGGAAGCAGGGCCAGGGCCCGTGGCCGTAGCTGTAAACCCACTCACAGAAGTGATTGCCCAGGTCAAAGCCCCTGCGGGGACACCGGGGACATGAGGGGACATGAGGGGACATGGGGGGACATGGGGGGACATGGGGGGACATGGGGGGACATGGGGGGACATGGGGAATCCACGGGGAATCCAAAAGGGAACACAGGAAATCCATGGGGAACCCCAAAGGGAGCCCAAAGGGATCCACAGGGACATGGGGGGACATGGGGGGACACGGGGAATCCACGGGGAATCCACGGGGAATCCATGGGGAATCCCAAAGGGAACCTCAAAGGGAAACCCCAAAGGGAACCATGGGGAACCTCAAAGGGAACCCATGGAGAGCCCCAAAGGGAGCCCAAAGGGATCCACAGGGACACGGGGGGACATGGGGGGGACACGGGGGGACATTGGGAATCCACGGGGAATCCATGGGGAATCCCAAAGGGATCACAGGGAATCCATGGGGAACCCCAAAGGGAACCTCAAAGGGAAACCCCAAAGGGAACACAGGGACACGGGGGACACAGGGGACATGGGGGGGACATGGGGGGACATGAGGGGACATGGGGGGACATGGGGGGACATGGGGAATCCACGGGGAATCCACGGGAAATCCACGGGAAATCCACGGGGAATCCCAAAGGGATCACAGGGAATCCATGGGGAACCCCAAAGGGAGCCCAAAGGGATCCACAGGGACACGGGGGGAACATGGGGGGACATGGGGGGACATGGGGAATCCACGGGGAATCCCAAAGGGAACATAGGGAATCCATGGGGAACTCCAAAGGGAACCCATGGAGAGCCCCAAAGGGAGCCCAAAGGGATCCACAGGGACACAGGGGGACATGGGGGGACATGGGGGGACATTGGGAATCCACGGGGAATCCACGGGGAATCCCAAAGGGAACACAGGGAATCCATGGGGAACCCCAAAGGGAACCTCAAAGGGAATCCATGGGGAATCCTCTGGGAACCCCAAAGGGATCCACAGGGACACGGGGGGACATGGGGGACATGGGGAACCCCAAAGGAGAACCCCAAAGGAGAACCCCAAAGGAGAACCCCAGAGGGAACCCCATGGAAAACCCCAAATCTCAGGATGGGGGGGCAAGGTCAGCAGAGACTCCACAGGGCACCCCAAATCCCACTGGGAGAGGGGACCCCAAAAATCCCACTGGGAGAGGGGACCCCAAATCCCACTGGGAGAGGGGAGAGGGGACCCCAAATCCCACTGGGAGAGGGGAGAGGGAACCCCCAAATCCCACTGGGAGAGGGGAGAGGGGACCCCAAATCCCACTGGGAGAGGGGACCCCAAATCCCACTGGGAGAGGGGAGAGGGGACACCCAAATCCCACTGGGAGAGGGGACCCCAAATCCCACTGGGAGAGGGGACCCCAAATCCCACTGGGAGAGGAGAGAGGGGACACCCAAATCCCACTGGGAGTGTGGAGAGGGGGTCTCAAATCCCACTGGGAGAGGGGAGAGAGGGTCCCAAATCCCACTGGGAGTGTGGAGAAGGGAGACGGGGCCCTAAATCCCATTGGGAACTGGGAGAGGGGATTAAAGCCCCAAATCTCACTGGGAGAGTGGAGTGTGGAGGGCAAGAGGGCCCCAAATCCCACTGGGATCATGGAGAGGGGAGAAGGGGATCCCAAAATCCCACTGGGATCAGGGAGAGGGGACAGGGGGACCCCAAATCCCACTGGGAGCATGGAGAGGGGAGAAGGAGATCCCAAAATCCCAGCGGGGTCATGGAGGGATGAAGGGACCCCCGATGCCACCAGGACTTGTGAGGGGGGGAGCCCCTAAATCCCACCAGGACCAGAGAACGTGAGCGGGAACCCCCAAATCCCACCGGGGGTCACGGAGTGTGAGCGGGAAACCCCCAAATCCCAGTGGGATTATGGAACGTGAGGGGCAGGAGGGACCCCCAGGGACCCCCAAACCCTCCCAGGGACCCCCCAAACCCCCCCAGGGATCCCCTAAACCCCCCCAGGGACCCCCCAAAGCCCCCCAGGGACCCCCCAAACCCCCTCAGGGATCCCCTAAACCCCCCCAGGGATCCCCTAAACCCCCCCAGGGATCCCCTAAACCCCCCCAGGGACCCCCCAAACCCCCCCAGGGACCCCCCAAACCCCCCTAGGGACCCCCCAAACCCCCCCAGGGATCCCCTAAACCCCCCCAGGGATCCCCCAAAGCCCTCGAGGGACCCCCCAAACTCCCCCCAAACCCCCTCAAGGACCCTCCAAACCCCCCTAACCACCCCCACGGATCCTGCAAACCCCCTCAAGCCCCAACCTCGCCCACCCAAACCCCCCCAGGGACCTCCAAACCCTCCCAGGGACCCCCCAAAACCCCCCAGGGACCCCCCAAACCCCCCAAGGGATCCCCCAAACCCCCCAGGGACTCCCCAAAGCCCCCCAGGGACCCCCCAAACCCCCTCAGGGATCCCCTAAACCCCCCCAGGGACCCCCCAAAGCCCCCCAGGGACCCCCCCAAACCCCCTCAGGGATCCCCTAAACCCCCCCAGGGACCCCCCAAAGCCCCCCAGGGACCCCTCAAACCCCCTCAGGGACCCCCTAAACCCTCCCAGGGACCCCCCAAAACCCCCCAGGGACCCCCAAAGCCCCCCAGCCCCACCTGTAGTTGTAGCTGCTGTACTCGAAGTCGATGAGCATGAGGCGGTCGGAGCAGCCCTCGCGCCCCGCCAGGAGCAGGATGTTCCCTGTGGGAACGGGGTTTGGGGGGTCCAGGGGTTTGGGGGGATCCAGAGGATCCGGGGGTTTGAGGGATCAGGAGGTTTGGGGGATCCAGAGGATTTGGGGGATCCAGGGGGTTTTAGGGGGATTTGGGGCATCCGGGGGTTTGGGGGATCCGGGGGGATTATTGGGGTTTGGGGGGTCCGGGAGGTTTGGGGGACCGGGAGGTTTGGGGGATTTGGGGGATCCAGGAATTTGGGGAGTCTGGGGCGTTTGGGGGGTTTAGGGGATCCAAGGGTTTAGGAAGATTTGGGGGATCTGGGGGTTTGAGGGATCCATGGGGGTTTAGAGGGATTTGGGGGGTCTGGGGGGTCCAGGGGGGTTTTTTTTGGGGTTTGGGGAGTTGAGGGGACACGTGGGGTTTTTGGGGTTTGGGGGATCCAGGAGTTTGGGGGATTTGGGGGGTTTAAGGGGTCCAGGAATTTGGGGGTGTCAAGGGGGTTTAGGAGATTTGGGGGATCTGGGAATTGGGGGGTCCAGGGGGTTTAGGGAATTTGGGGGATCTGAGGGGTTTAGGGGATCCAGGACTCAAAGGGATTTGGGGTCCGGGGGTTTGGGGTCCCGGGGCCACCCCGGTGCCACTCACCCTCCTGCACGTCGTTGTGACAGAAAACCACCGGGGACGGGGGTGGCCTCCAGCAGGGCCCTGAGGGACAGGGAGGGGCTGGGGTGACCAGGGTGGGGACACGGGGACGGCCTGGGGACACAGGGACAGCCTGGGGACAGGGGGACAGCCTGGGGACAGCCCCAGGGACAGCCTGGGGACAGCCCTGGGGACAGCCCTGGGGACAGCCCTGGGGACAGCCCCGGGGACAGCCCCTGGGACAGCCCCGGGGGACACAGGGACAGCCTGGGGACAGGCTGGGGACAGGGGGGATCCCAGGATACGGGACATGGGGGACATTGGGAGTACAGGGACATGGGGACACCCCAAGGACATGGGGACATAAGGACACCAGGGATCGAGGGACACGGAGACGCTCCAGGGAAATGGGGGACACGAGGATATGGAGGATACAGGGGACACCCCAAGGACGTGGGGACACAGGGACACGGGGACACGCAGGGGACATCAGGGGTATGAGGACAAGGGGGACATGAGAGACACAGGGGACACAGGGGACCTGAGACAGAGGGGACACCAGAGACATGGGAATAGAGTGACACAGGGGACACTGGGGACACAGGAATAGTGACACTGGGGACACCAGGGACACAGGAATAGAGTGACACAGGGGACATGGGAATAGGGACACAGGGGACACCTGGACAGAGGAATAGGGACATAGGGGACACTGGGGACACAGGAATAGTGACACAGGGGACACAGGAATAGTGACACTGGGGACACCAGAGACACCAGGGACACAGGAGTAGTGACACAGGGGACACAGGGACATGGGAATAGTGACACAGGGGACACAGGGACAGAGGAGGACAAAGGGGAGAACAGACCCACGGCCACCCCCGGCCTCCTGCCCTGGGGACCCCCAAGGCCAGGAGGGGACAGCGGGAGGGGACAGTGGGAGGGGACACTGGGAGGGGACACTGGGAGGGGACACTGGGAGGGGACACTGGGAGGGGACAGTCACCTGAGGCTCTTCATCTCCTGCTCCAGGTTGTAACCCCGGAGCTGCTCCAGCTGCTCCAGCTGTGCCTGCTCCGAGAATGTCAGCTGGGAGATCTGCTGCAGGTACCTGGGACATGGGGACAGTGAGGGGACAGTGAGGGGACACAGGGACAGCTGGGAGATCTGCTGCAGGTACCTGGGACATGGGGACAGCATGGGGACAGAGTGTGGACAGCCCCCCCAAAGGCGCCCTGCCCAGCCCTGGTCCCCAAATGTCCCCAGGTGTCCCCTCTGTACTCCATGGGAGCCACTGGGAGCAGCCAGGAAACCCCCGGGGTTCTGCTCCCGGTGGGATTTGGATCCCCATTCCCTGTTCCCAGTGGGATTTCAGGACCCAACCCTCCCTCTCCTGGTGGGATTTGGATCCCCCCACCACTCCCTGCTCCAGTGGGATTTTGGATCCCCACTCTCTGCTCCCAGTGGGATTTGGGCCCCCATTCCCTGTTCCCAGTGGGATTTTGGATCCCCATTCCCTGTTCCCAGTGAGGTTTCAGGACCCCCTTCCCTGCTCCCAGTGGGATTTTGGATCCCCCTTCCTCTCCCAGTGGGATTTGAGCTTCCACTCCCCATTCCCAGTGGGATTTTGGATCCCCATTCCCTGCTCCCAGTGGGATTTGGGCCCCTCTCTCTGTAATCCCAGTGGGATTTTGGATCCCCATTCTCTGCTCCCGGTGGGATTTTGGACCCCCCTCACCCCTCCATGGTCCCAGTGGGATTTTGGATCCCCATTCTCTGTTCCCAGTGGGATTTTGGATCCCCATTCTCTGTTCCCAGTGGGATTTTGGATCCCCATTCTCTGTTCCCAGTGGGATTTTGGATCCCCATTCTCTGTTCCCAGTGGGATTTTGGATCCCCATTCTCTGTTCCCAGTGGGATTTTGGATCCCCATTCTCTGCTCCCGGTGGGATTTTGGACCCCCCTCACCCCTCCATGGTCCTGGTGGGATTTTGGATCCCCACTCCCCATTCCCGGTGGGATTTTGGGCCCCCCTCACCCCTCCATGGTCCCGAAGAGCCACTTGGGCTCCTTGTTGAAGGGCATCTCCATCCCGTGGAATCGCGACATCTTCTCGGCGATCTCGGCCGACACGGCGGGGTCCCGCAGGTCCTCGGTGCGCAGCCGCCGGCTCTGGGGGGGCACGGGGGGTTCGGGGGGCGCCCGGGGGTTCGGGGGACCCCCGGGACCCCCGATCCTACCGGGATGTACTGCTCCAGGCGGCCCTGAGCGAACACCCCGAAGAGGCGCGGGCCCAGCGCGCGCTCGGCCAGGATGGCGAACATGACGCTCTCCAGCACCAGCGAGTCCACGCCCTGCGGGGACAGGGACAGGGGAGCCCCAAAAACGGGGCACAGGAAAAGGGGACCCCAAAAACGGGGCACAGGAAAAGGGGGCATCGAAATAGGGGACCCCAAAAACGGCACCCCGAAAACGGCACCCCAAAAAGGGGGCACTGAAAACGGGACCACAAATAGGGAACACCGGAAAGGGGACCCCGAAAAGGGACACCAAAAACGGGATCCCGAAAAGGGGACCCCAAAAACGGGGCACAGGAAAAGGGGGCATCGAAATAGGGGACCCCAAAAATGGCACCCCGAAAACGGCACCCCAAAAAGGGGGCACCGAAAATGGGACCACAAATAGGGAACACCAGAAAGGGGACCCCGAAAAGGGACACCAAATAGGGGCACCAAAAACGGGATCCCGAAAAGGGGACCCCAAAAACTGGACCCCCCAAAACGGAACCCCCAAAAACGGGATCACAAATAGAAGACACTGAAAATGGGACCACAAATTTGGGCACCCAAAACAGGACACCCAAAACGGGACACTGAAATGGGGCACCAAAAAGGGGACCCCGAAAAGGGGCACCCCAAAATGGGACCACAAATAGGGGACACTGAAAATGGGACACTAAATAGGGGCACCAAAACCGGGACCACAAATAGGGGCACCCCCAAAATGGCACTTTGAAAATGGGACCCTGAAAACCGGACCCCAAAATGGGACCACAAATAGGGACCCCCAAAACCAGGACACCAGAATGGGACTACAGAAACAGGACCATAAACAGGGACCCCCCAAAAACAGGACCCCAAAACTGGGACCCCAACTCAGCTCCCCAAACGGGGATCCCAAACCCAGCACCCCAAGGAGCCTCAGGAGCCCAAACCCAGCAGCCCCCATCCCAGAGGGAGGAACCCCAAAATCCCCAATCCCGGGGTTCCCATGGGGTTTGGGGTCTTGGGAGGTTCTCATGGGGTGTCCCTGTGCCCTCACCTGCAGGATGGCCCCAGCACCCCAAATCCATCACCCCCCACCCCAGCAGGAGGAAACCCCAGAATCCCCAATCCCGGAGTTCCCATGGGGTTCCCCTGGGGTTTGGGATCTCGGGGTGTCCCCCAGGCTGTGGGGTGTCCCTGTGCCCTCACCCGCAGAATGGCCCCAGCGCCCCAAACCCAGCGGGAGGAACCCCAAATCCCCAATCCCAGGGGTGTCCTTGTCCCCTCACCCGCAGGATGGCCCCAGCACCCCAAATCCCCAATCCCGGGGTTCCCATGGGGTTCCCATGGGGTTCCCATGGGGTTTGGGATCTCGGGGTGTCCCCGGGCTGTGGGGTGTCCCCTCACCTGCAGGATGGCCCCAGCACCCCAAACACAGCAGGATGAACCCCAAAATCCCCAATCTCGGGGTTCCCATGGGGTTTGGGATCTCAGGTTTGGGGTGTCCCCTCACCTGCAGGATGGCCCCGTAGACGCGCAGCAGCACCTGCCGGGGCTCGTCCCCCACGCTCGGGATGTGCTCGGGCAGTGCGCACTTGTACAGGAGGTTACTGAGCCCCCCGCTGCGGGAATTTGGGGGTCAGAGGGCACCGGGGGGGCACGGGGGAACCGGGGGGACACCGGGGACACGGGGGGACACAGGGGGACACCGGGGGACATTGGGGGACACGGGAGGACCCACCCGGGCAGCACTTGTACAGGACGGTAGTGAGCCCCCCGCTGCGGGAATTTGGGGGTCAGAGGGCACCGGGAACGGGGGGACACCGGGGGACACGGGGGGGCACCGGGAGGGCACCGGGGGACATTGGGGGACACGGGGGGACCCACCCGGGCAGCACTTGTACAGGAGGTTACTGAGCCCCCCGCTGCGGGAATTTGGGGGGTCAGCGGGCACCGGGGGGGCACCGGGAACCGGGGGGACACCGGGGACACGGGGGGACACGGGGGGACACCGGGGGACATTGGGGGACACGGGGGGACCCACCCGGGCAGCACTTGTACAGTTCGGTAGTGAGCCCCCCGCTGCGGGAATTTGGGGGGTCAGAGGGCACCGGGGGGGCACCGGGAACCGGGGGGGCACCGGGAACCGGGAGGGCACCGGGGGACATTGGGGGACACGGGGGGACACAGGCAGTGCGCACTTGTACAGTTCGGTAGTGAGCCCTCGCTGTGGGATTCTGGGGGGTCAGAGGGCACCGGGGGGGTACCGGGGTACCGGGGGGGACACCGCGGGGACAGCGACAGCCCCGCTCGGGATGTGCTGGGGCGGCTGGCAGGGGACGGGGACAATGGGGACAAAGGGTGGGGGGACACTGGGAGAGGCACCGGGACACCGGGCCGGGGGGAGAACCGGGGGAAACTGGGGGACAGGGACACTGGGTGGGGCAGCTGGGGACACTGGGGACAGGGACATTGGTCTGGGAGGGACACCGGGGGAAACTGGGGGGACAGGGACACTGGTCTGGGGGGGACACCGGGACACGGAGCCGGGGGCAGCTGGGGACACTGGGGGACAGGAACACTGGGTGGGGCAGCTGAGGACACCGGGGACAGGGACACTGGTCTGGGGGGGACACCGGGACACGGAGCCGGGGGCAGCTGGGGACACTGGGGGACAGGAACACTGGGTGGGGCAGCTGGGGACACTGGGGGACAGGGACACGGGTCCGGAGGACAACCGGGGACACTGGGAGGGAAACCGGGAAGAGGACAGGGACACCGCTCCGGGGGACAACGGGGGACACTGGACGGGACACTGGGACACTGGTCACGGGGAGAACCGGGGGACTGGTGCAGAGGCCAACCGGGGACACCGGGGGACTGGGAGACCAGTCCGCGGGGCAACCGGGGACACCGGGAGGGACACCGGGAAGGGGACAGGGACACCGGGAGGGGAATAGGGACATCTGTCCGGGGAAGAACCGGGGCCACTCGGAGGGACACTGAGTGGAGGACAGGGACATCGGTCCGGGGGACAACCGGGAGGGGTACGGGGCCACCGGGAGGGGGGACAGGGCCACCGGGGGACAGGGCCACCGGCCCGGGGCACAACTGGGGCACCGGGAGCCACCCGGAGAAAGCCGCACCCCGGGACGAGACCACCGCGGAGCGCGCGGGGGGGGCTGCGCCTCCCGCCGGTTCCTCTTCCTACCTGACCGGCCAGATCCCGAACTCCTCCGGGCTGATGAGCTTCCAGGAGCCGGCCAGAAACTCGCGGCACCAGGCGTAGGCCTGCAGGCGGGTGGCGGCGGGGGACATCGCCGTCCTCGCCGTCCTCGCCGCCGCCGCCCGGGCCCCCCCGCCGCCGCCGCCGCCATGGTCGCCCCCCGCCCCGTCCCGCTCGGCCAGGGCGGGCGGTGGCCGCCAGCGGGGCGGGCTCGGACGGCCTCTAACCAATAACAGCGCGCCTCGCTGATCGACGGCTCGACCGACCAATAGAAGGACGCACAAGGGAGGCGGCGCGCGCGCGGTAGCCAATGGGCGCGCTCGGCGGGATGCGGCGGAACGTGGAGGTGAAGGCTCGGCTGAGGGCGCGAGCGGAAGCGCTGGCGGCGGCCCTCAGGCTGCGGGGACCGTGCGGGGGACTGCCCCGGGACAGCGCAGGGCACCGGGGAGGGGGCGGGGGACCGTGCCCGGGCTGCCCCGGGACAGGGCAGGAGCCGCCCCAGGTGTGCCCCCGCGGCAGGGCAGGTGCTCCTCCAGACCGACACGTTCTTCCGAGTGCCGCGGGGGCGGCTCAAGCTGCGCAGGACACAGGTGAGGGGTGGCTGCAGGGGCTGGGCATGGCCTTGGCCGTGTCCGTGCCTGTCCCTGGTCTCACCTGTCCCTCCTGTCCCTGTCCCCCTCCTGTCCCTGTCCCCAGGACGGCCGGGGGGAGCTGATTTTCTACGAGCGCCCCGACAGCGCCGGCCCCAAACTCTCCCAGTTCAGCATCACCCCCCACGGCCGACCCCGAGGGGCTGCAGGTGAGGGGCACGGGGCTGGGGGGTCCTGGGGGGGGTGTCCTGGGGGCTGGGGGGGCTCTGTGGGGTCCCTGTGCCATCCCTATCAACCTCTGTCCCTCCTGTCCCCCCCAGGCGGTGCTGGCGGAGTCCCTGGGCTCTGGGGGGTCCCTGTGTCACCCTCTGTCCCCTGTGTCACCCCCCAGGAGGTGCTGGCACAGTCCCTGTCCCCTGTGTCACCCCTGTGTTACCCCTGTGTCCCCCCCGTGCCCTCAGGAGGTGCTGGCACGGTCCCTGGGCTCTTTAGGGTCCCTGTGTCACCCCTGTGTCACCCCTGTGTCCCCAGGAGGTGCTGGCACAGTCCCTGGGCTCTTTAGGGTCCCTGTGTCACCCCTGTGTCACCCCTGTGTCCCCAGGAGGTGCTGGCACAGTCCCTGGGCTCTTTAGGGTCCCTGTGTCACCCCTGTGTCACCCCCTGTGTCCCCAGGAGGTGCTGGCACAGTCCCTGGGCTCTGGGGGGTCCCTGTGTCACCCCTGTGTCCCCCCTGTGTCCCCAGGAGGTGCTGGCACGGTCCCTGGGCTCTGTGTCACCTCTGTGTCCCCCAGGAGGTGCTGCCACAGTCCCTGGGCTCTGGGGGGTCCCTGTGTCACCCCTGTGTCCCCAGGAGGTGCTGGCACAGTCCCTGGGCGTGCTGGGCCACGGTGAGGAAGGAGCGGCTGCTGCTGCTGCTGGGGCAGACCCGGCTGCACCTGGACCGGGTGCAGGGGCTGGGGGACTTCCTGGAGCTGGAGGTGAGGGGAGACGGGGGGGGTGGCACCCTTGGGTGTCCCCTGGGTGTCCCCCTGGACCGGGTGCAGGGGCTGGGGGACTTCCTGGAGCTGGAGGTGAGGGGACACGGCGGGGGTGGCACTCTGGGTGTCCCCTGGGTGACCTGGGTGACCTCAGGTATCCCCTGGGTGTTCCTTGGGTGTCCCCTGAGTGTCCCCCGGGTGTCCCTGAGTGTCCCCGGGTGTACCTTGGGTGTCCCCTGGTGCCCCCGGGGGTCCCTGGGTATCCCTGGGTGTCCCCTGGTGACCCCGGTGTCCCTGGACTGGGTGTCCCTGGATGTCCCCTGGCTGTCCCCTGGGTGACCCCGGTGTCCCTGGGCTGGGTGACCCCTGGATGTCCCTGGATGTCCCCTGGGTGACCCCGGTGTCCCTGGGCTGGGTGACCCCTGGATGTCCCTTGATGTCCCCTGGGTGACCCCGGGTGTCTCCTGGGTGTCCCCTGGGTGTCCCCTGGATGTCCCCTGGCTGTCCCCTGGGTGACCCCGGTGTCCCTGGGCTGGGTGACCCCCTGGGTGTCCCCTGGGTATCCCTGGCTGTCCCCTGGGTGACCCCAGTGTCCCCTGGCTGTCCCCTGGTGACCCCCGGTGTCCCCGGGCTGTGTGACCCCTGGATGTCCCCTGGATGTCCCCTGGGTGTCCCCGGTGTCCCCGGGCTGGATGTCCCCTGGATGTCCCCTGGATGTCCCCTGGGTGTCCCTGGCTGTCCCCTGGTGACCCGGGTGTCCCTGGACTGGGTGTCCCCTGGGTGTCCCTGGGTGTCCCTGGCTGTCCCCTGGGTGTCCCCCTGGTGACCCCGGTGTCCCTGGGCGGTGACAGGTGGTGCTGCGGCCGGAGCAGAGCGTGCAGGACGGGCAGCGCGTGGCGCAGGAGCTGCTGCGGGCGCTGGGGGTCCCCGAGCAGGACCTCGTGTGCGGGGCCTACCTGGACCTGCTGCTGGCACAGGGACAGCGGGGGGGACAGCGGGGACAGCCCGCGGGGACAGCAGGGCTGAGGGCACGGCGGTGTGGTGGCTGGGACAGGGACAGGGACAGGGACAGGCTGTGCCTGCCTAAGGGACACCCTGTGCTTTGTCCTGCCCTATAAACACCCTGTGCCCACCCCATAAACAACCTGTGCCACCCCACAGACACCCTGCCCCAAAATATCCCTACAGAAACCCCCGCCCTGTCCCCCCCAGGGCCACCCTGTCCCCCTCAGGGGCCACCCTGTCCCCCCCAGGGCCACCCTGTCCCCCCCAGGGCCACCCTGTCCCCCCCAGCCCCCCCTCGGTCCCCAATAAACTCAGTGCCCACCCCGTGTCCGTGCCCAGCTCTGTCTGTCCCGATGGCCTCAGGCCACCCCGGGCCACCTGTGTCACCCCCCCCACCCTGTGTCACCTCCCCATGTCACCTCCCCGTGTCACCTCCCTGTGTCATCTCCCCATTTCACCTCCTGGTGTCACCTCCCAGTGTCACCCACCCCCATGTCACCCACCCATGTCACCTGGTGTCACCTCCCCGTGTCACCTCCCCTTGTCACCACCCCCTGTGTCACTCCTCCATGTCACCCACCCATGTCACCTCTTGGTGTCACCTCTTGGTGTCACCCCCCCCCGTGTCACCCCCCCGTGTCACCCCCCCCGTGTCACCCCCCCCGTGTCACCCCCCCGTGTCACCCCCCCGTGCCACCCCCTGTGCCCGGGGGTTTGGGGGGGTGGCAGCGATGCCCAGCCCTGAGCCCGGATTATGCCGGAGCCTGGGGATGTGCCGGGGGGTGACAGATGGGTGACAGGGGGGTGGTGGCATCTGTGCCAGCTGCCGGGGGGCCTGGGGGGGACAGATGGGTGACAGGGGGGTGGTGGCATCTGTGCCAGCTGCTGGAGGTGACAGGGGGGGTGGTGGCATCTGTGCCAGCTGCCGGGGGGGCACTGGGGAATTGAGGCTGGAAAATCCCTGGGAATCCAAGCGGTCAAGGCCACCCCTGTGTCCCCAGGCGCCACCCCTGTGTCCCCAGGTGCCACCCCCTGTCACGTCCGCAGGGCTGGGCATTCCCAACGTTTCCCAGGGGTTTTCCTGAGTTTTCCAAAGGTTTCTACGAGCCGGAATCCTGGGGGGGCTGGAGCGGGGCCAGGGAAGGGAACGGAGCTGGGAAGGGCTGGAAAATTCCTGGGGGAGCTGGAAAGGGGCTGGAAAACTCCAGAGGGGGTTTGGGAAAGGGCTGGAGAATGGGAGAGGGTTGGGAAGGGGCTGGAAAACTCCAGAGGGGTTTGGGAAAGGGCTGGAGAACTCCCGGGGGAGCTGGGAAGGGGCTGGAGAATTCCTGGGGGTTTTGGGAAGGGGCTGGAAAAGCCTGGAGAGAGCTGGGAAGGAGCTGGAAAAGTCTGGAGGGATTTGGGACAGGGGCTGGAAAATTCCAGAGGGATTTGGGAAGGGGCTGGAAAACCCCTGGGGGATTTGGGGAGGGGCTGGAAAATTCTACAGGGATTTGGGAAGGGGCTCCAGGGGCACTTTCGGGATGGGCTCTGGGCTCTGGCTCATCCTGGGATTCTCGGGAGCTTGGGAAACTTCTGGAAGCCCCTGGGACAGCTCCAGGCTCCCTCCTTCCCATGGGATTCGCCTTTGCTGCCCGGATTTCCACGCCGGGTTTGGGATTGGGTCATGCTGGGCACACAGATGCAGGGATTTTCCTGGTTTGGCTCTTCCTGGTTTTCAAAAGGGAAAATCCTTTTTGTTTTTCGTGGAATCTGCACCCCCAGCCATTCCGGGAGCCAGGCTTGGGTGGGGATGAGGGAGCAGCGGATTTGGGAATGAGGAGACCCCCGCGGCTCCGTGGGGGAGGGCTCGGCTGGAAAGGAGAGGGATGAGGAAAACTTGGAATAAGGAAGGCAGGAAGGAGTTTGTGGTGAATTTTCCTCAGGCTGGATGGTCCCAGCGGGAATTTCTCCCGTTTTCCTGAGCTTTCGTGGCTCCAGGTGGATCCTCTGGATCCATCCCGGGAGCTGAAGGTTTGGGATCCACCCAGGGTGGGGACTGACGGACACTGGGAATGGAAACGCCTGGAAAACTTCCTGCGCTGTAATCCCATGGGATCTCCTGGATCCTGGGGGATCCTCGGGAGGGGGCTTTGAGCTCCTTCCCACCCCGACCACGGCAGGATTGGGAATTCTGGAATCCCGGCCCATGGAATGCCGGCAGCGCCTCGGGAAGGGTCCCCGGGCTGGGCAGGGGCTGCCGGGGCTGTGCAGGGAGAGGCCGGGAAAAGCGGGATCTGTGCTGGGACGGGGCAGGATCGGGAATGTCCCTCTGGAGCCAGCGGGGATCGGGATCTGCACAGGGAACGAGCCCCGGGAACAGAGGGAGCGGCCTCAGCCCCGCCGGGGGAGCCCCGCTGGGATATTCGGGATCGTTTCCATGGAAAGGGCGCCAGGCCTGGCAGGAGGGGTTGGAGTCGCCACCCCTGGAGGAATCCAAGGAATTCCTGGAGGTGGCACTCGGGGCTCTGGAGGGCATCGGGCACAGCTGGGACTCGGTGCCCTTGGAATTCTTTCCCGGCCTCGATAATCTGGGAATTCTGTACCCACAGCCCCACGAGAATTCCCAGCACATCCCGGTTATCCAGGGAATGAGCTCTGGGAAAAGAGGGAGCGGCCTCAGGGGAGGTTTGGATTGGACATTTGGGATCGTTTTCCATGGGAAGGGTGCCAGGCCCTGGCAGGGGCCAAAGGAATCCCGGAACACCCGGAGTGGGATCCCCAAGGAACGTCAAGCCCGGGATTGATTTCCATCCTGGGAATCCTTTGAGTCCCTTAAAGCCACAATTCCCGCCGGGATTTCAGGAGTGAATCCCTGGGCTTGGGAAGGTCCTGCTCGGGTTTTAGGGAATGTTTTCCCCATGGAATGGGGGTCAAACACCCCGGGGGGGCCCCTGGAACCCCAAATCCCGACTGGGTGCCCAACCCCAAAACCCCAAAGGAACCGCGGTGGGAATGGGAATGGGGGGTGGAAACTGGGAATGTTGGGATGAAAACTGGGAATGTTGGAATGGGTGGGAATGGGAATGTTGGGATGGGAATGTTGGGATGGGAATGGGGATGGGGATGGGGATGCGGATGGGGATGTCAGGTGGAATTTTGGGAAGGAGCGCAGGCAGGAGAAGGCCATGGGGGGGGTTGGGGTGCCGTGGAGAGCTCTGGGTGTCCCTGGGCCCTGTGGTGGCACCGAAGTGGCCTCAGCCTCACTTGGGGACACGGGGTGGCACTGAGGGGACTGGGGACACAGGGGGACACTGGGGGAACTGGGGACACACAGGGGTAGCACAGAGGGAAGGGGGGACACTGAGGGAATTGGGGACACACAGGGGGACACTGGGTGAACTGGGGACACAGGGGTGGCACAGAGGGAATGGGGGACACTGAGGGGACTGGGGACACACAGGGGTGGCACTGAGGGATTGGGGGCCACTGAGGGAATTGGGGACATAGAGGAACTGGGGACATGGGGTGGCACTGAGGGACCCCACATTGCAGGGGTGGCAGTGCCACTGCCCGCCCCCAGACTGGGCCCCTCCCCGGTGTCCCCTCCCCGGTCTCCCCCCGTGTCCCTGCTGTCCCCCTCCCGGTGTCCCCTCCCGCCGCGGCCAGCGCCGGTC